>NC_142029.1:18039500-18344750 GCF_982192425.1 Myodes glareolus | reverse complement strand
TCAATTTCTTGGGTCTCTAACCTGCTGTAGGCAATAGCGGTGCAGCCACCAGGCTGAACGCCGCCACGTGCTGCATCTGGGCGGCCACCGCGGCCACCTGGCCTAACCCGGGACCCTGCGCCGCCGCCAGCAATGCTGCCTGGTGTTGCAAGATCTTGGGGAAGGAAGAAGGGCATCTGTAGAGGCCTCAGCGGCTGGCAACTGCCTGATCTCCCGATACGGAGCCAGGTCCTACTCACTCTGGTCCGGAGGCAGGCAGGCACCTACCGCAGTGGTGTAGGCGCCACAGGCCCCGAGAGGCAGTGGCGCTGGATGAAAGGCACCCAACTGGCCAGCCATTTGCTGCATCCTCCGCAGCGCGCGCTCCCGGTCGGTGTCTGCCAGCTTCACCACTAGGCTGGATGAGGCGCCCTGGGCAAAAGAAGGGCGTGGTGACCTGTACTGACCCTGACTGAGCTCTAAGTCCAGCAATTTCCCCAGCCGGCCCTTGCCTTGGAACCCGTAGATCCCGTGGGGTGAAGGGAGCAGATTCCCACCCAGCTGTCCTCACCCTCAGCCCAGGTCCCCGCTCTTACTGTCATTGTCCGGCTACCGTGCAGTCCCTGGATGGCAGCTTGAGCTTCCCCTTGACTCCCGAATTTCACAAAGGCACAGCCTGGTGCGGGAAACAAGAATGGAATAACTCAGGCCACAGGAGTCAGAGGGTAAGAAAAGTCACCGGGAAAACCCAGGGACAGTTCAGATCACCTTTACTGGTACCATCAGGACTCCGCAGGACAGTGCACTCCTCGATATGGCCGAAGGGCTGGAACAGGCGTCTGACATCCTCCTCACCCTGCTGCTTGCCCAACATCCCCACAAACAGCTTCCGGTCCTCTGGGGACAAAACCAGGAATGACCTGGGAACCCCAAGTGTTCCTAGACTCCCCAGAGTCGCCTGCGGATCTTGGGAAGGTGGCTCACCAGTCTTGCTCTAGGAAGACTTTTAGGGAGTGAGAAGGCAATGGGACCCTAAAGCTGGGCCTCTGTGAGGGACAAGGTGGCCTACAGATCCTGAGGGAAGAAACTCAGCTGAGATTTCTACCATGAAATCTGGGTCCTCCAGAAACTCACAGAGATCCATTGCTGCCCTAGTGGGAAGTGACATAGTCTATCTGAAGCCTTTTGGAGGTAGAGTCCTATACACAGCATGTTATAATTTGACCTTTTTTATTGGTGGACTTGGGCAACGCTACTGGAGACACAGCATGCTGGAGGAAAGGTTGCTTGACTATGACCTGACTGGTCAGCCTGGTGGCAACGGCCAAATCAATGCTCGTTCTTGCTCAAATTAAGGAGAGTTCTGTTAAACAAACAAATAAATTACAAACAAAAACAAAACAAAACAAAAAACCAACACAGAACACAACTATCCTACTCTACTGTCTTAGTCTAAGATACTCAGCACTGGACTGGTGAATCCTTACCCCCAGCACCAAATCTAACCCAAAACCTACAGAGAAGTCTGGCTTTCTGAGCTTCTAACATAGTATTTCCCCACTGTTCCTGCTGAGTCTCTGAGCCCCTTTCTTAATTTCCAGCCCTCCCCACCCCCATCTCCTTGCCTAGCTTCCAGGGCCCTCCCTGGGCCCTGAGACCTTTTCTTTGATTCCTCATGTTCTTGTGCCCTGATCCCTCCTCTGTTGTGTTTATGCCTTGGAAGAACACATTCTGTCGGTAACTTAGATGATCATCTGAAAACAAGGGATCTCTCCATGCACCTACATTTCCTGTGGGAGTGGCAGAGAAAGAGACAGGATTGGAAGCTGAGCCTCTGTCCCCTGAGGAAAGTTAAAGGGCTTAGATTTGAAACAGGGATTAGCTGTACACCTTTCAAGTCAGACCTCTGCAGCACTATCTAGGAAACTGGGATGGGGGGGGGATAGAACCAGTGAGGGATAGAACCAGTGGACCTACTGTTACAGTCTCTTTCCAAGTAAGCCCCTGAATTAGGAGTGGGGTTTGCCAGCACGCGGCACATTGGGAAAGAAGGGTTCCTTGGGAATCTGGCATCAGATTTCATCATTAAGATCCCAGAGCTCAGGAAAACAAACAAACAAACAACAAAAAAACAGCTCCTAAAACCCTTTACTACCTCGCAAGCTTACATCCTCGTAAGACAATGGATTTTGCTTCTACAGGTATTGAGAACTGAGCCTGTGGAACAGGTCCTTGGTTTTCCAATCTCCTTTTTTTAAAAAAGTGGTGAAATACATTGTTTCAGTAAAAATATTAAGATGGTGCTGGTGAGATGACTCAGTGGGTAAAACACTTGATGTCAATGATGAACCTGATTCTATCTATCTATCTATCTATCTATCTATCTATCTATCTATCTATCTATCTATCTATTCTGTCTGTCTGTCTGTCTGTATCTATCTATCTATCCATCTATTCTGTCTATCTATTTATCTATCTATCTATTCTATCTATCTATCTATCTATCTATCTATCTATCTATCTATTCTGTCTGTCTATCTATCTATCTATTCTGTCTATCTATCTATCTATCTATTTATCCTGTCTGTCTGTCTGTCTATATCTATCTATCTATCTATCTATCTATCTATCTATCTATCTATTCTGTCTATCTATTTATCTATCTATCTATTCTATCTATCTATCTATTCTGTCTATCTATCTTTCTATTCTGTCTATCTATCTATCTATTCTGTCTATCTATCTATCTATTCTGTCTATCTATCTATCTATCTATTCTGTCTATCTATCTATCTATTCTGTCTATCTATATATTTATCTATCTATCTATTCTATCTATCTATCTATTCTGTCTATCTATCTATCTATTCTGTCTATCTATCTATCTATTCTGTCTATCTATCTATCTATTCTGTCTATCTATCTATCTATCTATTCTATCTGTCTATCTATCAATCTATCAATCTATCTATCTATCTATCTATCTATCTATCTATCCTGTCTATCTATCTGTCTGTCTATCTATCTATCTATCTATCTATCTATCTATCTATCTATCTATCTATCATCTCATGAACCTAAGCTCTATCCCTGGAACCCACATAGTGAAAGGAGAGTACTGACTCCCTACGAGTTGTCTCTGAACTCCACATACATGCTGTGGCACACACACACACACACACACACACACACCAATCAATCAATGTAATAAATATTATGGTGAAAGTAAAGATTTAAGAGAAATGCAGAAATGCCTGGACTGAAGCCAGAAATGGGAGCAGAAATCTTCATCTCCCTGTGCAATCCAAGGAAAGTCCTCTGAAGCCATTAAAAGAAGATAGAGGGTAGGGTTCTGGATAACCCAAGAAGACAGGAAAGAGGAAGGGGGTATGCAAGCCACTGAGCAACATCAAAGATGGGGCTCAACCTTCCAGGAATGGAAGGAGTTGGAAGGTAGCACCAGTGTGGATTTGAGTCTTGAATAAATATTGTGAAATTCATGGTTTTCTCTAACATTGAAGAACAGGCGTCAAGTGGTCCAACATCAAACATCAAGAAGTCTATGTTATTGTTCTGAGCTGTGACATTAAAATATGCCCATGTCTGTAAAAGGCCTGGAAGTGTCTGGAGAGGATCCCTTCACAGTCCCAAGGGAGCTTCATGGGGCTCTAATTTATAGTAGAGCTGATAGGATCTGTACACTGTCATGCCTCCTGGGCCAGCATTCAGGAAGCCCTATGTGAAAAGAGAGAACACAAGCTTAGATGAAGCTCCTAACATAGTAAAGAGGTTGTGTAGACAGGGACGTTGCATTCCTTCATCTAAACTTTATGCTGATGTTTTCTGTCCATGGTGGAGTGTGGGACAAAGGTGGCCTCAGCATAGCTTTCACAGTTCTCCTCTGACCCTCCTGTTCTAATAAGAAGCTCTTGATTTAGAATTTCCATCAGGGCATTAATCCTATGCTTCTAGACTACTGAGGTGCAAAAATGCCATCTTTGAAAAGAGCGCTCATTATGGGCTGGGTTCTCTACCTGTTTCCAAGGTAACACTTGAATCTTAAAATTTTCTTTGATACTTTACAAAGACTTAACGTTTCACAGGATGCTGAGATGGATCCCAGTGACCATGAACTTCAGGCAATCCAGAAATAGTCGGATAATTTTAAGAGATTTGATCAAAGACAAGCCTTGGCCCTCTCGTGTAGCCTCCAGACTGACACTAAGACTCTAAGGCATACTGATTCCCCTTTAAATAGACATGATGGTGCTAACAACTCAGATAAATCAGTTTCCTCTAATCAAACTCTACTAGTTTGCTTAAAAGAGAGCACTATAAGAGGGAGGCATAAATGTCTGGCTGGGGATGTAGCTCAAAGGTAGAGAGAGCACTTATATAGCATGACACAGCCCTGGAGTTCAGTCCCAGGACTTAAAATCATCTAAGTAAGAGGGACTGCAGAGATCATTAAGTAGTTCCAGAAGATCCAAGTTTGATTTCCAGCATCCACATGGTGGTGGTTCACAACCATCTACAGTTCCACAGGATTCAACATCTTCCTCTGGTCTCTGTAGACCTCAGGCACACAAATGGTGCATAAACATATATGCAGACAAAACACCCATACACATAAAAATAATACCACAAAGAGTATCCCATGGAAAGTGAGTAGATCCCTAAAGACAGACTATATTCTCTCTTCCTGGGGTGGAAGGAAAAGGGAGGAAGCATCAGTTGGAGTTGAGACGTAGTTGGAAGGCCACAGAGTTCAATGGTAAAGGCCTGGAATGTAGCTTACTTGGCAGAATGCTTGCTCAGTGTGGGTTTGATCTTGAGTGCTTCATGAATCAGGCATTGTGGTCCACACTTGTAATCCCAGCACTCCGGGGGCCAAGGCAGGAGAATTAGGCATTCAAGATCATCCTCAGTTACACAGAGGCAAGCCTGGGCTACATGAGACTCTATGTCAAAAATGAAAAGACTTACCCAGTTGTGGTGCTCACCTTTAACCTACACTCAGAAGGCAGAGGCAGGAAGATCTCTGTGAATTCAAGGCCAGCCTGGTTTACGTAGTGAGTGCCAGACCAGCCAGGGTTACATAGTGATACTCTGTTAAAAAAAAAAAAAAGTTTTGTCTTCAGTGGGCAAAGAGCTGTGTGGTGTTGTGGTAGGTGGGGACTGAATGGTCAGCTGGATGCCAGCCCTGGGTTACATAATGAGACACTGTCATAAAAATCAAAACAAACAAACCAGCTAATCAACTAAACACATAAACAAAACCAAATAATAGGCAAAGATCTTAGATTGATATTTCTACAAAGACATACCAATGAACGAGAAGCACATGACATTTTTTGAAACGTTAGGTCATCACTAGAGAAATGGAAGTCAAAATTAAGAGACACCAGAGACTGGGACGTTAGTGCAGGGAGGAAGGTAAAAAGGCACAGCTGCCATGGTGCAAATAGCATCAGGTTCGGTGGCACTCCTTTAACCCCAGCACTTGGGAAGCAGAAGCAGGTGGCTCTCTGTGAAATCAAGACAAGCCTATCTACAAAGGGAGTTCCAGGTCAGTCAGAGTCACACAGTAAAACCCTGTCTCACTGCCCTTCCTCAAAAGATGTAATAGCAGCCCCTAAGAAAATAAAGGCAGAATTACCACAAGATCCAGAATGACCTTCTTTGAAGTATTTATGCCAAAGTATTAAAAGTTTTGTACTTTTTCCAAAATTATTTTTATTTTTAATCAGCATTAATAATTTTACCTATTGATGGGATACAATTTCATGTTTTGATGTATACAGTGTGGAATGACTAAATTAAGCTGATTTTATTCATCACCTTAAGCTAATTAACGTGTTCATCACTTTACTTGACTTTTCATAGTAAATTTTTAATTTTTTTAAAAAGATTTAGTTCATTTCTTAAATATCTATCTATCTATCTATCTATCTATCTATCTATCTATTTATTTTGAGACAGGGTATCTCTATATTGTCCTAGCTGTCCTGGAACTCAGAATGTAGATGAGGCTGGTTTCAAACTCATAGAGATCTGCCTGCCTCTGCCTCCTGAGTGCTGGAATTAAAGGTGCTACCACTCCTGGCTTTGTGGATTTTTTTGTTATGTATTTTTTCTTTATGTATATGCATGTGTCTGCTTTCTATAAGTATGTGCACCATGTGCTTGCAGGTCAGAAGAAGGCATCATATGGGGATATGGTGCTGGGAAATAAACTTGGGTCCTCTGCAAGAGGACCAAGTACTCTTAACTGCTGAGCCCACTCTCCAGCCCCACAGTAAGGCACTGGATTCCCTTGAGCTGGAGTTATAGGTGGCTTACAGCCACCTGGCAAGGATTCTAGAAACTGAATACAGCCCTTCTGCAGAAGCAATGTATGAGCTGAGCCATTTTTATGAATTATTATTAACTATAGTTGCCATGTTCTGTAACCACACACTAAAACATGTTTCTCTACTTAACAGAAACCTGGAGCCTTTGACTAACATCTCTCCTTCCTCCATTCCTTCTCCCACCAGTCGCTGTTAACTGCCGTTCCACTCTGCTTCTGTGAGTTCCTCTATTTTACACGAGTGAAACCGTGTGGCATTTGTCCTCTGAGGAAGCAGGCTCCTAAGGACATGTCTGTATTTTCCATTATAATGTGATTAATCACCACGGCCGAAAGATAAAAGGAACACCAACTGATCAATGGATAAATAAAATGCAGCATATGTATCTAGTGGACTGCTATTCAGTCTTAAAAAGGAAAGGGATTCTGACATTTCCCACCTCAAGGGATGAACCTTTAGGATTATGCTGAGCTGCCCATTTCCACCTACATGAGTTGTCAGGAGAAGTCTGACTATTAGAAAGAGAACACAGAATGGTGTTTTCTGGAGGCTACAGACATGGGGAAAAGTTTAATGATGTCAAGTTTCAGGAGTCTGACTTTGTGTGTGAGCATGTGCATGCATTTCTGTGTACATGTTGGGGCAGGGGAGAGTGTGTGCACATGTATAGGAGTGGTTGTGAAAACCAGAGGTGGACACTGGGTGTCTTCCTCAATCACTTTCCAGTCTATTTTTTTAAAACAAGGTCTATCACTGAACTTGGTGCTCACTAGACTAGCTGGCCAGAAAGATCTAATAATCTTCCTGTCTCTTCCTTCTTAGTACTAGGAGACATCTAGGTAGGCAGGCTTTTACATGTGGTCTGGGATGGAACTCAGGTAACTCAGGCTTGCATGGCAAATACTTTACTGACTGAGTTCTCTTCCTGGGATGTTTACATTTTGAAGAATAAATCTGGGGTTTGGTTGCACAAACACGAGAATATACTTAACACTAGTAACACTAAAATGGTTAAGATGATAGAAAAATTTTTTAAATTTCTTATGATTTTGTGTGTGTAGGTGTTTTGCCTACATGTGTGTATGTGTACCACATGCGTTCTTGGTGCTCTCGAAGACCAGAAAAGGGCATCAGATCCCCTGGAAGCGGAGTTCCAGAAGGCTGCAAACTGCCATCTGGATGCTCAAAGCAGAACCCAGATCCTCTAGTGCTCTTAACTACGGATCCATCCGTCAGGATCCCAGTCCTCGTATTTTACCAGTAAAGCATAAATGAGAGCTTTAAGGAAGATGGCAACAAAGAGACTTAGAGTAAGAAATGGAAACAAGATGCTACTGACCCTTCACAGTGGCCCAAGTGAGCCTGGTCTAAGCAAGAAAGGTGAGCCAGGCTTCTAGAGGTAGAAGATAATTCAGGGGTGCATTTTCCTTTGTGGGTTCACATCTGTGTCTGAAAAGTACCACTTGTGATGGGGGTATGCCTCAGGCTCCACTGCAGCCAAGGCCCTAGGGTGTTACAACATCAATTAACATGCTCTGCTCTCAGTCAAGATGCAGACAAGCAGCTTTCTGTACCTTCAGAGCAGAACACATTGCAGGAAGCAGAGAGTTAACGTGGGGCAACTCTTCAGTGCTCTCTGTGAAACCTAGTGAGTTAGACTTGTAAGAAAGGTCAGGGGTATTTTTCTAGTAAGAAGCCTATAGACCAAAGATACAAATGACCGTCAACTGACTGTATTACAACAGTTCTGATTTAAAACAGTAATATACAGTCAGCTATAGCAGTGCACACCTTTAACTCAGTACTCAGGAGGCAGGAGGCAGAGGCAAGTGGATCTCTGTGAGTTCAAGGACAGCCTGGTCTACAGAGCAAGTTCCAAGCTACAAAGAGAAACCCTGTTTTGAAAAACCAAATAAAAAAAAAAAAAAAGAAAGAAAGAAAAAAGAAAAGAAAAGAAGAGGAGGGATATATGAGAGGGTTTGGGGAGAGAAAAAGGAAAGGAAAGTGAAGTGATTATATTTTAATATCAAAAAATTAAGAATTTTTAAAAACATATTAAGAATCTGGGGAGATGGCTCAATAGTTAAGAGCACTGACTGCTTTTCCAAAGGTTCCAGTTTGACTCCCCGCAGCCACATGGTGCCTCACAACCACATGCTATTCCAGTTCCAGGGGATCCAACACTCTTTTCTGGATGCTACAGAAACTGCACCCTCATGGAGAACATGACAAATAGGCACACATAAAAATAAGATACTTTTTAAAAATTAAATCAAAGTGTTGTAGTGCGCACTTAAAATTCTAGCACTCTCAGTCTGAAGCAGAAAGATTACAAGTCCAAGTTTTGAATTAATTAATTACTTAATTAAAAAGTAGAAAGAGTGTATTGATTGAGTGTATTGATCACTTAATCTATTTCTGTACCTTAGGCATTTTGGATGTGTAAATATCTGTGTAGCTAAAAAAAAAATGCAACCAAGTTAAGAAGTAGAACAAACAGAATAATCACCATTGTGATTTATTAATTAATTTACTGACTATATTATAAAGTTGAAAAAAGGAAAAATATAAATTTAGTGGTCCATTGATTTTGAAGGTTTCATCATGACTAAAGAATTATTTCCTATAAGACTATACTTACAGTGTAACTTATTAATAGTGTTTCCAGAGTAGAGACAATAGAGGTAGAAAACTCCACAGTGGTCCCTACGCTGAATAGTGTCCATTTATGTAATAGTCACTGTTTGATCAACTTAGGATTTTTACTTCTGATTTTAGATAATTTAAAGTTAACATTTTCCATTCTGAAACACACGAACCTTGGGGTTTTATCCCTGGAAACTTTTCCCACTTATTTATTGAGCTAGGATCTTGGTATGTTGACAAGACTAGCCTCAAGCTCTTAGGCTCAAGGGATCCTCTTACCTCAGAATTCCAAGCATCTGAGACTAGTCACATGTGTCACTGCATCTGGTTTCAGAAAACATTTTAATGTTCACCCAAATGCGGGACTGGAGAGATGACTCAGTGGTTAGGAGCACTGACTGTTCTTCCAGAAGACCTAGATTCAAGTCTTCTGTGAGCACCCACAGCTCACAATTGTCTGTAACTCCAGTTCCAGGGGATCTGGAATCCTCCCACAGACATACATGAAGGCAAAAGCACCAATGCACATAAAATCAAAATAAATGAATTAAAAAATGAATCCAAATGCTGGAGGAAAAGTTTTGATGCCGTGCATGGCCACTGCAGAAATGAATCCTCTCCATTTGTTAGGAGACGGCTTCCTTCTAGGGAACTCAATATATTTTCATATATTTTCCTTTAATAGTATCCTGTTTGAAGCCATTGATAAAGGCACTGGGACTTGTTTTTATGGCATGTTCTGGCTTTTTGGGACCCTGGTCTATATGGATGCACAGCTCCCTAGGCCTGGATGTAGTGGGGAGGGCCTTGGACTTCCCACAGAGCAGGGTTTCCTGCCCTCTCTCAAGCAGTGTGGGAGAGGGAGGAGGGGTTGTGGGGGAGCAGGAGGGGATTGGGAGGAGGAAAGGAAGTGCAAATAATTGAATGGAAAAAAATAAATAAATAAAATTATCAGAGACAAAAAAAAGCATCCTGTTTGATGTGTAACTGCTACCAGATGGAAAGCAGAGACACAGGGTATGGACCCTCTGAACACCATGGAACTTAGCTGCAAATTCATAAGACCTAACCAGGATACATTAAAATAATGTAGTCTATGAAGATGTGGATGCATATCTTTGAGAAAAGTGTCCGTAAGCATGCAAGGGACAGCTGTGAAGGAGGAGGATCCTAGTACCTTCATTAGGCAGATCCTGCTGTACTGTTATCATTATCGGTTTGTAGACGTTGAAACCAAGTTCTGAGGCTGGGAAGATGGTTCAGTCAGGATAGTGCTTGCTCTACAAGAATGCGGACCTAAATTCAATCCTTAGAACCCATGTAAGAGGACAGACATGGCGATGCATACTTGCAATCCCTGTACTGGGGAGGCAGAGATGAAAAAATCCCTGGCCAAACAGCCTAGACAAATGGGGTGAGCCTCGGGTTCCAGTGAGAAATCTGTCTCAAACAAGGGAGACAGCTACTGAGGAATGACACTTGATACTGACATCTGGATTCCACATCCCTTCCCACATATATGCATACTCATATACACCAGCACACATGCATGCACGTGCGCACGCGCGCGCACACACACACACACCACAGAAGCACAAAATCTCCAGTGATACCAGCACCTTCTAAAAGGACATTAGTGTGTACATTGGTTCTTACTACCACAGACTTCATGTTTATTGATTAAAAGAACACAGTGCATTGTCATCAGACTTCCAAACCAGAACACCACTATTTTTGTTAAAAGACTCATTTTCTATTTCTGTATGGATGATGGGAGAACCGCAGTTCAGGTGCCCAAGGAGTCAACCCGATGGGTTTCTCTGCGCTCTCACAGTGCACCTAACAAAAGGCTGAAGTAACTTCCGTTTAAATAATTAAGATGTAAATTTTGTATTAAGTTGTATGGTTACCTTCCTGGGCTCCTGAGGTTAGTTTCTGACCCCTGTTTTATGAGGAAAAAAAATCATGTAATGATTTCTTTCAGAAGATAAATGGGAGACTTTTAGATTATATTTGTCTTGATATATTTGTAGGTTACATTCTATTATTTATTTGTGTGTGCATGGAAGATCACATGCCATGGCTTGGATGTGGAGGTAAGAGGACAATTTGTGAGAATCATTTGCCTTTTCCACCATGTAGGTCCCAGAGATTAATTTCAGGACGCCAGGCTTAGCAACAAGGGTTTTTACTTGTTGAATTACCTCACCTGCACCAACGTCTTTAAAAAAAAATTGGTTTTGTTTTTGAAACAGGATCTCACACTATAATCCAAGCTGATCTGAATCTTTCTATGTAGCACATGGTAGCCTCAAACCCATGGCAATTCTCTTGCTTTAGCCTCCTAAATTCTGAGATTACAGGCATCAGCAGCCTTGATGTCCTTTAAATTAAGGTTTCATTGACACAAGTGTCTTTCTCAGACACAAAAACGATTAGTAATCAGCTGTAAACTCAAGACTTCAACTCAAGCAATAATAACACTATGCAGCCTCACCAGCTAGGAACACAAGAACAGGTGTAATCAAGTTTATAGAATATTTGAGTTCACTGAAATAACACTTTAATGGTATAGATTGTTCCATGTTGGTGTCGTTTATTACATTTCAAAGGTAAGATATTAAAAATCATCTTTAAAAATTGAGCTCCTCAGCCAGGCACAGTGTTGTACGCCTTTAATACCAACACCTGGGAGGCAGAAGCAGACGGCTCTCTGAATTCAAAGACAGCCAAAGCTACACAGTGAGACCCTGTCTCAAAAACCAACAAAACTGAGCTTCTCACATATTAGCATTAAAATTCAATATCAAAATCCCAGCACTCGGGAGGCAGAGGCAAGTGGATCTCTTTGAGTTCGAGACCAGCCTGGTTTACAAACTGAATTCCAGGACAGCCAGAACTGCTACACAGAGAAACCCTGTTTCCAAAAACAAAAGCAAGCAAACAAACAAGAAAACAAAAAAATTATCAAATCTAGCAGAGGTGTGGGGGGGCTGAAAAGATGACCGAGCTGTTACAGGGCTTACTGCTTTACCAGAGGCCCAGAAGGCCAGTCCAACCCCCTCCCCCGCAGGGGGCAGCTCACAAACATCTACAGCTCTAGCTCCAAGCTAGACACATAGACACACACACACGAAGTCATTTCTTCAATTTAGAAGAGATAGGTGACGGCCTTGAAGAAAAGCAACTCATTTTGATTAGTCACAAGATTATAGAACACAGATCAGTCGGCAGATAAGATATTTATAAACAACAACGGCCTGACTGCTTTACAAGACTTACTACACTTACTCCTCTCCTGAATACGCACGGAGGCACTGAGAGATCTGGTCATGCACATTTGCGAGGATTATTCAGGGATGTGCTTGGAATGCATAGTCCTGAAAACTATCGCTTGTCAAGAAAAATCTGTGTAACATAAAACTCCTGAAGTAATAAATTCGCCTATTAGGCAGCCCTCTTTTCAGGCAGACTTCTTGTCCTGCCCCTGAACTACTCTGAACATGACCAGGTGGACGGGTGAGATGCTTCATGGATAGGATTTGTGGTGATGTGACACCTGCAATATTTGTCCAAAAAGAGGAAGGAGAAGATGTTAATACCCGAGCTGATGCCATGGGGCCTGGGGCAGGTGTTATTGACATGGAGGCACCCTCTGAACAGCCACCTGCTGAGATCTGATGGGATGTGGAGGACCGTATATACCATGAGTACCTCAGAACATGGAGCAATTACTGAGCAAGATTCCAAGTCGTACCATGTCCTGCTGAGTGTGGGTCCCCAGAACATGCCCTTCCCTGTGCCCGAGGAATACTCTCCCTCTCTCCTCGTTTCTCTATCTGACTACTTTCTGTCGCCTTTTGAAGCCATTTTAAATGTTACTGCCTCTGGGAGCTCTCTGTGACCTCCTAGCGCAGGTTATTCACCCCTTATTTGTGTCTCCACAGTCCCATCCTAGACTTTCCCTTGAGAAACACCATTCACACTGAATAGTGACCTCTTGTTTGCTTCCCCACCTGTCCCCTCGTAATCTGGGGGCTCTGTGGGGCCAGGTCTGCCAGACTTCTGTATTCCCAAGGTGAAGTAACTTAGAACACAGTGATGGGATATTTGAGTGACCTACACAGCGCATCCTATTTGTTTTTCAGCTCACTCATACACTCATAGGTGACTTGTGAGACTGTCTTAGGTATGTGAGCTGGGTAAAGTTTAGAATATGGCCAACAATGGCCTTGATTCCTACCAGAGCTTCCCAATGTTCTGCATGCTCTGTATGCAGCTGGAACATCTGAAATGCTTGTCTGGAAAGAGTGAGATGACAAAGATAGACGTTCATGGAAAAAGGAAAGGAATCTAGACAGATCTCTCCAAGGCAATGCGGGGCTGGGAAAGGAATCTAGACAGATCTCTCCAAGGCAATGCGGGGCTGATAATATCTTGACCATAGATTATGAATCAAAGACAAATGTCAGAAAATCTAAAGGGAGGAAGGAATATTTATTGGGAACCAAACAGAACCCTGATGCCACCAAAGCCCCCAGTGAATGTAGACAGGAAATCAACGGAGGGTGTGAAGGACTTTGTGGGCTGTTAATACACATCTCTATCAGCTGAATTCTATTCTCTCCTAAATCTTAGGCGATCACATAACAAAGCAATGACTGCTCTTGGGTGAGACAGACGGAAAGTCTGTCTTGCCAGAGTGGGAGAGTCAGCAGATACCAAGGAGGGCTGTAGGCAGACTCCCTGGGATAATCTAAGACCCAAGGGCAAGAAAGACACCAAGCACTGACTCAAGAAGTCCAGCTCCACTTTTGTAGCAGGGAAGCTGGCTAGACCACAGCTATGAGGGCTCCTCAGCACTCTTAAGAAGCAGCGGTCTCTCTACCAGGAGACAGTGCAGCCAAGGATGTCTAAAGACTTCTGTGAGCTTCAGTACACAGATCCTTACTATGCTAACAATACCTGTTGGGCCAGCTCATCTTTTATGGAGATTAATCAGGCCATGATGGGAAAAGAATGAGTGGTCCCTTCTGTGAACCCGGAGGGATCTGAAAAAGGAGAACAACCTCAGTTTGCCTCTTCTATGCACCTATAAATTCTACTCAGCAGCGTAGTGCCGGCTGTTCTCCAGGAGTGAGGCAGCAAGAGCTCCCTTCCTCTGCTTCTGCCCTTTCTGCCACATCTGGGTCTGGGCTTTCTAGAATTTCTCCCTTCTCAGTCTGAGTTGGGATGGCTGAGCTATTTCTTGAGACTCACAATTCCAGACTGCACTGACTTGGGCTGAGTCTAGTCATAAGCCCTGGCGGAGAACTAACTCCAGGGGTGGGCCCACCCATCCTCTACTCAGGTACCACTCTGAGGTTTGTCAGACAGGGAAGTTACCTCCTCGGCCCTCACTGGCAGCCGGCTTCACTTGGATCGGACGACTCATCTGAAAGACACGGGACCAACACACCCATTTAGCATGACTGCCTGGTCCCAAGGCTTAGTTCTTTCTTCCCACTGAAACCCTCAGGCTCTGAGTACCAGCCTCCTTTGCACTCTGCACCCCTCCACTCCCATTGGGATTATAGATTCTCTCCAAGATTGCTTCCTTAAACCCAGATGTTTAGAAAGTGCTGGAACCTGAAGGAGTGGATGGCAGGAAGCTCAGTGGCAAACAGGGTGGAGGTAGTGACCAAAGAAATCCTTCTGTCTTGGCCTCAGGGTCCATGTGGTGCCTGTGTCTCAGGCTCCTGGACTTGCATAAATGCTTTGAGTGAGAGGAATTGGGTGGGAGGGTGTAATTGCTATAGCACATTTGTGGTTTATGTCTAAAGCTGAGAATATAGCTGTGTGTTATTTAGATTAAACAGTCTGGGACTCAGACTTAGTGCTATATACCCCTAACTCTGCCATTTCTGGGTTGTAGGATTTTAAGTAAGCCACTGTCTCTCAAATCCCGTGTACTAATCAGGGAAACATTCCCAACTGTCTGTGTCGTGATAGTCTCTGCACTCACCCCTCCGTCCCCCGTGGGCACCCCGTTCCCTGACAGCGCTAGGCTTCTCTAGGCACCATTTTCTTCCTGCTTGTCTCTCTCTTCCAGTTCTTCTTGGATCGCTTCACCCACACACAGCCCCAACAGCTATCCACAGAGGGATGACTCAGACCTCTGCGTCTCCTGCCCACATTCTCTCCTGAGCCTCAGACCCATGTTTCCAGCTGCTCGCTGGGCATCCTGGCGAGAAAGGCCCACTGGCACTTCCCACTCAACACACCAGAACCCGAGCTCGGCTTTCCACCCAAACTCCATCCTCCATCACTCAGGTTGTAAACCTAGAAAGCAGCTTAACTTTTCCCTCCAACCCGTTCCCTCCTCCAGCCAGCTTCACCTTTTAATCCAAGGGTTCCCTGATCAGATGTGGTTAAAAATCACCTGGGAACCATATTAGATTCTTAAGATGGGGGACTGTAGAACCTGAAAGAGCTCCTAGGTGATTCAATAGATACCCCCACCTTCCCATCCCCCAACCACCCTAAGTGAATTCATGATTGAATCCCCATCTCACCTTCCTCTCATAGGTGTTGTGGGGATCACATGAGGTAATGGGGGTGCAGAAGGTCTTGGTAAACTGCCAAGAGCTGGGTGCGTGGGATGTGAGGGATTGATGTTGGGGGCAGACAGCTGAGTGCCGGGAGGAAGGAACAGCGGCCTTCCTGTTCCTGGAGGAAGGGGTAACTGATGCCCATCTGGCCTGAGAAGGTGATGATCTGACCCCCTCCCTTCAGGAAACGTACTGCTTCTGCACCAATCAGGGGCCACTCCATTCCTTCCAATGTGCTCGTTGCCGAGACAACAGGCAGCTTCCTGTTACCATAGCCACAAGTGCTACCCAGTAACCATGGTAACACCCAGGCAGTCACAGCTGAGCAATTTCTTTGGATCAAATTTTGGGGTGGGAGCGGTGAGGAAGATTCGTTTAAAAAAAAAAAGGAGAGGAAAACAGGCCAAGCCTGAACCATTGTAATCCTCCCTCCCACCCAAGGCTCTGACACACCCACCCTCTGGTAGTGGAGCACCTGCAGTGTACCAGGCTGTGGGTGGGGGCCGAGACACCGACAGGACTCAGGTTGTAGTCTAGAGGGGATGACAGATCAATCCAAGCAGATCAGGGCGAGCTGGACAGGTCTGGACTGGCCTGGACCAGGGACCAGGAGGACAGGACCAGTCCCTAGGCATGGCCACCTGTGAGTGTGGAGGAGAAACCGAGAGACAGAGCTATGGAGAGCAGAGACATGGGGAGTGATGGAGAAACACAGCAAGACAGAAACCGTGGGAGAAAGTGAGAGACAGACCTAGAAAGGGGCAAAGAAAGAGAATTATTGGTGGGAATGGGAAGGAAAGGAGGGGATGGGGGGCAGAAAGCAGGTTTGGGGGAGCGAGGAGAGCCTGGTAGAAAGGAGAGGGGCAGAAGCCTGAGCTGGGGTGGGGTCAGTGAGAGTGAGCAAGACCATCATTATTTTATTAGTTCTTAAATAGATCCCGAGAATTTTTCTCTGGAGCCCAGAGTGACGAGCGCATGTGACAGCAGCGGTTTCCATGGTAGCTCCTGGCTGGGTTTCCTGGGAGATGGTGCTCATTGGTGCTCAAGGGATGCTCCTTTCCCTCCTCCCAACCACCTGACCTTTTGATAGAGAGTGGAAACTGGATGGTATATATGAATTCCTACATGTGCCTGCCAGGGTCCAGTCCTCAGAGGCTCAAGGTCTACACCTTCTGCCAGTCGGGCATGCTGCCAACACTTCTTGAACTCTGTGATGAGCCCCAGTGATGCTTAGATGGAGACAGCCCTCACCGACTCACAGAGAAGATAAGGCCCCCATTTTCTGAGAGCCTACCAAATGCCATGCCTTCCCCTGGGCTATTTATACCTGTTGTCTTCAAATCTTTCTAATCACTTCAGGAGGTCCAGTGTACCCACATTATGGATGAGAAAGCCAAGGCCCAGGGAGAGAAGTTTATTTGTCTAGGACCACACTGTGGGTTCTCTGAGATTCACTCCACGTCTGCCTTGTGGTGAAGCTCCTAAGTTTTGTATACTACTGCTCAACTCCTTGGTTTTTATTTTGTTTTGTATTTTGTTTCACTATGTAGCTCAGGCTGTCCTGGAGTTTGCTAATAGCTTAAGCTAGCCACAAACTCATGATCTTCCTGCCTCAGTCTCCTGACTGCTGAATGGTATGTATCATCATCTGCAGCTCAAGTCCACTGTGCATGTTTGTGCATTTGTGTATGTGTGTGTGTGTGTGCATCACGTGTGTGCAATGGTGCACACAGAGTCTAGAAGATGGCACCACAGATCCCCTGGAACTATAGTTACAGGTGTTTGTAAATTTCCATGTTGGTGCTGGGAATTGAGTCTGGGAAGAACATCCAGTGTTCTTAATCAAGAGTCCCCTCTATCTTATTTTTTTCAGGCAGGGTCTCTTACTGAACCTGGAGTTTTGTAATTCAGTTAAACAGGCTGACCAGCAAACCTGGGGATTTCCTGCAATCATGGGATTACAGGAATGTATCATTGCCAGTGGCTTTGTATGTGGGTTCCCCATGTTCCCCAGTAAGCACTTAACTGAACCATATCTCCAGCCCGCAATTCCATTCTTAAAGATTTATTTATTTATTTATTTATTTATTTATTTATTAAATACATCTTAAAGATTTATTTACTTATTATGTATACTATGTTCCCGCCTATGTGTACGCCTGCAGGGCACCAAATCTCATTATAGATGGTTGTGAACCACCATGAGGGAATCCTGGGAATTGAACTCAGGACCTCTGGAAGAGCAGCCAGTGCTCTTAACCTCTGAGCCATCTCTCCAGCCCCTCAATTCCACTCTTAAGCCATGAACACAAATAGTGAGACACAGAGGTACCAGGGCCTTGGAGACAATGCAAGGCGAAGAGCTATTAGTGAGGCTGTCTGCAGCTGGAGAGGCTGACACAGAACAATCCATGAAGAAACAGTGTTGGACCTTGGCCTTGTTGGTCAGAGTGGGTAGAGATAATGGGAGAGGCAGGGCAGGCAGGTGAGCATTCTAGACTGCAAGAGTAGAGATGGAGAATCAAGCCTGAAAGAGCAAGGGCTCCAACTCCTGAAGACAAACTGCTCATGGTATAGATGTGAACTTCAGTCCTGGTTACATCACTGACAACTGCTTATGGTCTCTGAGCCTCTCCTCACTCATAAAAGGGGGTGGGGATCACGGCCTTATGCTTCAGTGATTATGGTGGAAATAACAAGAGCCGGGTCTTAGTAGGTATACTAGATAGGACAGATTTTGTCTTTTGGTGTGCCTCTGTGTCTTTTTGGCTTTTTAATTTTTTGCTTTCGTTTTTATTTTGTTTTAGTAAAATGGGGTGAAATCGAGAGGCAGGCTGTAAGAAGCATGTCAAGGAGTTTTTTTTTGGGGGGGGGGGGTTCGAGACAGGATTTCTCTGTAGCTTTGGAGCCTGTCCTGGAATTAGCTCTTGTAGACCAGGCTGGCCTCAAATTCACAAAGATCTGCCTGCCTCTGCCTCCTGAGTACTGGAATTAAAGGCATGAGCCACCACCGCCCGGCGCATGTCAAGGATTTTGACACGGATATATCAAATGCTGAAAGGACCCAGACCAGGGAGGGATCTTGAGAGGAGGGCAGCTGATGATCTGGTCTGTTTCGTCTTAGAAAGCATCTCCTGGGTTGTCGCTGTGCGGAGAGAGGGTGGCGAAGGGAGTGAGAAGAGGCAGGAAGGTCAGTGATGTGGGTGGGAGGTGAGAGTGACCGGGACCATTGGGGAAGGAAATGGACAGACCAAAAGATGTTCGGGACAAATGGACTAGACCATAGTTCTGTTGAGGGTGGGGCCGAGGGAAAGGAGGGCACGTGGCTTGACTCTCAGGTTTACAGCTCAGGAATTGGCAGAGTATTGCTTCCCAGACTCCGAGCCTCAGCCCCACAGGCAGATAGGATTACGGAGAACACCTGAGGTTTAGCATGCTACCATGGCTGGAGGAGAACACTGCCCATGAGAGCTACTGGGCAACCCTACCTGTCTTAGTCCTGCCAATAAGCAGGGGGAAGGGTCTGGGGTGCACTAAGGAAATGGGGGCATTGATCCCTCAACCATGAACTTGTCATGAGATTGCAGGTGAGCCTTCACTCGCTTGTTCTCCTAAAGAGTTTCCCAGGCCAGTGTCTGTGTCAGGACCGTGAAGGTGAAGAATATCGGAGAGAAGAGAACAACCTACTTCAGGAAACGGGGTGAGAGAAGCTACCCTGTTCTCTTGACCCAGTAAGCAGAAGGGGAGCAAGGAGTATCCCACTTCTCGGATAAACTTATCCACAAGTCCTGTCTTTGGGCTATTCATCACCATGTCCTGACTCCTATCCCTCACTCAGCATCCCCTTCCTACAGGAAGGGAGTTTTATCAGTATTCCCCTGAGAAGGACTGTTGGTGAGTCTAGGAGAGGTCACCATCATTTTCAGGACTTGGTTCTACCACACTTCTTCTTTTCATTTCTTTTTTTTTTTCATTTTGTTTCATTTGTTTTTTGTTTTTCATGACAGAGTTTCTTTGTGTAACAACCCTAGCTATCCTGGAACTTGCCCTGTAGACCAAGCTGGTCTCAAACTTAAGAGATTCACCTGCCTCTGCCTCCCGAGTGCTGGAATTAAAGGCGTGCACCACCACTGTTCAGTTTATCACACTTCTTCTAACCCAGCTCACTATCAGTCCCATGAGCTCTAGGGTCCGCCTGCGCACCATAAACCCACCTTTTCCTCTCCATTCCTGCACAACCCCAGCTCCAGAGCAGCACACTCCACCACTGACCTACTCAGAAGCGATGTTGTCCTGCAGGGCCACCTTGCCTCCACTATTGCTCCCTTTTCAGTTCAGTCTTCGTGCCGTAGCCAGAGTAATCTTCAAAACTTCATCCCTAACTCTTCTTAAAGCCACCCACGACTGACTGGCAAATCCCGTGTCCCGTCTCCTCTACCCAGCATGCACAGCACCCCCACCCACTTACAGCCACCGCCATCTTTGCTGGGAGACATCGTTCTGTCAGTTCTCATATTAACCTCAGAATTTCAGGATAGGTCTTTGGTGTTTAGGTTTCCAGACCCTCAGATGTGAAGAAAGCATCTGGTAGCACCGTCCTTTCCCCCTACTCCTGAGGCCTCTTGTACATGTCCAGGTATAACTCCAATGGAGTGCAAGGCATTACTTCTGAGCGGGGAGCTTCTTGAGGGCATGGCTTGGTCTATGGAATGTAATAGAATTTAAATTCTATTTTCTCTCTCCTCCCAAGCTGTTCTGCACAGGACACAACTTGTGCAAGCAGATACATTCCTCAACTTGGTTGTATCTGTCTCCTTCACAGTGTCTAAAGGGGTAGGTTCCCTCAAAGAAGGGAGGTCATGGGTAGGGAGATAGACCAATAAGGGACACCCTCCTAATCCCAGAGGTGAGGTCAAAACCGGCTTCATTCTCTTCAGGTTGATTCTAGAACTAGAGTGAGGCTCCAAGAAAGAGCAGTAGCTTTGTAGGCAATTAGGAGCCAGGTGGCAGATGGTCGCAGTTCTGAGTACGGAGCTAAGCTTCAATAGGTGGTAGAGACTGGCAGTGGGTAAATGGAGAGGATCTGGGGAGGGGGGTTTCACTCCAGAACAAACTGTGCTGTTTCCCGTAAAGATTCAGGCTTTCTTTTGGGGGTTCACTCAGTCTTTACAGGCTTCCTTCCCTTTACAGTCCTGCAAGAGTCCTGCAAAAACGCAGCCAGAAGTATTATCCCTGATTCTCCAGCAGGTGGCGGCTACGCCCAGGACCCAGTGCCTACCGAAGGCTGGGTGCCCGGTCCTCTCTGGTGAAAGTTGCTGCTGCCCCTGGCAAGCTCAGAGGAAAGATTGATGGCCTGGCTGTTGCCGGGGCTAGCCAACAGTGCCATTGATTTTCATTTAAGAGGATAATTAAATATTAATTTTCACTTCGTTAAGTTAAGAAGGGCGAATAAAGCCAATCCTGGCAGTAGCAGAGGAAAGCAGGCCACAAGGAAGGTCTGCAGATGGAAGGGTGGGAGGAGGCACAAGTCCTCAACTGCCACACTCTTCAGAAACTAAGGCGTAAGCTAAGCCCCTTCTGCTACCAAGTTAGCTCATGTAATAGTGGAGCAATTAAATGACTAGACTAACAGAGCTCAATGACCAGAACTTCTCAAATATGAACTTGGGCAGCTCATTATGAGACTCAGTCTCCTCATCAGTTAGATGGTGTGGAGTGGGAGACACGGGGCAGAACCCAGTAACGATACCTTCTTTGTATTAAATGACTTGGAACACGTAAAATACCATGAATACTGGTGCTGATAACTGTTGCTTACTACTATGTTGCTTTTCTCCCTTAGAATTCCTTCAGTTCTCTCGGGAACACCCATTCTTATGAAACCCGACAGGTACAGTTCACCTCTTCTGCAGAAACTTTTTCTCCCAAGTTCATCTTAATTTTCTCAGGGTAAAGTCCAAATCTCCAACCCCCCCCCCTACTTGTTTCCCCTTCAGCTGTAGTCCTTGGTGGGATCCTGCTCTCAGCCTGGCCCAGACTCCCTTGAGTCCTCTCCCCCTGCCCCCACATTGGGCCCATCTGCTTCACACCCACCTGTTTCTTCCAGCTCTGAATTTTTACCGCACTGTTTCTTGCATGGGTGTTCCAGCTTGTCTCGATGCCTGTGCTAGCAGCAGGAATCGTTTGCTCCCACGGTTAGATGAATGATGCTTTCTACGACTGCTCCTACTAATGTTACTGTTTCAGTTACTGCTAGTACTACCACCAGCTAAGCCACACTGCAGGCTTACTTTCTGCTGTGCTCGGTACTTCTCATGACTTAGCCCATCTGCCAACACATTCGGTCTTATAGATGAAGAAACTCGGGTTTTATCGTATTTTTGAGACAGAGTCTCACTATGTAGCCCTGGTTGTCCTGGAACGCACTATATAGATCAGGTTGATCTCAGACTCAAAGAACTCTGCCTGCCTCTGCCTCTGCCTCTGAAGAGCTGGGATTAAAGGTGTGCCCAGAAAAACTCAGGTTTTAAACTTGGCCAGAGTCACAGAGTTGTTGAGTGACTGCAAAGTTCCAATTCATAGAACAAAGCTGAAATGGGTACCTGTTTCTTATTCTCATCGATCTTGCTCTTGATATCTGGGACCATGTACAGAAAACCAAGTCCTTTGTCAGGATCTTAAGGCAAAAGTCGAATTTACTGGGACTTTCTTACTATAGCCAAGGAGTTACATTGTTAGTGCAGCCCACTCCCCACAGGGGTGACAACTGAAGCAGGAGTGGAAGGAGGCAGAGAAGTGGTAAGTGACAGCGGTGAGCTTAAATCTAAGTCTGAAAGATAGGAAACCAAGTATTCTTAATTATCACGTTATGATGTGCTCATATTAAAAGCTCATTAAGTTCTTTATTTCTCCATATATATGTAAAAATATATATGTGCGATTCCTTTGAACATATCTCATAATATTTTTGGTGCCTTTGTGCCCTTATTCTATCCTGGTCTCTTTCTAAAAGCCAATAACCTCCTTAAGTCTAAAATGGACATTGTCCCAGACTTTTCCTACTCGTGACATTTGAATATTGCTCTTTTTTTAGACACAACACTCAGATAGGAGAAAATGAGGTTGGAAAGTATGTTTTCCTCTTGACAACCCATGCTAGATCCTACTACATGAATGGTTGGTTCCAAGTTTCTTTTACCTGTGACCATCCATTAGTTGAGATCAGATCATATAATCCTGGGTGACTATATAACCAAACCAAAAAGAAAAAACTCTTTTAACATTAGCTATGTTTTATAATATGGAGAGAAGACGATTTGGGTGAGACAAGGTACTCCAAATGTATTACAGGAAGAAAACCACAGGAAAGCACCATCCAGGACCACAAGATTGGAGAAGACAGGATCCTGACTCAGCAGAGTCTCTCCCCTCCTTTACTACACATATGCTTACAACAGTGATAAGTAACCCCTGAAGCCATGATTTTAGCCAAAGTGGAAAAATCCTAACTTAACTCACATCACTGAAGTCTCTTGTAAAAACATAGGTTGGAACACTTGGCTCAAGTGTCTTGAGCCCGTTTCTTTGAGCCAGAAGATTGAGTGTAACATGGGACTTGACTTGTTCAAGGAACACATAAACCCTTTCCTGGGTAGATGACCCTGTTTCTAGCTGCTGGTGCCAACTTAACCCTTTATGCTGCTTTGGCATACATGCGGAGCATTGTCCCAAGCTTGAGGTCCCCCCCATCCCACCCTCAACCTTGGTTGACTTACCCCTGGCAGAGTCTTCTGCTCGTGCAGTGCACTCTGGGCCTTGAGAGCAGAGTCCCGTGCGCAGTAGGTGAGGAAGGCACAGCCTGGGGAGGAAGAGCCAGGCTCAGGGAGTTTTCTGAAACCCTTCAACATTCTTCTCGGTAAGATCCAAACAAGTCAACAAACCTAGGGTCACTACTCTGTAAACATGAATACTGCCCTGTGAAGTGTTCTGTGATAGGAGTCTTCATGTGCTTGGGGACCTATGTCCCAAGTTTAGGCTTTCTCTCATTTTCTCCTGGCCTTCTGTCCAAGAAACATCTGTACCCACACATCCAGTTTTTTGCTCATTCGATCCCAAAGCTTCCCTCCCCAGTCCATCCCTAAGTCCTATCAGGGTTAAACCGCCCTAAGCAGCTTTGCCTTCTTCAATGAACCACCTGCCCCCACAACGCCTATCTATTTTAGACATGGACTCATAGTCTCCTAGGATCGGTCTCAATTCCTTTCCAATCCAGTTCCAAGTGGCAGAAAAAAAAGAGGAACATGAAGGAGTGAAGGTTAACTACTTCCCAACACTTCCCTCCCTAAGTTTGAAGTTGGGAAATGGATTTGATTTGAGCCTTGTTGAGGCTTCCTGTAAGTAGGAGAAACCAGGTTGAGAGCTTCCTGTAAGGAGGAGATTCCAGAAACTCCCTCATCCTATTCAAGGACCTCAGTCTGTCAAGACAGCCCATAAAGGGTTATTTGTGACCCAGCCTGAACTCCTCTAAAAGAAGTCTAGTTATTGGGGAAGATAATAAGTCTAGGTTGAGCTAAAGAGTAGGACCTACTATCCCACTGTGTTCAGCTTCAGAATCTGCAGTCTTCTAGAAACCACCGAAGTAGGTATCTTTCTTTCCAATATTCACTGAGAATTCATTCATCAGAAAATATCCAATACTTACTTATTTGGTTGGGCATTGTGATAGGTTAGAGTTGGAGAGGAGTTCTTGGAGATTGGATGTCATGAGGAGCACCCGAGTCTGTCTCCAAGGACTGAGGACTATCTACAAGAAGACACTGAGGGTGGCAGAGTTCTTGCCTAGCATACATGAGACCTTAGGTTCAAACCCCAGCAAATAATAATGATGATAAAATAGAAGACATTGAGTTTTCAAGAACAAGAATAGTAAGTCTTTTAGAACCAGCTGAGAAGAGGGGTGTGGTTATTTCAGGTCAAAAGAGTAAAAACTGAGCCAAAATGTGATGTGTTGGAGAGATGGAGAGAAAAACAGTATGGCTAAAGACTTGGGAATTCAAGCAGAGTGGCTAGGGATGGATTGGGTTACATAAAGCCTTAGAGACCTCAATAAATTTATGCTTTTTCCTAAGAGCAGTAGAGAGGCACTAAAGAATTTTCACTGTGGTTGTGACATGATAAGATCTATATTTTCAAAACGAACCTCTTGAGTAGAGGAAGGAGAAGGGCTGAAGGAAGGGCACATGCATGTGGGAAGCCATTAGGAGCTGGTGATGTTTTCTGCTCAGATAGCTAACTAAAAAGGCAAATGAGAAATGTTTCATTTCGTGTTTTTTTAGTGGAATCTTCCGTGGAGCTGCCTGCTTACAACGGATGGATTACCCACTGTTTATCAAGAACTCTTAGATAAGGCTTTTCATATCAGTAGAGTAACTGAAGCCAGAGATTTTATCAGTAACAGGTCAGGGTTAGGGATCTTGAATTCCCAGGCTATGGTTGTTTTCAAAGCTTGGTGGCTGTTCCCTCAATACTCAGTCATGAAAATAAAAATGAATCACTGTGATACTTAGATATCATGGTTGCTGGGGAGAGAGAGCTGTTGACTTGGAGACCCTCCAAACTGCCTCTATATCTCACATGGCCACACTTTCCTTGGAGAGGTGTAGGTTGTTTAGGGATCAAATCACATAACCCTGCCTCACACTTATCCATTCTGTCCCTGAGCCATAACATCTGACCTTAGACTGGAAGAGGCTTTATGAAAGGCTTAGGATTCCAGGTCTTTCCTACCACAAAGAACCCGTGTAGATTGCTGGGGTTAGAAGGTGAAAGAATGAAAAGGTGTAAGTACAGAGAAGCATGACTTAAGGGCAAATGAGTATAGGGAGGAACAGAAGGAACCAGAACTTAGTGAGCAGGAACAGAGAATGAGGGAACAGCCCAGAGACTCTGAGCACTTGGTGTTTAAGTGGGAATCGCTGTTATTCCACACACTTTCTTTATTCTACAGATCACCTACAAAGATTAGTTTTATGCTTACCCACTGAGTTCAATGTCTAGAAAAAAATGCCATAAATGGATGGGCAGGAATATAGACAGGCAGTTGGGCTGCACTGTAAGGTGTCGGGATGATATGAACTTGTCCTTGTGGAACTTTAACATAACCTCACCCCAAAGGATGGAAGATGTACCCTTACTCAAATGGCCTAGATCCTTCATGGACATTTTCTCAAAGTCCCCCTACCTTAGCACACCAAGGAATGCTCTGGAAGGAGGTAGCTGTCTAATGCTAGCTCACAAGCCTTTGGAATGGACCTGCCCTGCAAGTCCTGTCACTTGTCTCTTAGAAGACCATGGAGGCTAGTTGGTGACCCTTCCCCCACCAAAATCCTGAAGCCACATTATTTCCCAGTGGGGAAATAAGGACGTTTCTCCTCAAATTATTATTATATGATTCTGGCTCTGTTACTCCAGTGCAGCCTGGACAGACTTTTCTGCATGTAAACAAGTCTCCTCCCTTCTCTACAGGAAGAAAGGGGTGTGGCTGGACAGGACCATGGTGCCTCTGTCTTCCTAGGAAGGTCAACGAGAAGGGTCCCCATCTCCATCTTTCTCATTAAACGAACCCCACCCTGAGAGTGCTCTGGTCTGAAATTAGCCAGCAAAGAAAGGAAAACAGGAGGCCATCAGGAGAACTGAGAGGGAGCAGAGAGCCATAGGAGTGGGATGAGACATGAAAAAAGTGCATTCACGTCAGGGGAAACCTAAGGTGAAGGCGGCACAGGAAGGTGGCTGTTCCCAGCTGAGGTTAGGATTCTGGATTCAAATCAGAAGTAAAGAATGTTGGGTTCTGGGAAAATGTATGAGACACCAGGGTTATTGTCAAATAGCCTGTGAGAGGGTATTTGTCTCTGAGTCTCCTGGGAGGAGATTGGGACTGTGTAAATTAGACAGCTTTGAATTCTGAAGAAGAGAATTTGGGTGTGGGGTGTTTAAAGCTTTCAGACACAAGAGCTAAATGGAGGCTTTGGGGGTTCACTAGGGTTGGAGGCCAGAAGGAGGGGTGCAAGTCCAAGATGTGTGTGAGTGGTTAGGCCTGAGTAGGGTGGCACCAGAGGGCTCTGGAAATACGTGGGTCCAGGGGTCAGGAGACATATATTCCAGACCTGGAAGGTAGAATAAGTTTCCAAATTGCAGGGTTTGGGGTGTCTGAAGGAAGGGATGGTGGAGAGGTCCAGCTGGGAGGTGGGGATGGTTGGGATGTGAGAACTGACAAGGGAATTGGAGGTTAGAGTGAAGTACCTGTTAGGGAATCGGAGTGATGCTCAGAAAGAGCATGTCAAAGAGAAAATTCTGGATCTGGAGCTCTGTGACCTGGGGAGGGGTCAGAGCTGAGGTGGGGCAGGTACTGAACTGGGCTGGCTCTAAGGTAGGGCTGGGGTTGGGCCTGCGTTTGGGGCCGGGGTTGGGTTGGGCTGCGCTCTAATTGGATTGGGGCTGGGTTGGGCTGGGCTGGGCTGACCCCGCGCACCTTTGTGGAGGCCGGTGAGCCGGTCCTTCAGCACGGTCAGCTCGTAGATGCGGCCGAACTCCTCGAACAGCGGCTTGAGGTCTTGCTCGTCCAAGCCCCGCGGAATCTGCCCCACGAAGAGCTTGATGGCGTCGTGGTCCTTCATGGGCACCGCGGGACCAGGGTTCAGCCCGCTCATGCCGATGCCGCTGTCCGCGGTGCTGAAAGCCAGGCGCGGGCCGGGACCGGAGGGCGGCGCAGACCCTCCGGGTGCCGCGGCCATGTCCCCGCCCCGTCTGCCCTCCCGCGCGTCCCGCGTCCCGCTTGTCCCGCCGTCCCTTCCCCGGACTGCTGGCGAGGGCCTGGGGGAGGGGGCGGGGCCCGGCTGCGAGGGCGGGGGGCTACCCAGGGGGCGGGGCCCGGCCGAGAGCGAGGGGCGGGACAGGCTAGAAAGGGGCGTGGTCGAGGCGGGGCGCCTGAGTCCGGCTGGAGTCCCCCTCGGAGCTCTCTGGGCTCCCGCCCTAGCGCGCTTAGCCCAGCCCCGAGCCCCAGCTCCGCCCCCCCAGCTTAGTGACGTCAGACAGCTAGCCGGGCCTGTCTACGCAAGTGATTTGCATAATGAATAGCGGTGGCCAATCAGAGCGGGAATTGACTAAGCTGGGGCGGGGGCCGGGAGGGGCGGCTGGGCTCACGCGCTCCAACTCTCCATGGCAACCGGACCCTCAGCTGCCCTGTATGTGGAGGGTGTGCGGGCGTGGCAGTGGATGGGAAGTAGCTTCGTCATGCGTGGCGATGTCTGCGGGAATCAGAGCCGATCCCTTCCTGCACACCTCCAACAGCGAGACCGTTTTCTGAGGGGCGGATGGGGCTTCCAACTCTCTATCCCTACTACCGAAACGCAACCCATCCTACCGGGCTCCATCACACACCTCTTCGTATCTTCAACCACTTCCTGGCTCCTGAGTATCAAATACACTCTCGTCTCTTGCATCCTAAAATAAGCCCCCAAGCACGGATTTCTTTCTCAGGAGAGCGAGAGAACTTATGTAGCCATATTTACTCCGCGCTCGTGCCTATTCCCTCCTTATTCTGTTACTCAGGAGTGTTATCTCCTTTTTCTGAAAAGGATGCTGTGGGTCAAAGAAGTTAGGGCGTGGGTGCCCCTAGCATTTGCAGAGCCGAGGGCAAAAGAAGAAACGGAAACTGATAAATCGTGTGTGTTAATATCTAAAAGCTATCTGTCAAATCACAATACTAAAGTGTTTAGCTTCCTTTTCACAAACACACATTCATAAAGATGCAGAAATGGCGAGATAGACAAGCAGGTGAAGGCTCTTAATGAACAAGCTTGATAATCTGAGTTGGATACCCAGAACCCGCACGGAAAAGTCAGATGCAGAGCCTCGCGTCTGTAATCCCAGCACTTCTGTGGCAAAAATGGGAGGAGGAAATGAGAATCATGAGGGCCATGTAGCAGAGGGACAGAAACAAGACGGACCCACATGGAATGAGAGAACCCACTCCTGAAAGTTGTCCTCTGATCTCAACAAGCTTGCGGCCACATATGTGTGTCTTCTGCTGCGTGCACGCGCACGCACACGCACGCACACACACGGGTAAATTTGTAAACATTTTATGTGTATGAGAGTTTTGGCAACACACCTGCATGTATGCACAGCACGTGTATGCCTAGTGCCTTCTGAGGCCAGAAGAAGGTGAATCGAACCCAGGTCCTTTGTAAGAGCAGCCAGGACTCTAGCTGCTGAGCCATCTCTCCAGGTCCATGTTATTGTTTTTGAGACAGGCTCTCATGTCATACAGGCTGGCCATTAACTCATTATTGAATTGAGTAGGACCTTGAACTACTGAGCTTTCTTTTCCACTTTCCAAGTTCTGAGGTCACTGGCACTCACTTTCATGCTGGGCTGAAGATTTGTTAGCTTACAAATCACATATTTTTAGTAGTTTGTGTGAGGTACATCTACTTTTCAAATTGTGCTTTCTTCTTGGTAGAGCAACTTTTTTTCTTTTTCTGACAGGATCTTGTCACATAGTCCAGGTTAGCCTCAAACTCATGATTCTCTCCTGCTTTAACCTTCCAGAGCTAAGGATGCAGGCATGGACTACCATACCCAGCCCTGAACTGGTCCCTGCGAGGAGACAAGTACCCAACCACTAAGGTGTGCCTCCCATAGTTACACTTAAAGCAGGTAACTTTAAAAATACATATGATTGAATCTTTTGAATTTTAAAGTGTTTTATTTGTTCTGTGACAAATTGAAAATTAAATATTGGCAACACTCCACATTGTTCTCTTTTGATATCATGGTATGTACTCTTTTTTTCCCTTTAGATATAAAATTTAGAGTCAACTTGTCAACACTCATTGTACTAGTGCGCTTTCTGTTGCCAAGATGAACACCATGATCCAAAACAACTTTGGAGGAAAAAGGTTTATTTCAGCTCCCATCTCCTAGGTCACAAGCCATCCATCACTAAAGGAAGTCAGAGCAGGAACCCTGGGTCTTGCTTCTGAAGAGCATAGAAGCCCTCCCAAACCGGGCGGTGGTGGCACACGCCTTTAATCCGAGCTTTCTTGGGAGGCAGAGGCAGGTGGATCTCTGTGAGTTCGAGGCCAGCCTGGTCTACAGAGTGAGTTCTACAGAGAGAGTTTTGTTGAAAAACCAACAAAAAAGCAGGGTGGTGGTGGCTCACACCTTTAATCCCAGCTCTCAGGAGATAGTTGCAGGCAGATCTCTGAGTTTGAGGCCAACCTGGTTCCAGGACAGCTAGGTCTGTGACACAGAAGAGACCCTGTCTCGAATAACCAAAACCAACCAAACAAACAGAACAGGAACCCTGTGAGGATATTGTTTACTGCCTTGCTCCCACTGCTTGCTTAGCAAGCTCTCTATGCTGTCCAGGCTGCCAGCTAGGGAAGAAGATGCTGCCTACAATGGGCTGGGCCCTCCCACTTCATTGAAATGACTAGAGACCAACCAATCTGATGGGAGAAATTCAACTGAGGCTACCTCTTCCCAGGTGACTCTAGTTTGTGCTAAGATGGCAATCACCAAACCCATAAAATAGCTTCCTGGAACTATGACTAGGTTCGCATTGATATAACCACATTGGAAAAAAAAAAATGAAACCAAACTGTTCTTGCGGCCCTTGGAGGAGATGGCTCGGTGAATAAAGGTACTTGTCATCAAGTCTGATAACCTGAGTTCTGCCCTAGAACCCACATGGAGGAGGGAGAGAACCAACTCCCACAGTGGTCCTCTGCCCTCCACACATATGCAATGCAATGTGACATGTACATACATTCGCCTATATGCATGTGCACACACAGACTGTTTAAAAATGTTATTGTAACAATATTGACTCTTCCTATTCACAAACATGAGAAATCTCTATTTGCCTCTTTTTTTCATTTCTTCATCCAAGAGTAGTGGGTATATTTTTTCTTTCTTAAATATATCACACCATTCTAGCCCTTGTTCCTCTGCAGGTGAATGGGATATTTCCTCTGGCTTGTCTCCTGACCCCAGTTCTCCAAATTTTTGGGTTTATTTTTTTGTAGTTTGAGTATTATGTGCTAAGATGAGCGTTGGTTATTATCTAGTGTGTTTATGCTGCTGTGCCCTCGTCGAGATTCCTGAATCTTCGATTTGTTGTCTGCCACTAATTTTGGCAAATTCTTTATCATTATTACCTCATTAACATTCTCTTTATGTGCCTGGATGCTTCTGATTATGTGAGAGGCATTGTGTTGGAAAAATATTTTTAGAAATAATTGGAGGTTGCGGGGGGTTAGTATTTTCTTCTCCAGAATGAACTTACATTTGTTTCTGGAAGGCATCCAGAATCTCTATCAGTTTGAGATAATCAAACTAAATTTTAGTGATTAAGATGACTCAAAGCTGAGCTGTCATCTCCAGAGCGATTGATCTATTTCCAACTCACTCGCTCTTTGGGACTTTTGAGTAGAAAGTTTTTTAGGGAGTGTGTATTTGTGTGTGTGTGTGTATGTGTGTGTGGTGTGTGCATTCATATATACGTGCAGGTGTGTGCACCCCTGTATGTGCATGCAGATGCCAACAGAGGATGTCATGTGTCCTGCTCTGTCCTTATTACCTTGAGACAGGTTTCTCATTGATTCTTGCCCTACATTGGCAGCAGACAAGCCCAGTTATTCCCTTGTCTTCAATTCCTCCACAGTCTGAGTTATAACCATGTATATGGCCATGATTCGCCCTTAAAACAAACAAGCATGGGTGCTGGGGATTCACACTCAGGTCCTCATGTTTGTCCAGCAAGCACCTCTATCCACTGAGATATCTCCCCAACTCCAGAGGATGTTTTCTGAACCTTAGACTACAACTTCTAATTCCCATCCCTAAGGCATTATCTAAAGTGTTTTCCAGAAAATGCTTATCCAGAACTGGCAGTTGTGCCCAGAGTGGAACATTGTCCCAAAAGGTAGGCTTTTAATGCTGGATCTTAGTCTTTCTCAGATCTCATCTGAGTCATTTCTCACAGTGTTTCATCACGCTAGTGTTTCCGAGCCTTTCCAATCATCTGCAGGGGCAGACCTGCTCCCAGTCACTTACTCTAGAAAGATGAGAGAGGTAATAGGCTTATATTTTTTAATTTTTAAAATTTTATTTTTATTTTTATTATGCATATGGGTGTTTTGCCTGCGTGAATGTCCATGTGCCACAAGTGTGTCTGGTGTCTTTGGAAACCAGGAGAGATCTTTGGGTTCCCTGGGACTGGAGTTATTGACAGTTGTTACCAACCGTTTGGATGCTGGGAATTAAACCCAGGTCCTCTGGAAGAACAGCCAGTGCTATGAACCTCTAAACTATCTCCCCAACTTCAACGCTTTAATTTTGAAAGTTGTTTACCTTTTAAATCCTGGATTAAGGGGTGTATGTATGTATTTATATTAAGGTGTGTATGTATGTATTTATATTAAGCTGTGTATGGATGGATTTATATTAAGATGTGTATGTATGTATATTTTGCTTAAATTTTTAGAAGCTCAAGGTGTTTGAAGCAGCTATTAGCACAGAGTTGAAGTGGTTTGAGATTTTTAAATTCTCTTCTTACTTCAGTGAAGATGTAATTTAAGTCTTGTTTTTAAATTCATTTTTTGTTCTATGTTAATTTCATAGGAGAAGTAGCAAGACTAAAGGATGGTTTCTAACAGTATTCCACAAGAATCAGAAAGAATTAGAAGTCCCCATGCTAATTTTCAATATAATCTCTAATTATTTAAGTGTCTGTGTATGGATAAGCTCTTGACTGGGTTTTATATCCTGTTTTATGAGTTTGTTGATTCCTGAACCAAAACCCTTATCATGAATTAAAGGTATCTATTTATCTATCTATCTATCTATCTATCTATCTATCTATCTATCTATCTATCTATCTACCTACCTACCTATCTATCTATCTATCTATCTATCTATCTATCTATCTATCTATCTATCTACCTACCTACCTACCTACCTACCTATCTATCTATCTATCTATCTATCTATCTATCTATCTATCTATCTATCGACAGGGTCTCACTGTGTATTCTGTATGTTCCAGAGCTCTCTATGTAGATCAGATTGGCTTCAAACCCACAGAGATTTGTCTGCCTCTGCCTCCCAAGTGCTGGAATTAAGGTGTGCACTTAATCTCATGCCCATCTACTCATCTGTTTTATTTACTTGTTTGTAGCCCAGAATGGTCTCATACTTACTCTGTTGCTGAGGCTGTCCTTAACCTCCTGACCCTCCTGCCTACACCTCCTAAGTGCTGAGATTAAAGACACATACCATACCCAGCCTTATAATGACTCAATGTCTGGCATTGTCCTGACAATATTTTGCATAATTATTGTGTGCATTGGCCATTAAGAATAGATAATGGCCCTAAAACCTGTGTGTGAACCAGGCATATTGGTATGTAATTCTAAACTTGGGAAGCAGAAACAAGAGGATCATGAGTGGTTTATGATCAGTGTGGGCTAACCAGTGAGTTCAATACTAGCCTGGACTACACTGAACCCATGTCCAACAAAAAACAAAACAAACCTATGTGTCTATATGTATATACATACACATATATAATCTTTACATTTTGGTTGTGAGATATATATATATAATTCATATGAGAGTAGCCGAAGACATGAAGAAGCATTTATGAGATAATTAAGAAATCTGTATTGAGTCAGGTGATGGTGGCAGTGGCTCACGCCTTTTATTCCAGAGCCAGAGGCAAGTGGATCTCTGTGAGTTCAAGGCCAGCCTGGTCTACTGGATAGGACAGGATCCAATGCTACAGAGAAACCTTGTCTCGAAAAAACAAAACAAAACAAAAAAAGGAAATGTGTGTTGAGCTGGCCTTGGAGGGGTGGGCACTAGGCACTAGGGAGGCAGAGGCAGGAGGAACTCCAACTGAATTCAAAATCAGCCTGGTCTATAGAGCAAGTTGCAGGACAGATACGGCTACATAGAGAAACCCTGTCTGGACACACACACAATGTACTGTCTGGTTATCAACTCAATTCTACAGTGCAATTTTTTCCTTGAAATTAGACTTTGTTAATCTTGGCTTTTTCTTCTTTTTTGTTTTGTTTGTTGAGACAGGGTTTCTCTGGGATGAAAGGCGTGCTGGGATGAAAGGCACGCACCACTACCACCCCGCAGCACATCTGGGTTTTGTTTGTTTGTTTATTTGTTTTGTTTTGAGACAGGGTCTCATGTAGGCCAGAATGACATCAAGCTCATTATATAGGCAAGGAAGAGTGAACTTCTGACACTCCTGCCTCGTTCACTGCCCAAGGGTTGGGATTATGGTGTGTTACTTCTCTTGGCTTCTTTTATGTGCACTACGCTTATTCTTTTTTGATTGTTTGTTTGCTCGTTTTTTGTTCCAATGTTTATCTAGATTTACATAACTCAGAAATTTACATTTTTGATATTGTATGCCCATGGTGAGGAAGTGTCACCTCTTTGCTTAAGCCAGCTTCTTTCCTCGCAAGCAACATAGGTAGAGTGATAGGAAATGATACTTCAAGGCAGGTGGCCTCTAGAAGCAGGAAGCTGACATTCCATGCTGAGTGAATGGCAATTGAGATTTCCTAGTGGTTAAGAGCACGCGCTGCTCTTCCAGAACACCTGGATCCCAGCTCACGAGAGGAGGCTCACAATCTCCAGTATCCATTTCAGGGTATCTAATGCTCTCTTCTGTTTTCCATGGGCACCTATACTCAAATACACAAAATCACACACATATACATAATTAAAACTTAAAAACTGTTTTCTAGAAGACTTGAACCAAGTGTATCCACTAGAATGCTAGTCTAAGTGAAGTGTGTGTTAAGTCTGAAGAAGATGGGGCGGTGTAAAGAGGAATAAATGGCTCTAGGAATTGTTGACGTAAAATGAAAACATTGATGAAAAGTGGGATGGAAAAAATTAAACATGATTTCTAAATTTCTCTTTCTCTTTCTTTCTTCCTTTTCTTCCCTTCCTTCCTTCCTTCCTTCCTTCCTTCCTTCCTTCCTTCCTTCCTTCCTTTCTTTCTTTCTTTCTTTCTTTTTCTGAGACAGGGTTTCTCTGTGTAGTCTTGGCTATCCTGTAACTTATTCTGTAGACTAGGCTGACCTTGAACTCAAGGAGGGGGGGGGGAGAGGAAGGAGGCAAGGGAGTGGGGAGAGGAGGAAACTAGAGGTTTCATGCCTGTAATTCCAGTACTCGCAGGCTAGAGCAAGAGGATTGTTATGAGTTCAAGAGTCACCTCACATAGTGAGTTCCAAGGAAGAGCAATGAAGAATCTGTCTGCTTCCATCTTGGTTTTAAAAGCTGTCTTACAGTAAAGACAAACAAGGTTCATTCCTGTTTAGGACTGAACCTCTGTTTCTCGAAGATAGGTCTATGCCCCATCTGTAACCTTAATTACAAATGATTCTGATTGCACTTAACTACAAATATTCCAGGAATGGCAATCTTGTTTTTGTTTCAAAAAAGTTGTTTGTAACCATCTTGCAATCCTACTTTTGTTTCAAAAGATTTTATGACCACCTATGACTACCTTGTTATGACTATGACTACCTTGTTGTGCCCATCCTGCAACCACGTCACAGTTTCAGGAGGTCGTCAGGAGTAACTACTGCTTATGTTCTGCTCTTGTAACTCTGTCTATTTTGCCTGACAAATTCCCCATTTGGAAACCCTCTACCCCGAGCTATAAAAACCTTGTCTTCCTCACAGCCAATGCTGACCTCTTGAATCCCACCTCAGGGCAACTCCTGCACACAAATTAAAAAGAAAAGCTTGCTTTAATTAATTTGGCCATGATGTTTTGGGTCAGTGGTCTTTCCCCTCCCATCTTTGAGATGAACAGAAGGAGGGAGGGAGGAAAAGAAGGAGAGAGGAACAAGGGGAGGAGGGAAATCCCCCAGTTCCAGTATTGTTGGATGGACATTATTAAAACAGTGGTGAAGGGTGGGAAGGAATGGTGGAAACAGCAGAACACATAAGAAGGAATATCACAGTAAACTGGCAAGTAAGATTTTTCTAGAGGGAGGAGCAAAAAAATTCAAAATACAAAACCAGGTCATAATATACACTGTAATTTATTGAAATGTGCCCTGACTTTAACATGTAGCTTGTCCCAACCTATTGAGAAAGGCTCTGGATGGGGCTGATGCCAAATCACAAATGCTACAGGACATTGTAGTGTCCTGGAGCATGATGGGAAGGAAAGTGGGAATATAAGTCAGAGCAAACTGGAAAAGCAGGTCCGAAAGGCTTTAACTCTTCCACTAGAGAAAGATGGGGCATGTGGTGGTAGGGGAAGCTGGAGCTTAACCTAGGAAGAAGCCACATACATATTCAACTCCCCAGTTCTGCACAAACTGAGCATTGTGGTTCATAATTGGGATCCCAACATGCAGAATGTAGAGGGTATAGAAGATCAGAAGTTCTTGAGGCCAGTCTGGAATATGTGCGATACTATCATGAATAAATATATTAACAAACAGACAAATAAATAAACCAGAAACAAATTTGCCTCAAGCTAAGATGTAGCAGAGAGGGCAGCATTGTGGGTGTGTCATGTGTGGCGTCCAGGCAAGTGGACACCTGATGTTGTGTCAGACAGTGACCCATGGTGGCATAGTATAGAATTGAGCTCGGAGCTCTGGTCTTTAAGCAAATGCTGACTCAGATGATCTATATAATCATAGTCATGTAATTTTTCTGTCTGTCCCTGTTATGACTGTCAACTTGAAAGGATCTAAACTCACCCTGAGACAAGCCTCTGGGTATACCTGTGGCTGAGTGTCTAGATTATGTCAGTTTCTGGGTATCTCCTGTGAAGGGTGCCTTGATTAGGTTAGCTGCTATGAGAAGACTCACTTTAAATGTGGGTGTCACCAATCCCTAGGCTGAAGCCCGGGATCACAGAAGACAGAGAAGGCTGAACGCTAGCATGCATCCCTCTTAGCTTCCTCACTGCAGATATACTGCAGCCAGCTGCCTCAGGGGTCCACCACAGTGGACTGTAACTTCAAACTATGAGCCAAGATAAACCCCTTCTTCCGTATGGCGCTTTTGTCAGGATGTTTAAACATAACAGGAAAAGGAGGATAATATTGAATCACCTACATCAATAACAGAATGAAATAACACTCACTATTGTGATGGGTGGGCCTTCTGGGTGAGCATTTTGCAATTAAGTTACAACTTCAGCTCTGCATCTATTGCTGAGCACTCAACACTCTGGACTCAGCCAGCACAGAAGTGACACTTTGTTGCCCAGCTGAGTGTCCAAGAATCCTGACTTTCCGATACTAGATAAACATCAGATGTGTCTTCTGATTTCTCCATTCAAAGATCCTTTCTTGGTGGTAAATTATTAAGGTAACTGACCCCGGGCTCTCGTTCACACTTGGCTACACACCAGTTAAGTGGAGCGAGCTCCTCCTCCTCCAGGGTTTGCTTGTTGGCAGCTCTGCCTCTTTTACACCCTTTTGGGATTTCTAAGATTTCCCTTTGTAATCTGCTAAAAAGTGATCCATAAACAATTTATTAGTAGGATGGGTGTGCAAACTCCTTCAGCCAACAGCCTTTAGGATGCCAACCTACTTTGGGCATGGCCTCATGTACTTTAAGTACAGATGAAAAGTGCGTGGCCCTTTTATTTTCTGTTGGACCCAGTTCCAGTTCCCAATGCACACAGACGACTATGGATCACTACCCTTACTGTGGGTTTATCCCCAAATAAATAAACTTTGTTATACTCTATTCTGGGCTGTTGTAGAACTCTTTGATACTACTACAATTTGGTGCCCAACATGGGGCAATGTAATCCACATAAAGCCTAAGAAAACTTAAAAAAAAAAAAAAAGGACTGTGTACCCTTTACATCTGTATTTATAGTACACGAGAGTATGCCCAAGGTGGGCTGGTATCTTAAAGGCTACTGGCTGAAGGAGAACTCACAACAGTGATACATGCCTGCACTCCCAGAACTTGGGACATGCACGGACGATGGTCAGGATTTCAAAGCTACATAGTGAATTAAGATCATCTGAGTTATATCAGATCTTGCCTCAAATTTTATATATTTTTTGTTTTATTTTAGACAAGATTTCCCTATGTAGCCCTGACTGTCCTGGAACTCACTCTGTAAATGAGGCTTGCCTCAAACTCAGAGCTCTGCCTGCCTCTGCTTCCCAAGTGTGGAGACCAAAGATGTGTGCCACCACCACCCAACTCAAATTTACAAGAAAAAGAAAAAAGAAAAAAAAAATCACAGTTAAGTATCAGACACTGCAGAGAAAATGTGATTTAAGTCAAATTCTGGGATGTAATTTTGGAGAAGGAAATAGGATTGAAAAGAGACATACTTAATGTTTCTTGTCTTTAAAATGTTTATTTCATTGTGAATTGTACACATGTGTGCTTATGAGCCACAGAACTCATATGAAGTCAGGGGACAACTTGCAGGAGTCAGCTTCCTCCTTTTAAGCCAATCCGCCACGCAAGTCTTGGGGATTGAACTCAGGTTCTCAGGCTTAGTGGCAAGCATCTTTACCCACTGAGCCACCTCAGCAGCCCCGTTTCTACTTTTTAAAGATATATAGCCTGGGCTCCAGATGTAGGGCATAGCTCGTTAGCAGAGCACTTATTTAACATGTACAAGCCTTGAGTTCAATTCCCAAGCATCACAGTAACAGGAATAGAAGGAGGTGACCACTGAGATGTTATAGTGCTCCGTGTTTATAACAGTATAGGAAAGGATGCTAATTGTTAGCCATTCAGAGTTTATTTGTAAAGAAAAACCAATTTTACTTAACAAAGCATTCAATTTTGATTTTCAAGGTAATAAAAAAACCACAAACAAAAACAATGACACACATGCTTGCTATGCCCGATCATCTGGACCATGGCTCAGGTTAACCTCAAAAGGTACTGATAAAAATGACATACATCCAGATTTCACAGGTGCTAGGAATATTAGATGGCAAGTCTCGTATGAACACAGAACACTTTCCCCTTTTCTTCTCTGTTACTGACTTCCCACACACTTCAATGGTCTAGAAGTTTCTGGATACCACCAAGCATTCTTAGTGCTATGATGGCACCTGTACCTCCAAGCCCTGATATTTCCTTCCAATGATCCACTGAAGTGCACTAGAAGACACTGGGGACAGCGGTTTATCTGTCCCGGAAGGTGCACAGCTGGTCAGGTGCTCTCTCTCCATTTACTCCGTTTTTATTCTGGAATGTCTGATACCTCCTTGGATTCAGGGGAGTGGCAGAGAGTCCAGGAAGACTGGTGCCAGGAGGCCACTATGGGTACTTCTCTGCCCCCTGGTGGTTGCATCAAAAACCCTAGCAAACCCAATTCTGTGCACTGCACATACTGGCTACTGGCTGGAGACCACTGTCTCTGGCCTCGGGACAGCTTGAGGTCTGACAATCTTTGGAAAAATGCCCTCATGGTCACTGGACATAGCAGTAACTGGGAAGGCTGGGGAAAAGCATGTCCTCCTTTGTCTTTACCAGGCCACACTGACTTTTGAACATTAAAAGAAAATGTTTCAGAGAGTAAAAAGTCAAACTTAGTTCCAAAACCTGTTCTCATGGTTTCTTCCTTCACTGATTTCAACAGTGCTTGCTTTTTCCCTTAACATTGGTCCAAACAGTAGGAACGCCAAAGGTGTGGGGGAGAGCAGGGGCATTTAAAGTTTATCAACAGTGGTTTTGTTACTAGAGCTGTCAGGTGAGAGCCTGGGGGCTGGCAGCCCTAACAGATCTCAGCCTCCTGTCCTCAACAGACCAAACAGAAGCAGGTTTATTCACTGTGCAACAAAGAGTCCTCAGCCTTCCCCTTCTCCCAGCATGACACCATTGGAGGAATCCCAATTTGTGGTAGATTGTCTCAGGAGACTGATTGGTGTGTGTGTGTGTGTGTGTGTGTGTGTGTGTGAGGGTGGCACCCACATTCAATCTCAGCATTCAGGAAGCAGAGGCAGGTGGACCTCTATGAGCTCCGGGTCATCCAAGGCTACATGGTGAGACTCTGTGTCAAAAAAGAAGAAAAAAAAAATAAGGGAGGAGGGACGGAGAGGTGGCCCGTCAGTTAAGAGCGCTCGCTGTTCTCGCAGAGGGCTCACAGTGACTCACAACTGCCCATCGCTTCAGTTCCAGAGATGTGTGTGAGCAAAACTCATATGCATAGTCTATAAAACAAACAAATGGGAAAAGGGTGATACAGAAGAAAGGTATCAAGTGTCTATATTTGCATTCCTGCCTGTATGATTCCATTTTTGCAGAGTCCTTGTCAGGAAGCACCCCTCAAGCTTCTGCGTAAGAGGTAAGAGAGTTTCTTTGGTGTAATTCAAGCCTTATCTTATGGTTCTCCAGGTTAGAACCCTAGGCTTGGCAAGATGGGACTGTGAAAATTCCCTAAGAATTTCTTCTGGCAGAAGGTGCTCACTCCATTCCCATAGACACGGCATGACAGAAGGTGGCCAATCAGGTTTCCAAAGAACCTGGCTGAGGGACTGAAGGTTAGCAGTTAAGGGCCAAGTTTGTCTTAGATCACCTCTCAGCCCTGCCTTCCAAAAGCTTCAATCCAGTGCACTGGAAGATGACACCTGGAACCTGCAGACCAGGCAAAGGGACTGCAACCAGCAGGCGGCAGCCTGAGTTCACAGCAAGACAATTCCTCTTGGAGAACACCAGCTCACATAGGTGAAAGACCCTCCTCCAGGAGCATGAACTTGCCCCCAGGGCTTTCCTTTCCAAACAGCTGTGTCATCCACTCCAAGATGCTTTGGGCTGAAAACCAGGATGGAGTGAGAAGCTGTCTGCATTACTTTGGATTTGCTCAGGGATTCCAGAAACAAGTCCTCTAAACTTAGCACCTTGCTGGGAGTGGTAGTACACATAGTAATCTCACAATTTGGAAGGCAGAGGCAGAAGGCTCAGAAGTTCCAAGGCCAACATATATATACCAAGTTCAAGACTAGCCTGGCTTTCATGAAGTTCTGTCTCAAAACAAAAGGAGAAAAGAAAGATGCAACACCATCACAGTGCCTGACCCACAGTATTTGTTCAACACGAGAAACCTGAAGGAGAATACACCAGAGGTTTCTGGAGCCCTTGCCACTGCCTGGAATTTCTTTTAGTTCCTATAGCATCTTCTTGTATATACAGAACCCTTGGAAGTGACACAAAATGAAGTGACCTTTCTGAGGATAGAAGTGTGGCAGTGACATGGCACCTTCAACCTGTGCGCGACCCAGGCGCAGTCCTGCCTCTAACCCACGGGCCTGCTTAGCTCCATCACTCAGAAGCAGAAGGCTAGGCTGGCTGTTCCTGAGGCCCATTCATGATCCTTTTTGCTCTTTACACAAGCAACCCAAGCTGATTAGAGAAAATGCCACATCACTCTTTATTGAACACCAGTGCCAGCACCATCCTCCTCTCTAGTCACAGGGGCACAAAGGCAAGGGGCTCCATCCCCTGGCCGGTAGACAGTGTAAGCCTGGCCCCGTGACTGTTCTCTGAGGGCCAGCATTCTCCTGGGTGCCCAGTGTTGCTGGTCACGGCTGCTCAAACTCCTGCTCACAGTAGCCTACACTGATGGGCTGGGCCTGGATCCCTCGCCTGTAAAAAGGACACAGAAAATGCAGGTGAGTAATTCTGCCTTGGACCATAGCAAGACCTTCCGCACAATAACCACAAGCCCATTCCCCATTTTAGTTAGTCTCAAAATATTACTGTACCCAAATCACTTGAGGTTCCTCTAAATGAAAAACCTTCCTTTCTCTATCCTGCAGGTCTCTACTCCCCAAAGCCCCCAAAACTAATTATGTTAGAAAAGAGGTCAGGGCCTGAGGGGTGTCTGATGCTCTTGGATGTCCACTCCTGCTTCTAATATTCTAAAAGAACAGTAGTGGAGAAAGACTGAGCTGGGGATTAGCCCTGTCCTTTGTCTCAGACTTAAGTACTAAGCACTGACCTTTAGGGACCTCCAAGCACATCTCCATTATTATTCAAATGAACATGCTTAGAGATAACAAAACATTTCAGAGTCACCAGGTCTCCGCAAGACTCTCAGCCCAGATGCCTCCTTTGCACTAGGCCGTGCTTTAGGTTATAAAGACCCAGTCAATAACTGAACCAAGGAAATGACTGCTTACTCATGAATGAAGGCATTCATGAGAGTCCATCAGAGCTGACAGGTTCAATTCTTGCTTTCTGCTGACTTTGAGCAAGGTACTTAGGAGATATATGTGCCTAAAATGGGGACAAAATTTCCCCACCTGCTGGACTGTGACACAAATTCAATGGGATGGAGCCTGTCAAGAACAGTGCCTGGCACAGTCAGTTTCCCAAAGTTTCGGCTCTTATTCTTTTCTTCTCAGTTTGGGTTCCTAAGCCTCAGATCTGCCCACAGCCTGCTTACCTCAGCAGCTCACAGCGAAAATGCGACAAACGGTTAAAGGCAAAGTCCATATTAGTTGTCAGGTTGCTGCTCCACAGTCTCTCGGCAATAGCACCGGCTCTCGGCCTAAGGGAAGGAGTGCACAGCAGATTGGCCCCACACATCCTCCTTCCCAGGTTAGCTCAAGGCGGGAGAGACGTGAATGACACCTTGTTCAAAGACAACAGCAAGGCAGAGGCTCTCATTCAGTTCCAAGGCTCAGCTCCACCCTCATTAGAACCATCCTCATTAGCATGCAGTCAGTGATCCCAAACTCCTCCTCTCTCAGAGACACAGGAATAAGGGTAAGTCTTAGAAGCATGGATGGCTGAGGAGCTACCTTAACTTGGTATACCCAACCACATTTGGGGAGACTACTGAGGAAATGACCTCACTCTTCCAGAACTGGATCCCAAGCAAGTACCCTGTGATCTTTATGGTAGGTGTGACGCTGAGACAGTGGCCATTCTCCTGCACACCTAATGCTTACTGGAGGCACACACAGGAGACAGGAGCCTCGAACACAGAGAAGTAGCATCTCAATGGCCTTCTGCTGGCAGGCTGAAGGGAGTGAGCCTGTGAGGTTCACAGAAGCCCAGCCCTCAAGCCTGACCTCTCTCTGCCCTCCTGATCCCACTCCAAAAATACTTACCAGAGCCTGGGGACCAGGTTTGTGCTGTCCACATACTCTCCCCACATACAGGCCTCCCCTCCAATAACTAGAGCCTTCTGTTCAGGGGTACCTGAGGGAAAACAACAAAGGGATCGTGGGCAGGGTGTGTGTAGGGGTGGGGGGTGTCACTTTCAATCATCCTTCCAGTGTGGCCTCCTCAGACAGGCCATTTTATTTCCTAAATTGCCATGTGCTGCCCTGCCTCTCTTAACTTCCACCCTGCATCTCAACCCTGACTCTTGGTCAGCCAGGATAGTACCCTGCTCTTACCATGAAATGCCAGGGGCTCCACTTTGTACATGTCCTTCCAGTCAGGGCCATATTTTACACGGTTCAGGTACCAGGGGGCAGAGAGCAGGGCCCGGAAGCCAGCCTTAGTGATCTGTTCCATCTCCTTCATGTACTCTACTGGTACCTCTTCCCGCCATACCTGTACGATTGTGTCTGGTCGAATCTGTCATGAAAGGTCAAAGGGCAGTCATGATAAGGACCTCAGAAGATTCCTGAGGTTCATTCTTATGCAAGACACCTGGGCCAAGGGGAGTGTGCTTCTTGTTTCCTAGGCAGCAAGGCTGCTGCTTCTGTGACTCCAGGCACTCACCTCACACACACCCGAGGTGTTCCCTCTGACAGAGCCCTGATGCTTCCCTCCCAGGCCCACTGCAGCTTCCTGTTTACATGGAAGCAGTAATTACTTGGCGAGAGCTGAGGGGAAAAGCAGTGGGGCCCAACAAGGAAAAAGTCGCCCTGCTCAAGATTCAGAGGATTCATGCCTATAAACTGCACAGAAGGCCTCAGGAACCCAAACAGCCACAGTTAGGTAAGAGGGTCTGACTCTAAAGCCCGGTGGTCACACCTCTAGTTCTCTGACCAGGAAAGCCTACTGCACAGCAAGGTTGGTCCCTACAGAGGTCGGGGAAGGCCAGGGAGATGGAGACAGGGGCGCCTCTTCTCTGACCCTGGCTCACCTTTACTTTATTATCAAACACTTCCTGCCACACCACATAGCCCTTGTCATAATCAGAGACGATGTCCAGCAGCCTGGAGAGGAGAGGAACATCAGCAAAGTGTCACTTGGCTGTGTGTGCCAGCCCTCTAGGTGCCAAGCCAGGCAGGGCGTTCCCTTCTTTGAGTCTACCATCTGACCACTCTAAGCCTCAACAGAGAGGATAAGGGAACCTCTGGGGGCAGGGACTGACCATCCCCTACAGGAGGTGACTCTTAATGCACCCCACCCTCCTTCCTTCCTCACGTCTGGATGTAGAAGGACTCTAGTTGCTTGAAGTCAGTAAAGCCCCTTTTCCTCATGAAGGCCTGGATATCGGGGTTGGATCTCCTGAGTAGCAAAAGAAAAAAAAACAATTAGTTCTTTCATCATCCTGAAATCGTGACAATTTACAGGTTAGGCACCTGGCAACTTCCCCTTCACCTAAAATACTGAAACCACCAGAGACAGCAGAAGTCCTCGGGTGAAGGTATGGAAGGTATGGCTACGCGAAGCTGTGACAAACTCTCAGGGAGAGTGCACCTTCCATCCACACCAAAGCCCAAGGCTGAGCAGGATGGTTTCCCCCTCTGCTGTTCTAGCTGGACACAGAGTTGATGACCTGTGACCTGCTGCAGGTTCCTTGTCTGTTTTGCTTCCATGTGCTTCTTGTTCAAGCTATTTTCTCAGACACAACTCTAGGGCCAACTTCTCAGAAGCCCCTTGGCCTCTTTGAGCTCTATAGATCTGAGAGTTTGGATTTTATGAGTTAACATTAATTAGGTCTTATCACTTAATTAATCTCAATTTTATAATAAACTAATTTTTTAAGATTTAAGATTTTTTTCTTTACGAGTATGTGTATGCATGTGTGCAGGGTCCCACAGGGTCCCACAGAGGCCATAAGAGGTCAGATCCCTTGGATCTAGTTACAGGCATTTGTGAGCTGCCTCCTGACAGATCAGTAAGTGCTCTGTAGCTTGTACTACTTATTTTACATCCCAGTCAGTTTCCCCTCCCTCTTCTCCTCTCAGTCCTCCCTCCCCCCACGCCTCGTCTGTTCCCACCCCCAATCCACTTCTTCATTTCCATTTAGAAAAGCGCAGGTCTCCCATGAGTATCAATAAAACATGGCATATCAAGCTGCAGTAAGACTAAGTCCCTCCCCTTATCTGTGCTAGACTTTTTAAAAAATTATTTATTTTATATGTAGAATACTCTATCTGCATACATGCCTTTAAGCCAGAAGAGGGCATCAGATTCTACTAAAGATGGTTGTGAGCCACTGTGTGGTTGCTGGGAATTGAATTCAAGACATCAGGAAGAACAGCCAGTGCCCTTAGCCGCTGAGCCATCTCTCCAGACCCTGTACTAGACTATTTTAAGCTTTGTAAGTAGGAATTATTTTTCTTTAGCCCCCATTTTTCCAAGACAGTTATGGGCTCAGAATGAGTATATTCATAAATATCCCAGGAATGTGAGAAAGTTGGGAGGGTTCACACTAACAGCCTTGTTCAGGGCCTCTCTGGGCTGAGACATGGCTCCCTCAGTATATAGTCCCTAAGTAGTGGCAGTAGGCCCATAATACTGCCCTATATTCTCTGAGTAACCCACCCTCAGGCTGGTGCACGAAGTCCAAAAAGCTCCTACCAGCAGGTGAAGTCTACTTCATCTCCTCCCAGGTGAAGATAAAAGTCCGGGAAGACAGAGCTGATCTCCAAGAAGAATGTGCTCATGAAGTCGTAAGTACTGTTGAGACTGGGGTTCACGGGTCCAAAGGTGCCAGAGGGACGGGACCCAGAGTAGCAAGGAGTTAATAACCCAGGGACACCTAAGTTAACAGAGGACCCACACAAGTGTTACAAATACACAGACTCCCAGGTATACTACTCCTACACATGAGGTCCTTAGGTTATAGAATAGCAACCTGTTTAGTCACAATCAAATAAATCCAAATCTAGCTGCCATCGGAGATGGAGGCGGGGTTATAGGCACATAACTACTCATGTGTATACTCCTGACCTGATACATGTCTTCCAGTATAAATCACCCAGGCCCTCAAGGTTGCTGTTCTCCAGTGGCTTTTCAGCAACAAAGCTGAAGGGAAATGGCTCACTGCACACATTGACAATCTCTCCACTCTAGCTCCTGCTGCCCAGCTCCACATTTCCTAACGGTGTCTCTGGGCTGGGAGGCTTTCTGCTTCTGGCTGAGGCCAGGTAGTAAGCAATCTTTTTCAATCTTCCCGAGAGTACAAAGTAATGGTGATTTCTGGAGGTCAGTCCCAACTTCTTCTTCTTCTTCTTTTTGTTTTTTTAAATTGAGGCAGGGTTTTTCTGTGTTGTCCTGGCATGCACTCTGTGGACAAGGCTGGATTTGCATTCAGGAATCCGCCTGCCTCTGACTCTGCCTTCTGAGTGCTGGGATAAAAGTTGTGCCTCCCCACCCCCTAAATTTTTTCATACAGATTCCACCCTGGGGATCAAAGTCCTCAGTATCTACTCTAAGGTACAACAAACTCACAACAGTGTCTGGGAAACATCTTCCCCTTTGTTGAGGGGGTAGAAGCCAGAGTAGAGTTATTAGTTTCAGGCTGGATTTGTGGGCTTCCAAGGGTTGGGTTTACAGCTATGTACCAAAATGCCTAGCCTCTTCTCTCTCTGATTCATTTGTTTTATGTGTATGGGTGTGTATGGGTGTTTTGCCTGTACATGTATCTGCACATCAGATCCCATAGAACTACTGTTACAGATCTTTATTAGTTGCCACTTGGGTGCTGGGAATTGAACCCAGGACTTCTAAAAGAGCAACCAGTTTTTTTATTTAAGTATTTATTTGTTTGTTTGTTTGTTTATTATGTAGACAATATTCTGTCTATATGTATGCCTGCTCGCCGGAAGAGGACACCAGACCTCATTACAGATGGTTGTGAGCCGCCATGTGGTTGCTAGGAATTGAACTCAGGACCTTTGGAAGAGCAGGCAATGCTTTAACCACTGAGCCATCTCTCCAGCCCGAGCAACCAGTTCTTTTAATTGCTAAGACATTATCTCTTCAGCCCCACTTGCCCATATTTTAATAGTAAAAGTGCTCTCTTCTGCACAAATTAAGTATTTCCCAGGAGCTGCCACAGCCAGGAAGACTGGGGCACCCTTGGGAACGGCATGGGTAGCAGGAGCTAGGATGAAGACTGTACCGCTAGACTCGGTCGGGTCATCTGCTTGCTTGGCAGCGGGAAAGAACTTCCTCTAAGCAGTTGATGGAGAACAGTTTCCCCAGGGCCAAGGCAGGATATGTGACACATAAGAGCCAACACTCTGGAGCCCCTCTCTGGGTAGACCCATCCAATTGCAGCATTATTCTTACCTGGCCCCCAGGACAAAGTGTGACCAGGAGTGTCAAATTCTGCTAGCACACGGATACCCCGAAGCCGTGCATATTCAATGACCTCCTTCACATCCTGTGATGTATAGATGTGGGTGACAGGGTTGTAGGACCCCTGAAAGACAGAAGAAACCCTTCAGATTCTCATTTCCTGTGAACACTTGTCTACAGCCCGTGTGTACTGGGGATTTCTTCAAATTTCCCCAAAATTAACACACCTGCTGCTCTCTTTTGGAGTGTGTGCATATGTGGATGTAGAAGACCCAGGTAAACATTAGGTGTGTCCCATATGACTTCTTATTTTCTGAGATGGGGAAAATAAGAAGTCATATTCTTATTTTTGTGAAAATAATTGTGGTTTGAATAAGAATGGCCAACATAGGGTCATAGATTGAATGTGTGGTCACCAGGGAGTGGCACTATTAGGTGTGGCCTTGATGGAGGAAGTGTGTCACTTGAGGTGGGCTTTGAGGTTTCAGAAGCTTAAGCCGGGCCCAGTGGCTCTCTCTCTTCCAGCTGCCTGTGGATCTCGATATAGAACTCTCAAGTTACTTCTCCAGCACCATGTCTGCCTGCATGTGCCACGCTTCCCATCATGACGACAACAGAATAAACCTCTAAACTGTAAGCAAGCCCCAATTAAATACTTTTCTTTATAAGAGTTGCCATGGTGGCTGAGTGATGGTAGAACACACCTTTAATCCCAGCACTCAAGAGGCAGAAGCATGTGGATCTCTGTGAGTTCAAGGCCAAACTGGCTACTTAGCTAGTTCCAGGACAATCAGGGCAACATAGAGAAACCCTGTCTGGAGAATGCTGTGGTAATGGTATCTCTTCACAACCACAGAACAATGACTAAGACAGGGTCACTCACTGAACCCAAAACTCACCAGTAAGCTCCAGGGATCCACCTATTTTGACTTCTCCCCTCCCTATTCTCTACCCTCACCCAGGGCTGGGGATCTGAATTCAGGTCCTCGTGTTGCTCAGCAGACACTTTACTGAGTAACCTATCTCTCCAGTGCCACATCTACTGTTTCATCTGAGCATTATAAGGTCAATGAGATAAACAATAAAGAATGATGTCCATTTAATAGAATGTATGTAAATAACACATCAAAAACCAAAACCTGAAGGTATTATCTCCTGATGGTTTCAAAACAAATTAATGTGTGAACTTGAGTCCTTGGGTCCTGACTCTGAAGCCTCCTTTGCTTGCGGACGAGAACCACTGCTCTTGAGAATCTGGAAGCTGTTTGGTAGAGCAAATCCTACCTTTCTGGTGAGCACTGGGAAAGTAAAGCTCTCATATGGGAAGGAAGAGTCGTCTACCAGGTGCCAGTGGAACACGTTGAATTTATTGTATGCCATGACGTCCTGGAGGTTAGAGCACAGATAATGAGCCCTAAACTGGGCAGACTGCTTTACACATAATAGCAAACTCAACCTTCCTTAAGCTTCAGGGACTTACTCATAGGGACTCTAAGTCCTGTGGGGAAGCAGGTTAGAGCCCACTGACATCTCCTCTCTCCCAGATGAATTCTGGCCACACCGTGAGAAGAGTTGCAGCCGCTGCAGAACCCTCTTGTCTTTCAAAAGTTCCCATATATCTCAGAGTAACACATTCTCCTGCCATCTCTGTGATCTGACTGGAGGCCTGCTGGGAACTCAGCAGCCACATCACTTAACTCCCAGAAGCCAAGGTTGACATATATGTAGCTCCCTTGGTCCCAAAGGGACAAAGAAAAAGGCAGTTAGCCAGGCGGTGGTGGTGCCGCCTTTAATCAAAGACTTGATAGGCAGATACAGGTGGATCTTTGTGAGTTTGAGGCCAGCCTGGTCTACAAGAGTTAGTTCCATGATGCTCTCCAAAGCTAGAGAGAAACCCTGTCTCGAAAAACAAAACAAAACAAAAAGCTAGTTCCAGGGAAGGTAACAAAGCCACACAGAGAAACCCTGTCTCAGAAAACCAAACCAAACAAAACAAAAGCAAAAATAAAGAAAAAGAAAAGGAAAAAGGCAGCCACATGAGTTGCCTGCCCATCAAATCCAGGAGCATTGGGAACATCTACCGCAAAAGGTTTAGTATAAACTTTCCTATAATAGTAATTTGACTAAACTGCAGTCAGCTTTTCCTAGCAAGAGAAACCAACCTCCAACACAGTAAAAGCAGCACTGTAACCAAATCACTCTTATCCTGGAGTATGCAGTCTTCTACACTTTTCCCAGGGGCTCATATAGGTACACACAGACACTCTCCCACCCACCCACCCCTGTGCTAAAGATTCTATTTATATGAGCGTTGTAGCTGTATGTACACCTTTATGACAGAAGAGGGCATCAGATTCCACTATAAATGGTTGTGAGTCACTGTGTGATTGCTTACACTCCAACTCATGACATCTGAAAGAGCAGCCAGTGCTTTTAACTGCTGAGTCGTCTTTCCGGTCCTAGACATCCTCTCTTTTATTTAGGAATATATGACATATATTATCCCTTGCCCCATTACCCCAGAACCAATACTTGAAATGAGGAAGGCCTTAAGGCCTGGTTACCAGTGTATCCAGGATGCTAGACAATGGCAGGTAATGGCGAGCTGTATCCAGCAGTAAGCCCCGGTGAGGAAAGCGGGGAAAATCTTTAACCTTCGTCTTGTTGATAAAGAACTGCACGGATCAAACATTAAATGCTTCAGGATTCAAAGGTAGCTTATTACGGGGACATAAGAATGAGAGGGACTCTCCCAAGTTCCCCAAAAGTCAATGTGTGAATGTTCTCCAAAGCAACTATCCTGTCCTTCCCACCAACCTCCCTGAATCAAAACCCACAAGTAACTGTCCCATGCCAACTAAACACAAGCATTCCATGAACTACTCGGTCTACATACTGGATCTTCCTGAAGCTAAGAGGTTTATTTTTTTCAAAGCAATGTGGCATCAAGATAATTACTAAATGACCCAAGGGACCCACATTATAGTATCTCTACATTGACCAATTCTATCAACCTTTATCTCTTCCAATACTCCCACTGGGGCAATCTGGAGCCGTCAAGACTATCTAAAGCAAGACATGATAGATTTTGGAGGAAATCCCAAAGCCCTCTTGGAGAATCCATACTCACTGTTCCCTCAGCTGATTTCCAAACGAGCTGACTGAAAGTCTCCAGACCTGTGGAGAAGGGGAGAGGCAAAATTAAGACCCAGGGAGTAAAAGCAATGCTTCTATTTAGAAAAGGGACCCAGTGTGTTGCACTTCGCATCTCCCAGTGAACTGTGAAGAAAGAATCACAACACTGAATTCCAAGGAAGTTGTATCTATAACTGGGCCTCTTCTGTATCTGAGGGGGAGACCCAGCTGCTGGAGGCTGAGGTATGGTAGATGCAACTGCAACAGGCTTGGAGTCTGCAAGGCCCAAGCACAGGTACACTGAGTTCATGTTCTCAACAGCTTGGGTCCTACTTCTGGAAACTCAATAGAGTTTCCACAAAAAAAAGTCCCCAGATTTCAAAATAGAAGGCTCCACAAGACCTCAGTGTTTAGGCAGAACCTGGCTTGAAGCCCATTACTGTGTATTGTTTGGGCCTCTCCTCACTTGGAGTGGGAGCTCAAATGTTCTATACCTGAAGCCTTGCACCTTTTGTGCAAGAAAGCAAAGAACAGAGTGGGGTTGTGTTTTTTCTCCAAAGAATACAGGTAAGGCAATGGAATGACAAAAACTCGAGTGTGCTTGCCTTGGCCCCCAAGAGCTGGTATTACTAGGCATGAGCCACCACACCTAGTTTGTTTTTTTTTTCTTTTTCAAGACAGAGTTTCTCTGCAGCTTTGGGGTGGCAGAGGCAGGCAGATCTCTGTGAGTTCGAGGCCAGTCTGGTCTACAAGAGCTAGTAACAGCCTCCAAAGCTACAGTGAAACCCTGTCTCAAAAAACTAAAAACCAACCAACCAACCAACCAAAAAAACATGTGCACCGTCAACGCCTGGCACCTAGTTTTTCTTTTTCTCCCCTCTCTCTTAAAGAGATGACTGGTCTACCTCTATTTCCCAGAATGACCTTGAACTCCTGGGCTCAAGCAATCTTCCTGCTTTAGTCCCCTCAATAGTTGGGACTATCAGCACGCACTACCAGCATGCCTGGGTTAGCTTTACTTCTTGAAGTCTTTGCAGTCACGTACTGGTGAGCAGGACAGTGTCTGTGGCGGGGTCCTATGTCCCACTGCCATGTGTGCTGCTATGCTCTACCAAGTGTTAGAGTTATGCACAGCTGCAAACTGAGGAAATACTCCAACCGCTCTCTTTATTTCCTACGTGGGTATTCACTGTCACCTCCTACCCCACCTGCTTACCTCGGAGTGCACCCCAGACAGTCTCAGAGGCGAGTAAACACTGGTCATCATTTATGGTTAGGGTGTCTGAAATGACAAAAGTGAGACTAGATCAGGTATTCTATTTTAATCTCTGAACAAGTAAGCAAGCAAACAGGACTGAGGATGGGTAAAATGCCTGCAAACAAGGAATCTGAGTTTGGGTTTTCAGCACTCCTGTAAAAGCCAGACTCTGTGACACATGTAACCGATGTGCTGGGGATGGGACAAGCAGATCCCAGGAGCTCACTACCCAGTCAGTTTACTGAAATGATGAGCTCCAGCCCCACGAGAGACACTTTTAAGAAACATTAGGTGGAGTAACTGAGGGAGACACCTGATACTAAGGTACAGCTTCATTTGCACATACACAAGTATACATGTACCCACAAGAACACACTGCATACAACCATATGAACAAACACACATATTTCACACATACAAATGAATAAGTCATCAACAACACCACCCAGTAGGGTGGAAACCACACTGGTTCTGCAGGCCCGGCAGATGATACATGTGGTTTAAGATAGGCAGGGTCCCCTGCAAAGCTCTACCCAGCTTGCAGGTTAGTTTCCCCACCAGAACCATGAGATCCTTCCGACCAGCTTTTAGCTGAAAAGTATGACACTGACTTAAGTAAAGGGAGCTGGAAGGCCCGCAGAGTCCAGTCCAGCGTGCAACACTGACAACCCCTCTGCAGCCATCTTGCATTGCCTTTTCCTCTGGGCCTCAGCCAGTTCATTCAAGAATCTGAGGCAGATTCCAGGACTGAGATATTCACACTGGAGACTTCTAGGTCCCAAATCTATTGCTCAGGGAAGTGAATTTCAGGACTAAGGATTAAGCTTCACTGTAGTATAAATGACTCCAAATTTCTTCCCCCAGTATAAGATGTCCTAAGGAAAAAAAAAAAAAAGTCAAGTGTCCATATTTTCTTCTACCCACCCCTTTTCTCTTTCTCGAGACAGGGTTTCTTTATGTAGCCCTGGCTGTCCTGGTACTCTCTTTGTAGACCTGGCCTGCCTCTGTCTCCCAAGCACTAGGATTAAAGGTGTATGCCATTATGCCTGGATATGTGTCCACATTTCTTGATCAGTCCCCTGCTCAGTCCAGAAGGCAAAGAACACACCCCTGAGACTCAGTGAAGAGTCTGTATGACATTTCCTATGGTTCTTGACACTTGCTGAGCCCCAGTCCCTATTCAGCAGCAGCTTAGTCCTGGAAAGCCAGAAAGACAGTCCCAGACAAGAGCTTGCTTTGAGGACAAGGAACATGGTGGTGGTACTTACAGTTTTCTACTGACTCCAAGTTAGGAAACTCGTTACATTCAGCTGTGACGACGGAGACAACCAGAACGTTCTTCCCCAAAGTCTGCTGTTTTTCTGTGAAGATAGATAATGCTCAGTGGGCTGACCTGCCCCAGAAGCAGCAGGGTAACTCACAGCTCTCCACACAGGTCCCTAGCGCTCGCCCCTCTGAAAGGGAGAGGAGAACAGAGCTTTTACCCTTGGCACTGGCCCTGTCTGGTCATGTTTAGCCTTCAGTCTGCCTGTGTTCCCACTTCCCCCAGCAGCCTGCTCTGACTCCATCTAAAGAAGCTGGCAGCTTTCCCTAACCAGGGCTCTCCATTTCTAGCTTCTTGTATTGCCCCAAGCATGATTCCAAGATCCCAACAATGGTTTCTCATGAGACACAGCTTGAAAACACCTGGGTGTGCAGCACCTGCTGAGTGGCAGACTCTGAGCCTGCTGAAAGGCTGTGAGGCACATCAGTAGTCACAGGACTCAATAATAGTTTTGCTCCTCTCCAATCATTTTTCCATGACAAATTTATTTGTCTGTTTTGAAACAGAATCTTGCTATGCAGCCCTAGCAGGCTCTGAACTTGCTACACGTAGAAAAGGCTAGTCCCAAACTTGTGACAATCCTCTTGCCTCTGCCCCCTGAGGGTGCAGGTTATAGTTATGAATTATAGCTATAAAGCTCCCGTACCTAAGGTCCATACCCAGATTTGTTTTTCACGAAAGGGAGGTCTACTCTTTGCTGTGCATCCGTACCTCACTCTAGACTGTAGACTAGCACACTGTACATAGTGCTGCTCTTCAAAGCTCCGGGGAAAGCCGTTCCCATTTGTTAAAACCCACGAGATGAGGGACAGATGGGACTGGAGATGGGAGGGCCCCATGAGAGTGGGTCTCACATGAGGAAACTATGCCCTCCAGGAAGGCTAGTGGCCACCAGCCCATCCTGCTTCCTTCTACTCTTTTCCCTTTTGCTCATAAAGGCAAAAGCCATCCTGCGTTAGTCAACATACTCTGTAATGATGCTCTACAGGCCCCGGGCCATGCAGATAAAAATGCCAAAGCCAAAATACTACACATTTCTCTCTTTTTTCCAACCTTCTCTGTGAATTTCAGGGTGACCTGATTTTTGTTGTTGTTGTTGTTTTATTTTCTGAGATAGGGTATTGATTGATCTCGAATTTGCAGCAACCCTCCTGCCTCAGTCTTGTGTGCTAGGATTTCAGGAATGCACATCATACCCAGCATGCAAATGTTCTGATCTTATTGCCTTCAATGGGATCGAATAAACTCTCTCTGTTCTTTCCTGGAGCTATCTATATGCCGCTGGCCCTACAACACTGAGACTCCTCACAAACTCAAAGTCAGGGATAGGCTGGCTTGGCAGAAGGCAGAAAGAGTCTTTAGAACCAGACTGCAATACCAAATGTTATCTGTCTCCAAGCAGAAGGGACCCAAGTGCCAAACACAAACCATGTGAAGAAAGCCAGACAAGGGATGCTAGGCCCTACCCATATGTCTACCTCTCAGTTTACAGGATGCCAAGCAGCCAGTCAGTAAAGGACCCCATCACATCCCCAACCAGAGCCAAACATATCTCTCACCTCACACTAAGTATCCTGTATCCCCATCCCACTAATTCCTACTAAAACCCCCAGGGAAAGGAATTTGACTCAGGTTTATCATTGCAGCTCCATCCTTCAGAGTCTGTAGTGTCTTCTTCCTAAACTTTATAAGCAAAGGAGCTTAGCTCTCCCAGCACACATCCACAAATCCCCCAGCTGGAGTCAGGTGAAGAAAGCAGAAGAGTACAGTGCTCTGTGAACCACACCTCATCTCCGTCCCTTCAGCCATTCTTACCCTCTCACATCACATGGCTGAATGTGACTTCAGACGGCTCCTCTGACTGTGTCCTGACAATCAGCCCAAGAGAGGGAAAGTCCCTATCATCCTCTTGACCTTCAGTATGCCCACATTTAATTACCACAGTCATTGCCCTGATGCCAAAATGGAGGCGAGCTGCAAACACCAGGCTTGTCTGAGCCACCATTTGGAAGGCAGGAAAGTTCCCATTTTTTGTTAAATGTAATTTTCCTCTTTCTAAACACACACATATTTGTTGTCTATAATCTGGGCAAGAGGACTGTGTCATAGATGCCTTTGAAGACCCGAAGAGCAGGAAAACACTTTTGCCCACAGAACAATATCTCTCAGATAAGGGCTCCTTCAGTTACAAACTGCTCTGCTGCCTGCCTCCAATCTTGTGGAGATGAATCCTAGCACTCCCAAGACTGCCAAGCTTTGGGAAGAAAAAGAAGTCCCTTCAGAGGCCTGGATTAAACAAGCTCCCAGAGGGAAGGTCTGAGGGAGGTGGCAGAACCGGAGGAACATTGGGTCATCTGAAAGGATGGAAACACTGCATTGGCACTGTTTTCCGCCTCCATGTTGCCGCTGTGCCAGGCTCTGAAGACAGCAGGAAACAGGCAGGAGTCAATCCAGCTGCCTCTACACTAATCAACACTCCTGCCCTGAGAACTGAGGTGTGGGAGGCCGGGTATGGCAAAGAGCCTGCTCAGCCAGCAAACACCTGGGCATGTGCGCCATGCAGTCAGCTGGGAGAACAGGAAGTTGTGAAGTCTCGGGTGTCCAATGGTATGGTGCTTAAGTTGAGGGCTGAGAAAGCTGGTTCTGCTACCACCAAGTTGAACAGGTCACAGGCTTCCACTTCCCTGTAAACAATGGCAGGGTGGGACCACATTCCTGTTACCAGGACTTGGGACTCCAAAAGGAAAAAGCTCTCCAGGGTCCTACTGCACGCCCTCTACCTCCTACCTTGCTCAGCACCCTCATTTCATCAGTTTAAATGAAGTGTTCTCTTCATTGGGCTACAGAAGTTTGTATGCTTTTCTAACTAAAGAAGTAACTGGAAAATTAAACCAGTCCAAAGGCATCTAAGGATTAAAATTGTAAACATCGTTTCCATCCTTCCTGGTCCTCTCACTGCTCCTCTGTTCCTGTCAGTATGTCCTCTCCCATCCCTACTTCCTTCTTTGTTGGCCAGATATGCAGGTATAACCTCAACAATACTCTCAATAGCTTGTCTATCACACCCATCAAGCAAAATCTTTAATCCTGATCAGTTAACATCTGCCAGCTGTGCCTCAACCCTGTGCCTCCTCCACCTGTCTCCTGGGGCCTGGGGGAGAGACAGAGAAAGCAGGACTGTGCAGATGACTCAATGCTGAAGTCCTTGATGCACAAGCATGAGGAACTGAGTTCAAATCCCCAGCCTGCACCAAAAAAGCCAGAGGTAACAGTGCACACCTACAATCAAAGGCCTGGGAGGCAAAGACAGGGGAATCCTGGAGGCATGCTGCCTAGCCAGTCTAGCCCAATCAGTGAGTTCGAGAGTCCATGAAACTCTGTACGAAAAATAGGACAGGGACTGTGGAAGACACCGGACATCAACTTCTGGCCCCCACAGCACACGAACGGACATGTGCACGTGCATACATAGACCGTATATACACCCCCCCATCCAAGAAAGTTGTCTTCTGTGTACACTACTGCCCCCTTCTATTCTCTGTCGCATCCATTTCAAGGTTGTGCCACCTTCCTCAGATCTAAGATGGTCCCACCTCCCTACTTTCAACAGACTGAGAACTCACACCCACTTTACCTTCCTCCCACCTCACAGCACACCTGCAACACTGCACCTGACTTACCTTCCTCTCTCCCTCATAGAACACCTGCAACACTGCACCTGTCCTTACCTTCCTCTCTTCCCTCAATAGAAGAGTTTTCCCTTTACACATGCTCTGGATTTCCCCTAAGGCTCCTCTTGTAAAAATTGTCCCCCTCACCAAGTCTTCAAGTGATTTATTTCCACTGATTCCCACCAGCAATAAAGAATTTGCATCTTCCTTAAGTGCACATCATCTCAAACACTCACTCTTTCTCCAGGTTTCCTGCCTTAGAGAAACTGTAGAGGAAATACAGTCTGAGTGGTTGGGACTGGACATGCAGAATTTAAATACTGATGCTATCCCTTTTTACTGTAATGCCCTGGGCAGGTTGTTCACTGAGCTGTGGTTTTTCATCTGTAAAATGGTTTTTCATCTGTGAAAGTGTCTATCTTATCCAGTATATAAGAGCAAGGTAAATACGTTAACACATGCCAAGGGCTTTTGGTATCTGGCACGTGGTAAGTACTCAGGCACCTGGAACAAATTAGTCTTTTCTTTGTAGCCACTTCCTTACACTCCATCTACTCTACAATCCACTATGACCTAACTTCCCTCAACATAGTCCTCTGAAAATCTGTGGGATAATCTTTCTATACACTATGAATATGTATTATTCTCATTGGTTGATAATTTGGCCTATAGCAAGGCAGAATAAGGCTAAGCAGGAAAGCCAAACAGAAAATAAAGAGAGAAGAAAGGCAGAGGCAGGAGATATTTGAGCCAGCAGCCAGAGGAACAAGAAGTGCTAGAAGACAGAAAAGCCACAAACTATATGGCAAAATGTAGATTAATAAAAATATGTTAATTTAAGTTGTAAGAGCTAGTTAGTAATAAGCCTGAGTTATAGGCTGAGTATTTTGTAATTAGTATAAGCTTTTGTGTGATTATTTGGAACTGGGCTGTTTGGGAAGAAAAACTCTTCTTCTGTTTCATATGGTGCTTCAACATGGGGCCAGAATTTTTCACATAAGACCTAACAAAGCTTACAAAAGATCCTAAACACACAAAAATGAAGCCAAGAGCAGCTTCATAGTTCATATCTCTCATACAGGTCACTGTGTACAGGCTTGAGCTGTGGATTCTTGAAGTCTCACATAGGTCATGGTAGAGAGGAGTCTCCCAGCTGTGTGCTGCATGGTGGGTTTAGGGTTTTTGTTTATACAGACAAAAAGGATTAGAGATGCACAGTAAGGACAAATTCAGACAAAAAGAACTCTAAACAGGTTGCAGCATGTTTGAAAAATGTACATAGGCTTAGGAGAGAAAAGAAAAACGTTAAAAAGTCATAGATTTAAAAAACGATTTAAAAATAATAAAGTCCTTAAAAGGAAATAGAGTAATAAAAATACAATAAGCCACATAAAGATGGAAACTATACAGAATCTGGATTGTGTATATTATTGTGCAGTCTTTAGATTTTTTGACTGTCAATAAACAAATAATTGCTGAGAGACATTTGATTGTGAAAGCTACTAAATTAAACCAACCTATATATTTAAAAAATATCTTGACTCCGCAATTCAAGTCAAAAAGGTATGTTGCTTTGGGGGAGAGGTTTTGCCTTTATTTCCATGAGAAATGAAAGGCTGTGGATTCATTCAACGTTAAAGATGATCAGGTTTGATGGAGGAAGACCCCCTGAAATCCTGATCACAGCCATGGAAAAATAAACCTAAAGTAACTACAGGATATGCTATGTATATTTTACCTACTCAAACATAAGACAAAAACTATCTTTGGTTTACTTGTAAACAATGCACAGCTTATGTTTGTATTAATACAGATATGTATGTTACCTTTAAAAGTTTATGTATTTTCAGAACAAGGGGATCAGACACTAATAAAAATGACCCAGATAATCCAACGTCCAAAACAGCTTCAAGGCTGCTGACAGAGATGATCCAGCCTCACAGACTACTCCAGCCAAGATTTAACACTTAGTCTGATTTTCTCAGGGTCCCTCAAAGATCACCTGTGCCCACCAATCAGCAGGAAGTAGTCTAGAGAACGATGCCAAACTTTCCAAAATATTATTTTGTAAATGCTTGTTTCATTTAAGGGGGGCTGGTTACAAATTATTATTGGTCATAGTCAATCTCTTTCTAAAAGAAGAAAGATGGATATAATATAAAAATTATGGGGAGAAAGAGTAGATTGAATTTACTTTAATCCAAAAAACAACTGTTAATCTCAAAATATTTTACAATGATATGAATTTTAGCTTACTGATAAAAATTTAAGGTTAATTTTGTTATACTGTATATATATTTCTACTCTTGTTTAAGGTATTTCATTTATACAGCTCAATTAAAAACATAATGTATAGTTAAGAAATACTGAAATACAAAAACATAATCATCTATAATAGTCAAACTTATAGTTAGTTAGGTTTTCTAGCTATACAAAGATATATTTCAGATAGATAGGCATTCTTCAAACATTTCAAAGACCTAAAAAAGGTAGCATTTAAAATGGTTTAATAACTTAAAACTTTTCATGACAGTAAGGCACATCTGCTCCTGGCAGTATCAACGTACTCCAGAGAAGATGATGGGCATCAAAGGAGCTCCATATGGTGTTTAATTTCTTTATGGCAAAAGCTAGTCGTGTGGGCAAAGAAATTACCCTTGCTTCAATCACTGACAGTTAACTGTCCAGACTGAACCAGCAGGACACAAGAAAGATGACTGCAGAACTTTGTCAAGACAAGGTAGGACAGTCCTTCAAAATTCCCTGCTTCACAGGAAAGTCTGTCAGATATGCTAGGCCTGTAGGCCAGAGATGGATGTCCCAATGTTACAGAAAAACCTTGAGTGACTGTTCAGGCAGTCATCTGTTTCTATCATTTCTCATAGTTTTTGGAAGACACTTGGCTACACTTCCTGCTTACTCAGATAATATTATTTCCTTCTCAAGTCTTTGTTAGTTATGATAAAAGATAAATTAGATACAAAACTTTAAACTCACCAAGATAGAATACATAATTAAATATTTTCCCTAATTTTGTCAAATACAAATAGATTAGATATTGTAATTGTAATTCTTACTTGATAATTGTTTTGTTGTGTGTAATTTACTATGTTAAAGTTAAAACCTTCCCTTTTGGTTAGACAGAAAGGGGAAAATGCTGTGGGATAATCCTTTTGTATGCTGTGAATATGTATTACTTCCATTGGCTGATAATAAAGCTGACTTGGCCTATAGCAAGGCAGAATAAGGCTAGGCGGTAAAGCCAAACTTAAAATACAGACAGGAGAAGGGTGGAGTCAGGGAGAGATATGAGCCAGTCACCAGAGGGAAAACATGCTAGAAGACAGGTAAAGCCACAAACCACGTGGCAAAATGTATATTAATAATAATAGGTTAGTTTAAGCTGTAAGAATTAGTTAGCCTGAGCAATAGGCTAGGAATTTTGTAATTAATATAAGCTTTTGTGTGATTATTTGGTTCTGGGCTGTTTGGGAAGAAAAACTCCACCTCTGTTTACAGTAAATAAGTTCACATTTATAGTAACTAGGCTCATGGGACCTTTTCTAATTAATTTATTCATACATTCATTCAATAAGTTATTTACTGAGTCCTACTATGTGCTAGGCTTATTCACTAAACGCCAGGAATACAGCAGTGATCATAAATACAGGGAGATTGTATTCTGGAGACAACTACCTTCTTTTGGACTAGTCAAACATCCCTGGCATTGACAAAGCTCCCTCAACCTGGCCACAGGTTCTGGTAGCACAAATCTTTAAATCCCAGCACTTGAGAGGCAGAGAGAGGCGGACCTCTGTGAATGGAAGGCCAGCTTGATCTATGTAGTGGGTTCCATGCTAGTCAGGGCTACACAGCGAGACCCTGTCTCACAACAAAGACAAACTTTCCCTTGACGTAGAGGTCTCTGCTATCCGGTTTCCCTTCTTCCTTGAACATGATCCTCCTCTCAGATGCCAGTCTTCTTTCTTCCTCTTCATTTACCATCTCCTTGGACAACATCATCTACTCCCACAATAAGCTCATGACTTCCAAATCTAATTTTCCAAGCCAGTCCCTTTTGTGGAGCTGTAAAACTGAACACCTCTGGCTCAGCTGTCTCAAGAGCCTCTGACTCTTCAATGCAAAAGTGAATTCTTTTTTCTTTACTTCTCTTGGCTGAGCCTCTCTCTCAGTTTGAGCATAGCATCATATAATCTCCCAAACAAGAAGCCTCCTCCTGCACACTCTCCACCTGAGTAGACTACACATTTACTCACTCAAAACAATGTTTACAGACTGCATACTATGCATTAAACATTGTCCTAAGCCCTGAGGTTTAAACAGTTTAAATAATAAGATTCAATTAAGTCTTAATTACAAAAATCAGCATGCACTCTTAGTGTTGTGCCATTTTCCTCACTGGGATTGAACCTCAGGTTCATCCAGGTGCAGTTTCTCTCCTAGGTGACTGTAAAAACCACCCAGGTGGCCCTCCCACCTCCACCTAATCCTCATTCCAATTTGCCGTCTTTTGGGATCTCTTGGTATGAATATCTGATTATGACAATCCCTGTGTAAAGCCTCCTAATGGGACAGGGGATATAACTGGGGGATAGACCACTTGTCCAGCATAATAAAGATCATAAAGCCCAAGGTTTAACCCTTAGCATCAAAGGGGAAAAAAATATCCTCTAGTATAACGGTGCCCCAAGGTTTTTAGGTAAAGCCCAGAAGACACTGGAAACTCATTCTCTCTCTTGCTCTATTTGAGAATTCTCTTTATAATGATGTGAACTCTTTCCAGACCCTTGGAATTGTCCTGTCTTCTCCATTCTTTTCTCATCACAGATTGCTTCTTCCAATTGAAACAAAGTTTGCATTTCTTCCACACTTGTTTGGCTTAGAAACAGTTCTGGTTTTCCATGTATACAACTGTTTTGGCCATTCCCCCACCCTTTCCTAAGAGAGCTTCCTACGTGATCATGGAGTACACATACATTTTTCATAAAACTTATCTTAATATAAGCTGTCTATTTCCTCACCTAGGCTGTGAGTTCCTCAACAGCAGGGACCAATCTGTGTCTTTGTATTCCCAGTGCCTGATACACGGCAGTCATTCAATAAGTGTTTGCTGAAAAAATGAATGATGCTAGAATTAAAATATGCACACTTAATGCTATGGATGCATAATGACTGTGCTACACAATTGTCAGGCATAAATGACAAACAGTTAACCTAAAGATTCTATTACACACAAATCTAGTATTTCTGCAGTCCTAAGGGCCACTAAGAAGATACCCAGACTTGCTGTACAAAGTGCCTTTTCAGAGCTCTGAAGAACACTGGGGATGTAAATCCAAAGCTTTGAGTCCTTCGCTTCTCTGGAAGGAAAAATTGCTACTTTTATGGTACCTGAAAACTATAAATCTTTACCTTAGTGCAACACCATCTCTCCCTCCACCCAGCTTGCTCCTCCCCCAAACAAAGCATCCCCATCTGTCATGTGCTAGATACAAAACCCTAGCAATGCAGAGAAAATGTATGGGGTCATGTTATAATGTGGCATTTGGTTTGGCGTCTGGGTTGGAAGCTAGGAAAGTCAAACTCCTTGAGGACACCTTCCCACTCTTTAATGCCTACCATGCTCCCATAGGCTCTGGTATTCCTCAACTGTGACAAGGTTTGCTCCGTGACCACACTGTTCTCCCACCACCTTCCCACTCTGGCCTTCCCTAACTAAGACACATCTCGCACTGACTGTGCATCAAGAACTGACTAGTACAGGTGCTGGGCTGGTAAAAAGAAAACCCTGCCCTGGGGTCCCTGCCAGTGAGGAGCTCACAGTTCAGCAGGAGGTAACAAACAATGACTAAACCTTTGATGAACTAAGGCAGGCTGCACTGCGGTCCCTGCAGAGAGGGAGGAATGCTCCGCAGCCTCCTGCATATGATCTGAACGTGACTTGCGTCTGCAGAGGCCATCTGCAGCATGGACGTCCACAGGTGTGACTAGGGCAGGCAGGAATGTTAGCTTTACTTTATGTTGTGAGCATTCTGCCTGCAGGCATGTCTAAACTATGTGTGCCCAGTGCACATGGAGGTCAGAAGAGGGTGAGGGATCTTTTGGAATTGGATCATAGTTATCAGGTACCACAGGGGTGCTGGGAACTGAACCTGGGTCCTCTGCAGGACCAATCCCCCAATTCAATAGCAGTCTCAGAAGCCAGGTGCCCTGAGCCTCGGGCCTCTCCTTGATGCTAATCTGCTAATCTCAACCAAGCTGCCTAAAAGTCTTCATCCTCCAGACACTACTAACCATTACTCAGAAGTGCACTCTCTCCCAGCACTGACAAAGAACACTGAAGAGTACTTAAGCCCAGCCCATCTTTTGTTATAAAAATCAGATATTTTTCTTTTTCTCCATACTTTAAAAATCTGTTCTGTCCCTTTCAATGCCATGACTACCAGAAAAAGCACACCTCCCCACAATTCTCAATCTTAGGAGAGAAATTTAGCTAATAATTTCATACAGGTCAATTAAAGAAAAACTATATATTTGTTTATTCTCTAAGTAGACAGGCTGGCCTCGAACTCACAAAGATCCGCCTGCCTCTGTCTCCTGAGGGCTGGGATTAAAGGGTGTGCCACCACGATCCAGTTAACAACACCTAATTTTAAAAACAAAATGAGTTCTTGATTATGACATTTTTCTATTTAGCAAACTGATTTGGATATCTTTAAATATCATTGAGAAATCTACCATCATTATTTGTAAATATTGAATGAAACCATTGATGGAATAATCCTTAACTTATCTAACTTATATTTATGACATTTGATGTTTCTAACCCCTGCCCCTGCCAGGGTTCCTGTTTGTTCACATCCTTGGCTGTCCTGGAACTCACTCTGTAGACCAGGCTGGCAGCAAATTCAGAGATCTGCCTGTCTCTGCCTCCCGAGTGCTGGGATTAAAGGTGGGCACCATCACACCCCACTATTTAAAAACATTTTTACTGATTTTAGCGGGGGTTTCACAGCATGTATGTGGCAGTGAGAAGACAAACTGCTGAAGTCAGTTCTCTCTTCCACCATGTGATGTTTTGAAGACAACTCAGGCTGTCTGTCCAGCTTGCTACAAGTGTTTTTACCTACTAAGCCGTTTTGAAGGTCCCCCATGCTTCTAAATTTTTTATATTATAAACAATGTTTTAACAAACAGGTGTGTATAAAGTTTAACATTTTTGCAAAGCAATTACTTTTTCTCTTTTCTTTCTTTCTCTTTTTAAATTTTTTTTTTTTGATTTTTCAAGACAGGGTTTCTCTGTGTAACAGTCCTGGCTATCCTGAAAATTGCTTTGTAGACCAGGCAGGCCTTGAACTCACATTTTTTTTTTAAGGGACAGGAATACTAAACCAAAGATATTAAAACTGAACACCTCTGGCTCAGCTGTCTCAAGAGCCTCCGACTTTTCAATGCAAAAGTGAATTCTTTTTTCTTTACTTCTCTTGGCTGAGCCTCTCAGTTTGAGCATAGCATATAATCTCCCAATCAAAATATTGTATTAATTTATAACTCAAACCCACAGATGTGGGCCCATTCTCCACATTCTTCCAATATTAGCCCATCTCAATTCTACCTCTGCTTGTTAGTTTAAAAAAGAAACAAGGGCTGGAAAAATGGTTCAGTGGTTAAGAATGAGCTTGTTGCTCGTCCAGGGGATCTGAGTTCAGTTCCCAGCACTGATATGGAGTGACTCACAGCTAGCTGTAACTCCAAATCCATGGGATGTGACGCCCTCTTCTGGACTCTGCGAGTACCCTACACATGTCACAGACAGACAGACACACACACACAAAATCTTTAATATAGGAACATTCAAGCAAAAGCATAGATATAATTAGCATTTTCTCAATAACAACTAAATTTAAGCATTGTTTGCAATCACTAGCCATATTCTTTATATGCCACTTAATAATTTTATTTTTCGTTTGTTTTTTGAATTGGAGTTTTCATAGGTAGCCTTGAACTTGCTATGTGCTGAGGCTAGTTTTAAACTCCCAATCTTCTTGCCTCTACCTCCCAAGTCTGGAATTAACAGTCGTGTACCACAATGCCTGGCTAGTTAATTTTCTTTCTTTTTTTTCTTTTTTTGTTTTTTCGAGACAGGGTTTCTCTGTAGCTTTGGAGTCTGTCCTCGAACTAGCTCTTGTAGACCAGGCTGACCTCACAAGTGCTAGGATTAAAGGCATGTGCCACCACCACCCGGCTACTTTTCTTTTATTGGTATATGAAGCTCTTCCTAGATCTTAACCTTGCCTCCTTTATTTATTATTTTATTATTTAGCCCAGAGCTTTGCATGTTTTAGGCAAGTGCTCTACCACTGAGTACTTCCCATGGAATTACTGTTATCTTTTTTTAGATACTTAATCTACCAGGAATTTACTTTATGTTTGGCAAGAGATAAAGATTTTACTTTTTCCAAATGAATATCTAATCATCCTTATTTACTGATGGACTAGCTCTTCACTGTTGACTGGAAACACAGTCTTTAGCATGTGTTAATTCCCGACGTAAACTTTTTTGTTGTTGTTTTGTTTTTCCCTGGCTGTCCTCGAACTCAGGGATTCACCTGCCTCTTTTTCCTGAGTACAGGGATTAAAGGCGTGAGCTACCTACCACACCTGGCTTTCCACGTGAACTTTTCTTGATGGTCATCATCCTGGCAATTTTACAGTCAAATAAGTATATAAACCACTCTGGCTCATTTGATCCTACACCCCCCCATTCCTATAAAGGTTATTTCCTTTTCTCTACAAAACTCCAGCACGACGCATCACCCACCTTCAAATACCCTTCAAATACCCTACTGAGCTCCCAATACCATCAGTTCTTTCCATTGCCTCCCTAAACGCAGCCCTGGTTTTCCCTGAACAATGCCAATTCCCCTGCAACTACTTCTGGTACGAGGTGTTGAGACTCGGTGCTACTTATAGACCCGGCTTCCCTGCTCATCTGTGGTTCAGGCCGTCGGGCTGAGGAATCTGGAGTCTCTCACAGCACTCTGCAGTTTCCTAGTCATTTTGGTATTTACACCTCATGCCCTGAAGTCTCGTGGCTGTCAGATGATCTGGACAATCAGGAGGAGGAACCGACCCACACTCCAGCTCAGTAGTTTTCCAGTAATATCAGTAACGCCCTCCTCCTCAACCAGCCTCCAGTCACCTGCTGAACCTTCCTGTCTCTGGAAATAGCCAAACTCATTTTCCAAGCTTTATTACCACACAACTGGCCATCTGCTAAGATACCTGTTATTGGGCACATCCAAAATCAGACTTACAGTCGATCAGGCTTGGTTGTTCATGCACCCCTCCGCCCCCCTTCCATTCTTTCTCTTTTCACTTCTCAGCACACTTCAGTACTTCCTTTTTCTTCCTCTATCCTGGTGAATGCAGCAACATGTAAGTGAGAACGCATACTCATGTCACCAACTGACAAATGGCAGTCATCTTTAGCACCCCATCCTAACACCAGACGTCCAAGCACATCTCTGAAGTCTCTGCGCAGTCCGGAGAGGCCATGTCCCTGCAGCCATCAACCTAGTCCAGCGACTGTTGTCACTAACAAGTGACAACCACAACAATTGCCTTCTTTACCTCCAAGTCTTACTGCCACCGATGCCCCCATGCAGCCAGCTTAGCCACCTGTGTAACAACCCCGGCTGGCCTTCCTCTAATGCTCCTGCTTTTAGTGCTCACTAGGCAGCTTCCTGACTCTTCAGAACTTGATGACCCACCTAAGATTTGAGTGTCAACCACACTGACCTTGAGTTTCTTGAATAAGGATTCTTACCTGGAGGCCTTTTCCACAAGCTGTTCTCCAAGGTGGACTACCTCCCTTCACCAACACCTACTTTCATATCTGATTAAACAACACCTAACAAAACCCTTTCAGACTACACTTGCCCACCATTCTTACACTTGGGTCACATGCTCTGTATTTGAAAATCATGTGTGCTTCAAATATCGCAGGAAAAAAATTACTATTTTGTATGTGTATAGTCCCACTTCCAAGGGACTGTGATTTCTTCTTTCCATAGCTGGCCTAGTTACTCTAGCTGAACTTGAGATCCTCCTCCTCCACTACTGAGCACAGGGATTATGTGTGCCACCACACCCACTTTCCGTGGGGGAGGGATCAAACCCAGGGCTTTGTGATCGCTTAGCAAGCCTCTATCATCTCAGCTACAACCCCAGTCCATAACTGAAAATTATCTAGGGACGAGAGCTATTTGATTAACATAGTCTTTAGACTTAGCACTATTAACTAATTATGGTTGATTAATAAGTACTAATTGCATTAAAGATGGAAGGAAGGAGGGTGGCTAGAAATACTTCTGGAAAATGATAAATGGAGCAGAGAAAAAGCATTCATGACTTGAATGATAGTGAAAAGGAGTTAGATGTTAGAAGTTACTATTTGAAGTCACTAAGTAAGATCAGAGCGTAATTTTCCCAGAGGCTAACAGTTTTCTAAATGACTAATCGTCCTGACAAAGATCTTCATGAGCACTGCAAGACTGCCCTGAAGGGAGGAAATCTTGGTGGACAGACAGACCTAGAGGGAATCCTCTACCACAGCCACAAGCTGTACACCACTGGCAGTCATTCTGCCTTCAATCTCAGTTCTAAACGCAGGACAAACACCCCACAGAGCTGGTTGACAAGACACACTGCCTCTTTAGTGCCAGCTGTTCATACACGCTCATTTTCTTCCACTTTCCACTGCCCTTCACTAGGTCAGGTTTGCCACAGCAAACCCCACTGTGCAGCACTTAGCCAGAGGAGTCCTGGGAGTGTGGTGCGGGAGAATTGTCTGTATTCTGTCAATCATGTTTTAAATAAATGCTGATTGGCCAGGCAGGAAGTCTAGGTGGGTCAACCAGACAGGAAGTAGAGGTGGAACAATGAGAACAGGAGTATTCTGGGAAGAAGGAAGCTCTTCTCAGCATTCCTGCCCAGACCTCGGAGAAGCAAGGTATAACCTGCCCAGTTGTGAAAGGTACCGAGCTGTGTGGCTAGCATAGATAAGAACAATGGGTTAATATAAGCTACAAGAGTTAACAAGAAGCCTGAGCTAATGGGCCAATCAGTTTTATAACTTATGTAGATAGCTGTGTGATTTTCTTTGGGGCTTGCCGGCTGTGGAGAACTGGGCAGGGCAGAAACCCCAACAAGCAGGCCCCTTCATGTTACAGGAGTGGGTGCCTTACGGTGTAACAATTACTTTCAAGGGCTTCTTCCACTATTGTGTGATGGCACACATTGCAAACAGTCTGGCAACTTCAACATATAAAGGGACATGGACTTGAACTCTGAAACTGCCCAATCTAGGCCTCCAGTCTCAGATAAGGAAGACAGTCACAAACATGTGCTGTTAGTACCATTACTGTAAAGTTAAGATTGGAGAGTAGGGAGGTTTGAAGGGTAGCATTGTGTCTGGTAAGCAGGCTCCCCATCTCCACCCCTAAAGTTTTATAGAAGTATCAGGCTGCTTCTGACTGCTGAGCTGCTGAGCAACCCTACCTCCTGCACTTGAGCCCATGTGCAAAAAACGGAACTTCAGCCATGCCCAAGCCCAAACAAGGGGCATACAACAGTTAGCTAGAGAAACTTATTTACAACTTAAGACAGCTGTCAAAACAAAACAAAAACCCCAACAACAACAACAAAAACCAAAGAGAACACCTCCCTAAGCATGGGTGCTGTCTGTCACAGCTAGGAACAGAGAAGAAAATTCAACGTTTCTAGGAGAGAGGATTTTTGTTACCTTGGAGCAGACCAAAGTTTTTTTACACACGCATACACTTTTCAGGTCTACATACCCAAATGATTCTCCTGAGCTGTTCCAATTGTCAACAGCTCCAACAGTGGTGGGAGAAAGCTCCTAACCAGACTGGTTAAACACTTGTTTATTTATATTTATTCATTCACTTAGAGACACTTAAGATCTCACTAAGTATAAAGGCTGACTTGGACCACACTACTATACGAACCAGGCTGGCCTAGAACATACAGCCATCTGCCTGCCTCTGTCTCCTGAGTGCTGGGATTAAGGCATGTGCTACAATGCCTGGCTTTTAGTTTAAACATTTTCTTAAGGGTGAGGGAATCAAAACCTCTGACTTTTAACAATCAAAAGAAGCTAAAACACGCCCAAGTGCGAGACCAAGTACCCAAGACAATGAACAGGTCAGCTGGTCAGCCCATCAATGCCCTCCCTACTTTACTTTCGTCTGGAATGAAGTACGCAGTAAGGAAGTAGAAGGAAGGCATCTCAGATTTCATATGCCAAACCCAAACTAGTCATACACACCCTAGGAAGGTGAGCTTCTCAGGCTCAGAATTAGCCAGATGACTGTGAATGCATTACGATTTAAGTACAAGGGAAAGTCACCCAGCCTGTTGAAGACTATGGGCATAACTAACCCAAAGTCCGAGAGTTTATAATATAACAGATCAATGTATACTTTTGGAACCTCATACAAATATGGTTGATCCTAGTACCTATCTCCTCTCCAAAGATATTTTCATCATTATTTTTCATTATGTATCACTCCATTCTCCACATAACCCATTATAAATGGCATCGTAAAACTTCCACATACCCCATTATAAATGGCATCGTAAAACTTCTTCCTCTTTGAAAGCAGTCCACTTAAAGGCAGCCCAGTCTTCCACAAGAACAAACCATCAGGCCACTCTTGGGAGGTAGAGTTTCGGGGCTAGAGACATGGCTCAGCGGTTAAGAGCACTGACTGCTCTTCCAGAGGACCCAGGTTCAATTCCCAGCACCTACATGGCAGCTCACAACTGTTTGAAGATCCAGTTCTAGGGGATCTGACACCTTCATACCGTGGCACATAAAAGAAAGTTAAATAAACTATAAGAAATATTTTTTTTAAAAAAAAGAGTGGAGAGTTTCTTTGTTTGCTTGTTTTGAGAAAGGGTTTCTGTCAGCCCACGATGACCTAAAATTCATTACTGAGCCAAAGATGACCTTGAACTCTTGATCCTCCTGGCTCTACCTCCCAAGGCTTTCTGAACCCAGGGCTTACCTAACCTCCCAACTGTGCACAAGTCCCAGCCTCTAGTGTGGAAGGCTCTAATCATTACTCCTGCCCAACCTGGCTCCATGACACATTTTGCATTTCCAATTCTGTGACAAGAGCAGAGACTACAAGTCGGCATCCCGTGCTCCTCCAGCTTCGTCACAATCAGACTCCACTCCAAGTCTGAAACCTGATGATCATCTTCCTTTTGGTGATCTTAGAAAGACACAAGAACGAGGAGGCCTTGCAGGATGGGAGGGTGCCTTCAGAGGTAATTTTAACTCAGAAGGAAAGACCCACCCCAGTTGTGGATGGCATGGTCTCAGATGCAGAAGAAAAGAGGGGAAATGGGGGAGGAATTCTTCTCTTTGCTACTTGGCTGTTGTGCACTGTGACAAGCTGCCTGAGGCTCAGGCTCCCATGCTCTCATGATGGATACTTCCTCTGACGGTGGGCCACAATAAAGCCGTTTTTAGTCACAGCAATGAGGAAAGTAAAGAATACACCTTACACCAAACAGTCCTTTAACACAACAGAACCAACAAACACGCTAAACCCACTATGTTACAGAGACAGTTAGGGAAGAAAGGGCCCAAGGAGGCACTTTAGAGGATTCAGACCATAATGACATGTACCACTTACTAAGTCACTTGTTTACTGCCCGAAGATGAACAAATCAAACACCGACAGTGGTTGCAGAAGAACCAGTTCTCTTACTTTCAGTGGGGTGGGAAGGGGCACACTTAGCTCTGCTTAGCAGCTACAGTACCAGGGACCACATGGACAGGCACCCTAACACTGTTCTCTTCCGTCCCTGGCCACTCCTCCACATCTACTGTCTCATCCATGTCAGGCCCAAGCCTGTTTGAGTCAAGCTGCCTCTGTCGAGGTCCCTGGAAGTTCAGGGCCTTGTGTTCTATGATTTCTTTCACAACTTAAACACTTATTAACCAACTTATGTGCCAGACATATGCTGAGCTCCACTGTGCAGCCCTGGTCACTGTCTCACAAGGACCGGTTACCCCTGGAGCATGACCTAAAGAATCACCTTTAATGGCTATTGGCATCATACTTTCAGTATTTTAACAGCCTGGTTGAACTGTGGTCCTTCCTACAGCAGGCGTTTTTTAAAAAAATGAAAGCCTACAGTCCAAGAGAAAAGATTCAGGGCAAATTGAGACCTCAGAAGTCTGGTTAATGAAGGGGTGAATGGAGAAGAGGCTAAGCCTAGGAGGCTGAGTAGCCGGGTAAAGAAAAAGCAAGGGGAAAAGGGGGCCTGGGAGGTGACTGGCTGAGCAGGGCAGAAGCCATGAGGAGGAAATCTGGGAGCCTGGCCGGGGTTGAACCACAGAAGGCGGCTCCTTCGGAGGGAAGAAGAGGCTGTGACTCACTTGAGAAGCTGGGTCGGGGCCAAGAGCCGGAACCGAAGAGCAGGTTACGGTAGCGTCGAAAGGCCTCATCGAGGACGACGCAGCCTGCCTGCGCGGCCGAACTGGCATGGTACCGGAACTGGAAGTTGTTGGGGTACAGGGTGTAGCGCCGGTGGTAGGTTTGGATGTACTGGGGCCAGGGCCACACCGCCGTGGCCAAGCAAGCCAACGCCGCCGCCAGCAGCAGCGAAACCCAGAGCCTGCAGCCTGTCATGGCCCACCGGCAAGCGCCCTCACGGCAGGCTAAGCCCACGTGAGGCCCCAGTCAGGTGAGCAGCGCCCGCGTGACAATCGAAGGGTCACGTGAGCGCGCAGGAAGCTCTGCTCGACCTCCGCGATCGTTGGGCCCCGTTTACCGCAGCGTCCGGCACGCTAGGCTGTGAAGGAGCGGTCCCCGCCCGGGCCGGGCCTCAGTAATCCAAGCCTAGGGGCTGGGCGGAGAGGGACAGGCGCCGCCCCTGCGGTTGGAGAACCAACCCGGCCTATGAAAAAGCAAGAGGAAAAACCAGCGCCTAAGTCACGTGGCACAAAGGGCACTTGAACAACTCCAGAGGACTCAACGACAGTGTGATCTTGGATAGGAAAAAATCTTTGGAGACACCCTATTGCCTGTCTCCAGAGGGGACCACTTACAAATACCCTCTTTTATTACCTACCTGAAACTGCCCCCTCCTTTCACACACAACTCCACACCCCGTGGTGTGTGTTTAGTGCAGACAGCACTACATTGCTGGTACTTGGGCTGCCGAATGGAAAATGCCCCCAAGTAATAACCTGGGGCCTGGGCCTGCAGGAAACTACATACTAAATCTAAGAATCAGGACTTTGTTCAGGGGGCAACTGAAAAACACCCAAAGTCGCGTGCTTTAGAAATGTATGTAGTGGTTTCTGGTTGTGATACCAGAATTTGTGAGGGAAAGGCAGAAAGATTGCTCTAAGTCTGTGGCCAGCCTGGGCTGTCTAGGGAGTGCCAGAGCCAGGTATGTTGGCACAAGCCTCTTAATCCCAGTACCCAGCAGGACAAACAGAAAGATAACTAAATTCAAGGCCATTTTCACTTACATAATTTAGAAGAATTTATTAAGAAATTTCTCTTGAGCCAGGTGGTGGTGGCGCACACCTTTAATTCCAGTTCTTGGGAGGCAGAGGCAGGCAGATCTCCGTGAGTTTGAGGCCAGCCTGGTCTATAAAGTGAGTTCCAGGACAGGACAGCCAGAGCTGTAAAACAGAGAAACCCTGACTTGAAAAAAATTAAGAGAAAATAAAAGAAAGAAAGTAACAAAAGAAGGAAGGAAGAAGGAAGGAAAGAAAAATGCGATTTTTCTTGACTGAAAGTGTAACTGGGAATAACTTTCCTAACATGCATGAGAATGTGGGTTCAGCCCTCAGCCCTGAGGCAAGTGGGAGGAACATGGAAGAAAAGAGGGAGAAATTTCTCCTAGGTGGTTAATTGGGCTCTACCTAGTGTCTAGAGAGCGATAATTTCTACAGTCATAGTTCAGGTCCTAAATCCTGCAGGAGTCTCGTGTAACCAGGCTGGTTGCTACGCAGCTGAGGATGACCTTGAACTTTAGATTCCCTTACCTTCCTCTCCTGAGTGCTAGGATTACAGGCGTGTGCCCACTCCACCTGATTGATAGAGCTGTGGGTTGTGAATGGGCTTCATGCACACGGTGAAGGTAAATACTCTACTGACTGAACTACATCCTAAGCCTTTCCTCCCTCCCTTCTGGATTCTTTGTGTGTTTGTGGTGCATGTGTGCATGTGTCGCTTGTGTGCGTGGACCAACTGACAACGTTGGATGTCATTCCTTAGGTAACCTCTGTCTACCTTGTTTTGGTTTTTTGTTTTTCTTTTGATTTTTTGAGACAGGATTTTTCTGTAGTTTTGGAGCTAGTCCTAGAACTCACTCTGTAGACCAAGCTGGCCTCGAACTCACAGAGACCCTTCAGCCTCTGCTTCCTGAGTGCTGGGATTAAAGATGTGTGCCACCACCACCTGGCAATCTACTTTGCTTTTTTGAGACTGGGTTTCTCACTGGGCTGGGGCTCCATGGTTAGGCCAGGTTGGTCTGTCAATGAGTCCCAATTTCTACCTGTCTGTGCCTCCCACCACTGGGATAACAAACCTGTACCATCTTTACTTTTTTTCCTTTTCATACGTTCTGGGGATTGAACTTGGGCCTCATGCTTATAGGGCAAGCACATCATCTGAGCCAAATCCCCATTCTTAATTCTTCCGTTGGTTAAACCCAGATTTTTATCAATGCTCTTAGGGTCCGTATACTCATTTTTCCAGTCAGGAGAGACTTCACATATAGTCACAAAGAATCGTGGATTCTGGCAGCGGTTTGCTAACCCTTGCAGTGTACTTGCTTCTCTATTTTTATGGGCTGGAAAGAGGAAGGAGAAGGGGGAATCCCAGAGCCACTGTCAGGAGAGCCAAGTTCATAATCAGGTCCGCAGGACTGATAGAGAGTTCAAAACAGGGTCAGAGGTAAGAACAATAGAACAAAATAGCATTTGAGGACTGAGAATGTGCCCAGGCACCTTGTCATGTGACACCTCAACTAAACCCAAGGAAAAAAATCACTCAAAAGAGCGGCAGGGTGAATGAGCTGCACCCAAAGGAAGAAAGGAAAATGACTAAGCAAAGCACTGAGAGTTTCTTGAGACAATAGTCCATAACGTTTCGATTGCTCTCTATCTAGTACATCAGGTAGGCAGGAAGTATGGACCGTAAACGGTTTTAAAAGGTAATGCAAACAAATGTGCAGAATCTAGCATAGGGAGAAGCAAATATCTGAATGAATGAACATTCACAGCGTATACTGCGTGCTGAGAACTGACCTCAAGACCTCGGCAACAGTAGTACATACCCTTAACTGCTCAGTTCAGTACCCTTAACTGCTCAGTCTCCGCTCCAGCCCCGACAGCTCACTCAAGTAAAGACAGACAAATGGACAGGAGACGGGCTGGGTGTGGTGGTGTACAGCTTTAATCCCAGCACTTGGGAGGCAGAAGCAGAGGGATTTCTGAATTTGAGGACAGCCAGGACAACATAGAGAGAGCCTGTCTTAAAAAAAAAAAAAAGTACAGGTGTGCTGGCTAGTTTCATGTCAGCTTGACAGAAGCCAGAGCCATAGGAGAAGAAGGAGCCTCAGTGGAGAAAATAGCTCCGTGAGATCAGGCTGTAGGCAAGTTTCTGGGGCATCTTCCTAAACAGTGATTCATTCTTGGGGTGACAGGACTCGGGGAGATTAGCATTCTGGCTAATCCCATCCAGTGATGCACAGCCAACTTGTTTGTGCGCTGTGAGGAGAAGACCCGTGTGAATGAAGCATCACCTCCTCTCCATTTCACATGGTTCATTTTGGTCCCTTTGCTTGTTCATGTCCCCATCAGACCACATGACGAATGAGACCATTGTGCCCTTACTGCCCAAACCAGGACTCTGCAGGCAGGAAATGCTCAGCTAGTGTTTGTCCAGCGAGCGCATGAAGGAAGCACTCGTGTTAGATTTCGAAGCCCAGCCTTACTCAGTGTATAGCGAATAGGGCAGCTTGTGGAGGGCGACAGCCGTCAAGAAGAAACGGTGAGGGGTTCACTCAAGGATCCAAGACCCTAGAAGAGCCTGGCTCATAGCAGACATTTCAGGAGTGTGTGTTAGATGAGTAATGTAGACAAACCGAAGCAGAGGTCTGTGGTGGCTCCGGGGAACTGCTGTGTTTGCCTGGAAACAAACAGTGTGTGAAGTTGGATGAAACTGGATCGTGAAATGAAGTGGAAAGTTCCTGAGTGATGGACTCCGTACCAGCTATCTGTGGATTACTTGTCTTACTGTTGTGATGAAAGACAATTTAGGAGCCAGGTGGCAGTGGTAGCACACGCTGTTAATTCCAGCATTCAGGAGGCAGAGGTAGGCGGATCTCTGAGTTCAAGGCTAGCCTGGTCTACAGAGTGACTTCCAGGACAGCCAGGGCTATACAGAGAAACACTGTCTCAAAAAAATAAAAATAAAAATCAGCATAGGAGTAAGGGTCCTTTGGCTCACAGTTTGAGGGTTATCGGCCATCAGACAGGACAGCATGCAACAGCAGCATGAGGTGGCCGGTCACATTGGGTCCACAGTCAGGAAGATGAGAGTAATAGATGCCAGTGCTCAGCATGCTTTCTCAGTTTTATTCAGTCTAGGACCGCAAGCCAATGAGAGGTGGTACCTGCGCTGAGGGTGGGTGTGGTGGTTTGAATGAAAATTGTCCGCATAGGCTCATATATTTGAATGCTTGGCCACCAGGAAGTAGAACTGTTTGAAAGGATAACAAGAATGAGGAGATATGGCCTTGCTGGAGGAAGTGCGTCACCTTCACAGCGTGGACTTTGAGGTTTCAGAGGCCCTTGCCAGGCCTCGTCTTTCTCTGCCTCTGTCCCTCCCTCCTCCTCTTCTTCCCTCCCCTCTCCGTCTCTCTCTCCCTCCCTCTTCTCTTTCTTTCTCCTCTTGCTGTCTCTCTGTCTCCTCTCTGCCTGTTGCCTGAGGATCAGAGTGTAGCTCATAGCTACCATGTGTGTCACCAAGCTCCCTGCCATGGTGACAATGAACTGCACCTGAAACTAACACGTTCCCAATTAAACTCTTTCTTTTATAAGAACTGCTGTGGTCGTGGTGTCCCTTCAGAGCAATAGAACAAAGACTACGACAGTGGGTTTTGCCCCCTCAGTGAAACCTCTGTGGAAATCCCGTCATGGGTAGGTCTGTGTCCTAAGTGATCCTAAATCTCAAGAAGTCAACAATCAAAATGAATCATGGATCTAGAATAGGTTGTGGTTCAGGACTTTAATCCCAGCACTGGGAGAGACAGAGGCAGGTGGAGCTCTCTGAGCTGTAAACCAGCATGGTCTACATAGTGAGTTCCAGGACAGCCAGAGCTATATAATGAGATCCTAACTCAAAAAAAAAAAAAAGATTAACTATGACAAGTTATCTTATTTTTTTCTCATAAATGTTGAAATTCCATGTTATCTGTATTTTACATATGAAAAACTGACTCAATTAAAATAACTTGATGAAGGTTTGTTTGAAAAGTGGGTTCAGAAATGGAAACAAGGAGAAAAGCAAGAAAAGACCTTTGCAAGGTCTCATTTTATTATTCATGTGGTCTAGGCTGGCCTCAAACTCACTATATATCTGAAGATGACCTTTAACTTCTGACCCTCCTGTCTCTGCCTCCTGTGTGATCAGGACTACAGATGTATGCTACCATACCCAGTTTATGTGCTGCTAGGGGTCAAATCTAGAAAATACAGAGCTTAATGCATGCTAACCCAGAACCCCAATGAGGGTACTGCATCCCCAGCTCATTTTAACTTCTGCACCATTGTCAGAGTTTTCTAGATTATACATCAGATTGAGTCATTTTTCTGCAATATAACATTTTGTTTTTGAGGCAAGGTTTCACTATGTTATCCAGGCCAATAGTACTTGTGGTTCTCCTACCTCTGCCTCTTGAGTAGCTAGAATTACAAATATTTGCTTCCATGCCCGGCTCAGGCTCCAGGATTATGATTTTTAATGTATATTAATGCTTTCCTGCACACATGTCTAAGTGCACTATGTGCATGCTTGGTGCCCGCAGAGGATAAAAAGGACCTCAGACTGTAATTACAGACGGTTGGAAGCCACCACATGCATGCCGGGGACAGAAACCATGTACTGTGCAAGAACAATAAGTGCTCTTAATCCCTGAGCTTGCTTTGTAGACCAGGCTGGCCTCAAACTCACAGAGATCCACCTGCCTCTGCCTCCCTAGTGCTGGGACTAAAGGCATGCATCACCACCTAGTCCCTAGTTTGCTTTCTGTTACCGTGATAAACACCAAGACCAAAAGCAACTTGAGGAAGAAGAGGTTTACTTTGCTAAATCTTCCATGTCACAGGTTGTCACTGGGGGAATTCAGGGCAGAACTAGAGGCAGGAGCTGATGTAGAGATCATGAAGGAGTGCTGCTTACTGGTTTGCTCTCCAAGGCTTGGACTTGCCTACAGGCCAATCTAATGGAGCTGTTTTCTTAATTGTTCTTGTCTCTTCCCTGATGACCCGAGCTTGTGTAAAGTTGACAAAAACAAACAAAACCCCCAAACAACAAGAACCAAAACCTAGCCAGTGCATCAGAGAAGAACAGAAGAAAGTGAAGTGACAGTGGCTAGCTCTTTAATTTCTTCTTTTTGAAGCTAATTCTTTTCCTTTTCTGCATTGACATGCATGTCCCTTCAGGAGACTAATGCTTTCTAGAAATGACATGAAATTCTTTTCCTTAATGCATGATGGTCCCCACTATCTGACTTCCCTTGATTTCCTAGCTTCAGGGCCATCTGCTCCCTGACTGGTACTTGGAGATCCCACTGTCCCCCAAAGGTAAGGGAAATTGGCCTTCATTTCCCCGGTCAGATCCAATTTCTTTGCTGTAATTTTATAGTCTGGTTCTAACTATATCTTTCCCTGAAGCTAATCACATGTAATAATGTATATATATGTTCAGCCCCTGCTCCATGAATCAAGAAACGTGTGACTATATTTTAACCATCCTTACACACTTTCAGTATATTGCATAGTAATTTGCATCAAGTTGGCTCTTAAGCTTAATTAAATTATTACTGGTAAAATTTTGTTTTGTTTGTTTGTTTGTTTGTTTGTTTTGAGATATGTGTGGAGGGCCGCAACCACATTCTCCATTGCTTCAAGGGACAAAGGTAGAGATTGACCTCTGTGACCTCAAGGTGTGGTGGTACACGCCTTTAATCCCAATGCCTGGGAGGCAGAGACAGGCAGATCTCTGTGAGTTCAAGGTGTTGTAGCACACGCCTTTAATCCTAGCGCAGGTGCTTGGTAACTCTCTACTGCTGCGTCCCTGCCTACTTCCGAGGCATCATCTGGGATAATGGGCAGCGGACCAATCCAAGAGTGACACGTCAGAAGCGAGGACTGTTTCCTTTATAAGGGCTGGGTTCCCCTCATTCTGGGTCTCTGCTTTGGAAGCTGATGCTCTCCCTCTCAAGACGCATTAAAGCTTTACTGCAGAAGAATCCTAAGTGCCCCGCGTCGTTCTTGCTGGCGAGAAGGTAGCACGGGACAGATATGGTCTCACTAGATAGCTTTGGCTGGCTTGGAGCTTGCTATATAGACCAGGGTGGTCATGACCCCACAGAGATCTAACTGCCTCTGCCTCTCCAGTACTGGGATAAAAGTGTATGTCACCACACCTGTCTTGTTTTGTTTCCTGAGACTGTTGCTATATATAGCCCAGCCTCCTGAATGTTGGGGTGACAGGCCTGTTTCACCATGCCTGACTATTAATAACCCCCCGTGTGTGTGTGTGTGTTGTGTGTGTCTGTTTTGTGTTAGATTTCTGAGGCAGAGTAAAGAGACAGAAGGCAAAGAGACCGAAGTCTAACCTTCAACAGATGGACTGTGTTTATTAATGCTCATGGTGAGGTAAATTGAGGGGTCTGCCAGGGGCAAAACTATCTGTGCTCCTTTATAGAGGTGGGGGGAGGGGCTTGGGATTGAGGAAATTGTTGCAACTGTAGGGAGCAACACGTCTCTTTTCTCAAACTTTTCCCAGACAAGACAGACAACCTTGGAAGACAGACTGTCTCAATAGACATTCCTTTCTGTGTGTTGACCGATAATGGCTGAGCGAGGCTGAACACGTGTGTGGGTGTGCATGGATCTGGGAATCAGAAGATAATGTCCAGAATCATCCTTAATCTCCCTTCCACCTCCTCACTGAGGCATGGTCTCTCAGTCAGACCAGAGTTCATTAATATGGCTAGTCTTGCTAGCCAGTTTGCTCTGGGGATCCTTTATTTCAACTTCTGAAGTTGGAATTACAAGTGAACCACTCTAACCACCCAACATTTACATGGGTTCTGGGGATCTGAACTCTGTTCCTCAGGCTTGCTCAGCAGGCATTTAACAACTGAACCATCTCCCCAGTCTAGATGTTAATGTTTTTGACAGTCAAAAAACATACCTGGAGCAGTGATCCCTTTTACAGAAATCCAAAGATTCTTAGAGTCTTATAAGATCCATCTTGGAGGTTTGCCCTGGCAGCTGGATTCTGTAAATTTGGAAGGGCCACATACTACCCCTCAGGCAACCCAGGGTTCATGCTGAGGCACACATGAAGGCAATTCCGTTCCCATGTCTGAAAACATTATGTTTCTAGGCAGAGAAATGGGATTAGTTGTCTGTTTTGAGTTGCTGGTTATCCATCATTGGCTATTCAAATAAATCGTCCAGAAAGAATCCAATTTACCAGTGTATGGCAATGTATTTAAAGAAGGATTATCTCAACTTCTGAAATGACTGTCATCGGGAGAAATGTTTCTAAGATCGTCTCAGCCAGTTGTTCTTGGAAGAACTCTGTCTTTAATGGCAACACAGCTGGGACTGCATGGCCATCGCCCTGACTAATTAGACCTTTGCTACCCCTGCTGCCAGATGGCAGCATGTGGGTGATTAGCGCCGTGACTCAGCAGCACCAGCTTGGACAACCTTATTTGATGTTCTGTTTCCGCTAGTGGTGACTGTTGGGATTCTGGGGCTGTGGCCTGGCTCAGATGTTTTCTTTAAAGATCGAGTGGACAAGCAGCTCCACTTACGTGATTTCTCCCTGATGGCACCTTTCCACGGATTGCAGTTTTGGCTTCCTTAGAAGTTGGTCAGAGGCAATACTTACAAAGAAAAGTTCCGCTAGCAACGTGACTGACTGTGAGATCAATAAACCACAGTGTTAGTGATAAGGCAGGTTAGAGAGCAGGCCTGTGCCGTTTTTCATTCTGCCTATGAATTTACACACTAGGTTTCTTAAAGTCTGTAGTCTCAGGGCTGGAGAGATGGCTCAGTGATTAAGACTGTTTAGTGCCTTTGCAGAAGACCCAGGTTTGAAACCTATCACCCATCCATGGTGGCTCAAAACCTGTAACTCCAGCTCCAGGGAGATATACACCTCTGGCCTCACATGCGCCTACACTCATGTGCACACACACGCATACATAACACAAGTCCTTGTTTTTTCATCTGTATGATGATGGGTTAAAATATATTAAAAACTGTCTTCAAGTTCTGAAGTTATATTCTGTTAAAAAAATTATGTCGCCCAATAGTTGAATTTAAACCTCTATTCTCCTTTACTGTACTAGATTGAAAATCTTTCCTAAGTAAAGATGACTCTTGGATCATGAGATACTGTGAAATATTAACTGAAAAGTAAAAGTAAGTAAAAACCTCAATTTTTGTTTTTTGGTTTTATTTTTTGTTTGTTCATTTTTTGCCTGTTTTGAGACACAGTCTTAACTATGTAGTTCTAGCTGGACTGAAATTCACTAAATAAAGCAGGTTGGCTTTGAATTCATAGCACTCCACCAGACCCTACCTCCCCAGTGTTGAGAGATTAAATGTGCACACTGTCATAGCATACTTGGCAATGTCCGTTATTTTTTTAAAAAATTAAAAATAAAAGTAAGTGACACAAGAGCAGCCTGGAAACATGACGGTGCTGTCAGCTAACACTAGATGATGTCCTCCGCCTCTTTATGAGGTTGCATTGAACAGGCGTCTGGCAGGGCGTGCTCCTGACCAGTACTCTAGCGGTATCATCTAGCACAAAGCAACTCTCAGGCTTTACAGAGAAAAATGCTACTCCAAGGAGGGAACAGGTTGTCCGTCTGTTTCCCTAGGAAGTCTCTTGAAGCAGGTGTGGGTAACTGGTAATGCTGACTGCTTCTGAAGGGGGTAATGAAGAGACTAAGCATAGCAGGGGAGGGGGGCGCTCCCCTATAGACCCTTTCTTTTTTTTTTTTTTTTTTTTTTAGCGGTGTGTGTGTGTGTCTGTGTGTGAGCGAAGCCTGGTGGAGTCGAGCCTTTCTTTTTTTAACGTGTAAATATATGCCACCTATATAATTTAATTTCACCTTCCTTTTATCTTCTTTCTTATCTCTCTTTCTTTTTAAATATTACATTTTTAAAAATTTGGCAGCCAGAAGAGGGTGTTGGATCCCTTGGAATTGGGGTTACATGCAGTTTTAAGCCACTCAACATGGGTGCTGGGAGCTGAATCCAGGTCTTCTGAAAGAGGAGCTAGTGTTCGTAACTGATGAGATGTTTATTCAGCCCCTTTTCCTCCCCTCCCTCCTTTCCTCCCTTTCTTAATTCCTTCCCATCCCTTCCACGTCCCCTTTTCCTTCCTCTCTCCTTCCCTTCCTCCCTTCCTTCCTTATTGGAGGGTCTTACCTTACTACATAACCAAAGTTGGCCTGAAACAGGAAATCCTCCTGCCTCAGGATCCTCAGTACTGAAATTCCAGGCCTGCACCCCACCACTTGGCCTTTCAGATTTGAGCTATTTGAGGTTTTTGTTCTTTTGTCCTGGGAATGGCACTTTCTTCATCCTCACATTAATGCCAGGAGGACAGGGTCGCTAGCGTTTCCTGTGCAGTGGGCACCACACTCAAACACAAATGCTGTCACCCTATACCCCAAGGGAAGGTGTGATAACACCGACACAGAGTTCAAGGACTGACTGCAGGACATCATTCCAGCCCGGCCTTGCTGCTCACTGGGATTTCCTAACTGGTCCAGGAAGCTTTGTCAATCACTCTTTGTCTTCCACGCATCCTCTCCGCCTGTGCTCCCCCGTTTTAGCTCCCTTCCTTGACTAGAAACCTACAGCATACATCCGTGTGATTGTCTGTCCTGTGTCCATCCACTAGTGTTTGGCTTCAGAAAAGGAGTGATAGATTATTGTGGTACTTTCCTGAGCTGGTGAGATGGCTCAGTGGGTAAAGGTACTGCCTGCCGAGCCTGAAACCTGAGCTCAGTCCTGGGACTCACATGGTGGATGAAGGCTCAAGGGACACATGCACACACCCACACAAAATAAAAAAATAAAATTTCCAGATAGCACATTTCACTGATTTCTTCAGGTGGTTTTGTGTGTGTGCATGCGTGCATACGTACGTGTGTGTGTGTGTTAAAAGCACAGTTAAAATTTCACTTCTTGCAGGCTGGAGAGATGTCTTAGCAGTTAAGAACACTGACTGCTTTTCCTCAGGACCTGAGTTTAATTACCAGCACCCATAGCTGTCTGTTGTTATTCTTCTGCTGTCACTTTAAGAACTAACCACGCCCACCCCAGCCACATCTGACCTCGCCGCCATCTTGGCTTCTCTCTTTCCTGTCCGTCTCTTGCAGTCTGTACATGTGCTTTCTGTCTCTCTCTATGTTTGTCTATGTCTCCCATTCTTTAAATAATAAATGTTTAGCTTTATGTATAGCCTTATGTCCATTTACTCTGCCGTCCACCGCATCCAGCCGCCTGACTCTGCCGCTCGCCCAGGGACCCTGTACTGCTTTGGCAGCAGCTTCTGCCTGGCTTGCAGGCCGCCCGGGCCATCCCATCATCATATTATTTTTAAAAGAATGATATCTGTAATCCGAGTTCCTGGGAACCTGACACCCTTACACAGAAATACATGCAGGCAAAACACCAATGCACACAAAAAAATAAAGAATATAATTCATTTTTCAAAAGTTACTTTGTCTGAAGTACCATGTTGCTGTTGTTTGCAGTGCTGGAAATCAAGCCAAGGGCCTGTGCGTGCATGCTAGGCAAGTCCTATTCTTTTTGTTTGCTTGTTTGGATTTGTTTATTTGTTTTTGAGACTGGGTTTCTTTGTGTGGCCTTGGCTGTTCTGGACTAGATGTGTAGGCCAGGTTGGCCTTAAACTCAAGAGAGCCACCTGTCTCTGCCTCCCGAGTGAATTTAACTTAATTCCAATTAAAGGTGTGTGCCACCACTGCCAGGCATCGCTTCTGTATTATCGAAGCCATATGCATTTTTAAAATTCAGTCATCACAATGTTGTGTATGGAAAGTAAAATCCTCAGCTTACCACTTCAGCCATACAGGAACCAACAGCTTTTCCCCAGGGTAACCTTATTCCTAACGATAGGACCCAAGCCCCAGCACAGGAACCATCATTGAAATTCTCTAAATCCTAGACATAAATTCTTACGTGTTCCTGTGTGTGCAGGTGTACATGCATATGTATGCACACACACCTGGAGGTCAGAGGTCAACTGCAGGTGTTTTTCTGTTGGTGCTGGTCTCTTTGTTTTTTGTTTTGTTTTGTTTTGTTTTGTTTGCTCAGGTTCTCACTCTGCCTTGAAGCTTGCATAGTAGTCTGGGCTGGCAGCCCAGTGAGTCCCAGGGATCTTCTAGGTTTGGCTCCCCCATGCTGGGATTACAAGCAGATGCCACTACCCCTGGCTTTGTGTCTGTGAGTGACAGGATCCATACTCAGGTCCTCAAGCTTTCATAGCAGGCACTGCCTTAACTGAGCCTTCTTACCAGCCCAGTCTCACTGTGTTTCCTGGGCTGTCCTAGAATTTATCATGTAGATCAGGCTGACTTTGACCTCATGGATCTGCCTGCCTCTGCCTCCTTAGTGCTGATATTAAAGACATGTACCACCACGCCTGGTAAAAGAATTCCTTTTTTAGTAAAGACTTGTCTATTTATATCTGTGTGTGTATGTGCATGTGAGTGCAGGTGCGTGTGGAGTCCAGAAGAGAGTCGGCTTCCCTGGAGCTGGGGTTATAGGCAGTTGGGAACAGTCTGATTTGGGTGCTGGGAATTGAACTCCAGTCCTCTGCAAGAACAGTACTTGCCCTTAACTGCTGAGTGGTCTCTTCAACCCTAAAGAATTCTTTACACACCCTAGCTAAGCAAGTCGTTAGCTAGATAGGCATATGGTGAGCCCCCTGTCTGCTGTGCGGACGGCCTGTTTCCTCTGCTGCTGTTATCTGCTGGGCGAAAGCTCTCCATCTGAAGATCACCCTATTGACAAAATATTTCATTAGAGCTTATTTTTAACTGTGATTTTTTAAGAAAAAAACATTGGCTTATTCAGAGTAAAAAAGATGTTACTCCATATTTTCTTCTAACAAAACTGCTTTTCAAAACAACGATGGTGGTTTGAATGTGTGCTGTGTGACAATATACACAGCCACCAGCTGTACGTGCTTGTTTTGCTATTACCCATCACAGATCCTGGCAAGTTCCTAGCGAGGCCCAGGGGCCTGGTCTTTGGGGTAGTATTCAGAGTAGGCCTGAGAGTTGGATGGTGCCAACCTGTTCCTCTGATGGTTACAGCATTACGTTATTCCAGAAATGAGTCACTGTTCACAAACGGCCTGATTCCCCACATTACATCAACATCATCTGTTTGGTGGTGTGCTTGTTTAATGCCAGTGCTGAAGGGATCCCAGGGGTAGCATAGTTTCCCCACCAATATTAGTATTTCATCTGTCTCAATGGGGCTTGTGCCAAGACTATTCAAGCAAGCTTGCAAAGATAGTACAGGGGTGTTGATATTGTATCATTACCCAGGGTCTTTCCCAGGATCCAGGGCTGGGTAAGACTGCTGATGTCGCTTCTCCCCCAGCAGCCTGCATAGTACCTATTGGTTCTAAGAAAGCTAGCCAGCAGAATGGAAGTCTCAAGGTCAGGTCCTGATGGATTTCTACATCCTACAACCAAAGTGTGTGCCGTCTTTAGCAATAGGGTCTAAACATCTAGTTGTGGTAAGCAATGTATGGTTTTGTTTTGTGTTTTTAGACAGTATCTAGCACTTTATCCAGACTGGCCAGGAACTTACTCTGCAGCCCAGGCTGGCTTTAAACTCATAGGTGATCATAGTCCCTATGACTCCTCAGGGCTGAGATGCAGGTGTGAGCCACTACACCTAGCTGGAACCTTTATTTTGTACCCAGTGGAGTCACACTACTAGTGCTTTCTGCCCTCCTGCCTTGGCAAATGCCTTTGCCCCAACACCTCCCCATGTTGATTACCTGAGCGATCCCTTTAAAATACAACGTCTCTATTTTCTCCTGATAGTATTAACCATTCCAGCCTCTGTGATTTGTCTGAAAGTGTGTTAGTCATCCAGCCATTCACCACTGAATACTCTGCTTCCAGGCATGGAACGAATGCTGGGAAAAGCTGAGTAGTACTTTGGCAGAAAGAAGACTGACTGACTGTGTTGGTACCCGCTAGTAGGCAAATGTGGAAGAGACGGACTCAGGAGGGCTGTGAGTTTGAGATCAGCCTGTGATACACCAGAGGAGCAGGGGAGACTGCTCAGTTAGAAAAGAAGCATCTCAGGATCTTACAGAGAACCCAAGCTCAGTCCCCAGCACCCACATCAGGCAGCTCCTAGGAGAATGACACTCTCTTCTGGTCTCTGGAGACACCTGCACTGACATGCATATACCAACATACATATACATGTCATTAAACATAAAATAAACAAAGCCTTAGAGAAAAGTGTTTGTGGATGCAGGATGTCCTTCGGTATATATGTTGCTTTCATTGGTTGATGAACAAAGCTGTTTCAGTCAACGGTTTAGGTGGGAAATCTGAACAGGGATGTGGAGAGAGAGTAGGTGGAGTTGAGGAGATATCATGTAGTTGCTGAAAGAAAAAGATGCCAGAACATTACCGGGTAAGCCACAGCCTTTTGCTACATAGATTAATAGAAATAGATTAATTTAATATGTAAGAGCTAGCTAGGAATATGCTTAAGCCTTTGGTCAAACAGTGTTGTAATTAATATAGTTTCTGTGTGATTATTCAGGTCTGGGCAGCCAGGAAACGAAAGTGCAGTCTCTGTTTACAGTTTGTCATACAAGCACGGAGACCTGAGTTCAATACCCAATATGCACATATAAAGTCTGGAGCAGTAGCGTGAATCTGTAACCCCAGTGCTGGGGAAGTAGAGATACTAGTCTCCCTGGGCCTTTCTGATCAGTCTAGCCATATTGGCAAGCTCCAGGTTTCTTGAGGGAGACAATTGATGTCAACCTATGGCTTCCATATACATGTGTTTTTATATATCTGCACACGTACAACACATATGTGGATACATGCCACATACAAATACATTATTCACATACAAGGAAATCTGTATGGATTGATTGAAATATAGAGCTAGTTCTCTCCAGTCAAACTACAGAACAGGCTTCAACAGGTCATGGGAATCAGGAAGAGCGTGTGCTAGAACAAGTTTATAGTCAGGTATCTAGACTCAGATCAGATTCAGGAGCCAACGTTTATAAACGTACCAAGTGAGAGCTGGTGATGTGGCAGAGTATTGATTTGAAACAACCATTAGTCTGAAGGACACGCTGCCCTCTGCATTGTGTCTTTGGTTTTTTGAGTTCTTAGGAGGTGAGGGGTTAGGATCAGATGCAGACAGTTATTTAAGGAGACAGTATCACTAGGACACTGATGGACTGAGCTGGACCAGGGAGAGCCTTCACTTAAATGTAGAGCCTAACACCACCGAAGTGTCTTGAAGAGGTTACCTATAGCACATTAGATTTCAGTGTCCAGGGCAATGACTACTGGCATTGTAGTGGGTCCTGCCAGCAGTGTGTCAGTAGTAGAGTGTCCTTACATGAGCAGAAGATACTGAAAAGAGGGAATGAGAGGACAGAGAGATGATTCAATAAGTAAAGGTACTTTGTACAAGCCTGGTGATCCAAGATGGAGTCCTAGAACACATGTAAAGATAGAAGGAAAAATGGACTTCCCTCTGACCTCTACATGCACGCCCCAAATCACCCATCATATACACATGCATACACATAGACTCATTCTAATACAATTTTTTTTTAGTGTTTTGAGACAGGTATTCACTGTTTAGCTGTTTAGTCCTGGAACTTTCTTTGTAGACTAGACTGGCCTCAAACTCACAGAGATCTGCCCACATCTGCCTCCTGAGTGCTGAGATTAAAGTGCTGAGTGTACCAACATCAACTGGCATAATAAAAAAATTTACTTATTTTCAAATAAAAGGGAACCCAAGTGAGAAAGGAAGGAAATGGATGCTGCACAAAAGGCCGTGACTGACAGGTTCATAGCGATATCAAGACTCTTAGAGTTTTGGCAAAAGCAAGAACTGTGTAGGCTATGGCTACAGATGCACTCACAATCTTCAATTATAATCACAAACAATGAAATTTGAGTTACACCATTAAAATTTATTCTGAGAGAACTGTGTCTTCATCTTCATATTTCAGGGGCTGGCATGAAGTCTGACACACAACTTCTGAGAATAGATGTGTAAATTTGTTTAATAAAGTCAGAAACATAGGGAACACCTCTCTCTCTCTCTTTTTCTCTCTTTCCCTCTCTCTCTCTCTCTCTCTCTCTCTCTCTCTCTCTCCCTCCCACACACATACACACACACACACACTAGTGATTTCTTCCTGGTGTGATAAGAATGGGAAAAAAATAAAAGAGAAACAGGACATGTACCAAGGATTCTTCTGGCCATGCGTGAGGAGACATTGCGACAAATTCCATGGCAGTTAGAAAGTGAACTGGCTGCCAAGATGGAGAGGAAGGAACAAATCATGACCTTCTACAGTCCTGAGGTCACCAAAATAAAAGGGGACCGGAAATACCAAAGGGTGAGGAGACAGAAAGTCAGAGGGGAGGAAAGGAAGGGGATTTGAAGACAGAGCTAGACAGAAAAGACCACCTTAGAAATGTTGACTTTTAAACAAGAGGTAAGGAAACAGTCCTACAAATCAAGCCCACGCAGGGATACTGAGGTAGAGAGAGAGGAGATTTTGGGGATCTGGGGCTAGCTTCTCGGACACTATTTCCCTCATCCTTGTAGCCTACCCTTCCCACCAACAAGCACTCGATGCCAGCCCAGAAGCGGCAGCAGTATGTGGATCAGGCATTCACCTACACCCGGATGTTTGGTGGCAGCCTCTCTGGCTTTAGCCTCCTGGTGCTGATCTGCACATCCCCACTGAGCTGGGTGCAGTTCCTGGTGACCAACAATGGCCTTGAGCTCAACGCAGGACTCTGGACCTTATGCAACCATGAGCTGTGCTGGAGCCACGCACCCAAGCCACCCTGTGAGTGCCACGAAAGTCAATGTCACAGGCCCCACGGTCCCAGAGTTTTCTGCCACATTGTGCTTTCGCTTTTCTTCCTTCAAGATCTTTGGATATGAGACAAGTTGTGAACGTGACTGCCCTTTCTCCTGGTATCCTGTATATGTCCTCTTTCCTAGCCCAGGTTGATTCCTCTCCCAAATGATTATGAGCTGGTGGTATTCTTTCGATATTTAGAAGATGCTACTATGTAAGCTTTGGACAGGTTTAGATACAGGTGACTCCCACCATTGATACTTGAATGTCCTTTTTTATCCAGACTCCTCTCTCTAGATTAAGGCTTCTTACTGACACACACAGGTGGGTCCTTTTGTACCGGAGGTCCTAAGAGTTTTGACGCTTTGACAGCTAAACTTTCTGCCCTTTGAAAGCTGAAGTCCGAGCTGGGAATGAAGTACCTAGTAGAGTACACACCTGCCAAATACAAGGCCCTGAGGTCTGCCCCCAGCGCTGCACGTGTGTGCGCATACGCACACACACACCACACACAAGTCTTACTTTAAAAATTTGACATAAGGGTGGGCCATAGTGACACATGCCTTAAATCCCAGCACTCAGGAGGCAGAAGCAGGAGGATCTCTGTGAGTTCGAGACTAGCCTTGGCTATATAGTAAATTCCATGACAGAGCAACATAGTGAGATCCTGTCTCAAAAAGAAAAAAAAGTGGTAGCACTTGCCTTTAATCCCAGTACTGTTCTACATAGCAAATTCTAGTTCATTCGGGGGAACTGCCAAGATGCTGTCTCAAAATCAGGATGGAGCAGTGGCTAAGGAGTTGAAAGCACTTGCTTACTCTTTCAGAGGACCCAGATTATGGTTCCTGGCACCTGTGTTAGATGGCTCAGGGCTGCTAGTTACTCCAGCTCCAGGGGCTCTGACACCCTCTACAGCACCACATCCCAACTTTTGGCATACACTCTCTTATACACAAAGAGGAAATAAATCTTGCTGGGTGATGGTGGCACATGCCTTTATTCCCAACAATTGGGAAGCAGAGGCAGGCAAAGTTCAAGGCCAGCCTGGTCTAGGGAGCTGTTCCGAGACAGGTTTCAACACGACACTGAGAAACCCTCCCCTCTCAAAAAAAGGAATATTTGGGGTTGGAGAGATGGCTCAGTGGTTAAGAGCAGTGGCTGCTGTTCCAAAGGCCCTGGGCTCAATTCCCAGCACCCACATGGCAGCTCACAACTGTCTCTAACTCCAGTATCTGACACCTTCACACAGACATACATACATACAGGCAAAACACCAATGCACATAAAATAAAAATAAATGAAAGATAAAAAGAAATCTCTTTGAAAAGTAGAGAGTTTTGGTTCTATAGGAAGAGAAGGTTTGAATTCAGTGTTAGGACCTTTGGCTTTGGTTTACTTTTTCTTTGTTAGATGGATTAAAAGACAAAACCAATGAAGTTAACCAAATACAGATGTTTTAAACTCTATAGTTTCATTGGGCTGTGTAATTTGTGACATTAAGATTCTTGTGAGTAGAACTGCTTAATTGAGAGGGTTAGACTCTGTGAGGCCAAGCTTTGTTTGCTGCCACAAAGCTGCAAGGGTCCATGTGGCTTTTCAGGAGCCGAGGAGGTGAAGTTGGCGAAGATTGTGAGATGAAAGAAGTGCATATTCTCCTTATGGGGAAAGAGTGTGCACCGTGCATCTTGGAAAAAACTCTCAGCGTACCTTCATCCTTTGAATACTAAACTCTGATTGGGAATATCTCTAGTAGTTGATGCAGCAGGAAGACATCACAAGTCCCCAGTTCTGCAAAAAGAAAAATTAAAATGAAAATGAAGGGTGCCAGGCTTAGTGATGCATACTTTTAACCCCAGCACTTAGGAGGCAGAGGCAGGAGGATGTCTGAGTTTGAGGCCAGCCTGGTCTACATAATGAGTTATAGGACAGCAAAGGGCCGCATAGAACAACCCTGTCTCAATCCTCCCCCCAAATGTAGAGGGCTGTGGTGTGGTTAAGTAGGCAGCAGGCTTGCCTACCATGAGCAAGGTTTATGCAAAGCATTAGCCAAGTCTGGTGGCACCTGGTTATAATCTTAGTATTCAGAAGGCAGAGACAGGAGGATCAGAAGTCAGTTTAAGAAAGCCTGCACTATACAAAACTCTATCTCAAAAAGAAAAATGATCATGTGATCTTATTTCAGAAAAAAAGTATATTAAGCATGCTAACACATGCCTATAATCTCATCCCTTGGAGGGGGAGGAAGATTGTAAATTTAAGATCAGCCTAGGTTACATAGGCAGACCTGTTTCAAACACTGTGTGTGTATGTTAACATGTATATGTTACATGTCTATTTATTTACTTTTTGTGTGTGTGTATACATAGGTATACCATACCACATTTGTGGAGGTCTGAGCACAACTTTCCAGAGTGAGTTTTCTCCTTCAACCCAGGGATCCAACTCAGATTTTTTGGTGTTTTTTGTTTGTGTTTTGTTTGTTGTTGTTGTTGTTAGTTTGTTTTTGGAGACAAGATTTCTCTGAGTAGCCCTGGCTGTCTTAGAATTAGCTCTGTAGATCAGGCTGGCCTTGAAACTCAGAGATCCACCTGCCTCTGCTTCTTGAGGACTGGGATTGAAGGTGTATGCTGCCACAGCCCAGTGCGATTCAGGTTTTTAGACTTGGCATCAAGAAGTGCCTTTAGCCACTGAACCATCTTGTTGCCTACACACATCCACCCACCCACCCATACACATCCACGCACACGTGCACATACACACACACACACACACACAGAGACGGGGGGGGGGGGGGAGATCAGAATCATGTGAGCTAGTGTCAGTCTAAGGGTGAACTTTTTAAAGATAAGACTGTCAAAGCTGCCAAGGCCAGGAAGGGCAGAGGGTGTGCAGGGACTCAAGACTGGGCTCCCGGACAAGGAAAACCAAGCCACGGAGTCGCTCAGGCTCTCTAATGTCCAGCTGACACTCATCACTGTTTATGTTTTGTTTTATCTCCACAGTCCAGGTTTTCCTGTTTATTAGTATGTCGGTGCCGAAAAATGATCTCCAAGCTTAGCCTTACAGCTCTTTAGTTCACACCAGCAAAAGAGGAAATCGACATTTCCAAGCATAATAATTAAATCGATCCAACTTGTGCCAAGTTCCCTGCTGGAGACAAGGACTGGTTGGAATATTGAGAGTGAAATACTGAAAAAGTTACCTGGGTGACAGGGCTTCATATGGAACCATCTGGGCTGATGGATCTCAAGATTACATGGCCTGTACAATCTCAGCGTCCCAGTCTTTAGGATATATGCTACCTTTAAATTATTTTCTTTTTCGTGTGCTAACTTGTTGAAGGTCTCAAAGCAATTCACCTCTGAGGTCAGGCTTATAATTTCTATCAATAGAAATGAGTATTTTTTTATCATAAGGAACAGACTGGAGAGAATAAAATGAAATTTATGAGGCAAATCTTGCATATCTTTTTTTAAAGCTTTGTTTTGTTTAACTTGCTTCTTTTTTTTTTTTTGTAAAGATAGGGTCTCATGTAGACCTTCTCAGGCCTCTGGCTGACTATGTAGTTAAGGACAACCTAAAACTTCTGATCCTCTTGCATGTACATCCTAAATGCTGGTATTACCCGTGTGTGCCACCTCACCTGGATAAAATTGAAATAATCTGTTTGCTTGTTTGTTTGTTTTGAGGCAGGGTCTCAACTACGTAGCTCTAATTGTCCTGGAACTCACAATATAGACTATGCTGGCCTTGAACTCACAAAGATCTGCTTGCCTCTGCTTCCCAAGTGCTGGGATCAAAGGCGTTTGCTGCTATTCCTGACAAATTAAAATAGATTTGGTACACAAATTCTTTGTTCTAGCTTGCTTGGAAATTGGATTTGGATTTCTAGGCTTAACTGTGCTTAGAGGGACTGAGTGTGATAACACACTTCTGTAATTCCAGTACTTGTGAGGAATCCACAGGATTATCTAGAGTTCAAGGTTAGCCCAAGAGTGAATACTGAATCTGAATCTGACTTTTAAAAAGCAGCTGCAAGTGATGCTGGAGAGCTGATTCAGAGGTTAGGATCACTCGCCGCTCTTCAGGGGACCTAGGTTAGTTTCTCAGCACTCACATGGTGGCTTACCACTAGTTCCGGGGGTATCTGACACCCTCTTCTGGCTTCCATGCATACTAGATGCACCTGTGGTGGACAGGCATCATACACAGAAAACAACAAAAACTCAGTAGAAAGAGTGGGGTCTTGAGTAGCGTGCAGGATGCCCGGCTGACATGAACAAGGTCCTGGGTTCAATCCCAAGCATGAATAAACTGAAAGGAAATACCGTACTTCTAGAACTTTCAGTGATAGGGCTGAGCTAACTCCTGCTTCAGTCACACGTGAAAGAAACTAGAGAGGAGTGTGCCGTCCAAATGATGCTGAAGCGGTCGTTAGGACCATAGTAGATCAGAAAAGCTTCTACTCCCAGGTAGAAATTTCCATTCGTTTATTAAACCTTCAGTAAAATAATGATGGGAAGCCAGAGGAGGGATAGGTTTCAGGCCGGGAACATACCTCCCACCCTTACTGTAGAATCAGCATCCACTCTGCACAGGCAGAGCTAAGAGAACAGAGAAGAAAGGGCCCCTGCACTTTGGAGGCAGAGTTCATGGCCAGCCTGGGCTGCGTAGTGAGCTCTAGGTCAGCCAAAACTACATAGTGAGACCCTTTCTTAAGGAGCAGAGAGAGAGAGAGACAGAGAGAGAGAGAGAGAGAGAGAGAGAGAGAGAGAGAACGAGAACAAGAAAAAAGGACTGGCACTTGGGTAAGGCCACTGGAACGTACCAGGTTTTTGTTTTGTTTTGTTTTGTTTTGTCACCGACCAGCTCCCAATCATGACTTAGGGATTTAATATTAATATGGATGCTCGGCCTTTTCTTATTTTAATCTGTTTCTCTTTATCTATGTTTCGCTTTAGGGCGTTTTACCTTTCTTTATCTCACTTTCCTGCTGTCTCTCCTGCTGGTTGACTGGTGGCTGCCTGGTGTCTGGTCCCAGGCGTCTCCCTTGTTCTCTCCTCTCTTCTTCCTTTTGTTCTTCTCTCAAGCATAGATTTCTTCTCCTATCTATTCTCTCTGCCACCAGCCCTGCCTATCCCTCTTCTGCCTAGCTATCGGCCATTCAGCTCTTTATTAGACCAATCAGGTGCCTTATGCAGGCAAGTGAAACAAACACATCTTTACATAATTAAACACACATCCTTACATTGTTAAACAATATGCAGCAGAAACAAATGTAACACATATTCACATGGTTAAAATAATATTCCATGATATTGGAATGGTCGTATTCTTCCAGACTCCTAAACAAATGTAAAATAGGGCCTTGGGAGTCTCTCAGAAAAAGAGAGATCCGGGGGTATTAAATCCCTATACTCTGATAAATTTGAATTTGAAACATTGCAGTATAGAAGCTAAAGTAAGTGTGACTCCATTTTGTAGTCTTCAGGTGACAAGAGAAAAAAAAAACCAGAGAAACGAACTCCAGGTTCAGCAATAGATAATTGATTGGGCAAGTAGTGACTGTGATAGACTATTGTATAGATAGCCACTGAAAAGTATGTTTACAGGGCTGGGCTTTGTCTTCACACTAAAGAAAATCCATGTAATCAGGTACTAGTAGGGTGTACCTGTAATTCCAGCATAGACACAGAAGGATCAAAAATTCAGTGCCAGATTTGATGCATAGGGAAACCCTGTATCAGAAGCGGGAGTGGAGGGAGGTACTAAAGAGACAGGAATACTTAGTTAGTAAGAAGTTCTTATTAGTGTCCATGGTACCACATGGCAAACTCCATTTCATCTCTTCTGTCCTTCTCCCATCTCTGAGACTTTATCTAGCTTTAATTATTTTTTGGTTTTAGTTTTTTTGTTTTTTTGGGTTTTTTTTGAGACAGGGTTTCTCTGTGTAGCTTTGGAGCCTGTCCTGGCACTAGCTCTTGTAGACCAAGCTGGCCTCGAACTCACAGAGATCCACCTGCCTCTGCCTCCCGAGTGCAGAGGCATGCGCCACTACTGCCCGGCTTCTAGCTTTAATTATACACCCATTTGTTTGTCTGTTTGAGACAGGTCTCAAGCAGCCCAGGCTAGCCTGGAATTCACTTTGTAGCTTTGGCTGACCTGGAACTCCCTAGTCCTCCTGTCGCCAATTCCTGAGTGCTGGGATGTCAGGCGTGTGCCACTCTGCCTGGCTCTCCAGCTTTCTCGGAGGATGTTATTTACTGGACTAAGCAAGCCTTTCCTCCCCTTGCAGACTACCTCCAGTATTCCAGGGCCTTGTTCATCATCTCCATCCTCTGCGTGCTCACTGGCCTGGCCTTGCTCGTCAGCTCTTGCCGCCCTGCAGAAGGAATCGTGTCCTCTAAGCTGGATCTGAAGATGTCCATCCTCAGCTTCTGCTCAGGTGCTGACTGACAACTAACACACCAAGGCGAAACAGTCCAGAGACGAAGCTTTTCTGGGGCTTTCAGGCTCTTCCCTATCTGTTACTGCTCTTCAGCATCACACCAAGTGGCCAGCTCCCTGCCCTAGCTCATTACATAGAGCATGCCTTAACCGTCTTATACCAAGGGGCGGACCCCTTCCTTCTCTCATCTTGGCTAACCCCCCAGTCTTTAATCTTTTGATCTGTGCCATGGATATGCCCTGAAAATGAAAGAGGAGCTGGGGGTGGCAGGCAGAGCAGATGAAGACGCTAATAGGTTATGACATCTTTCCTTCTGCTCCCAGCTGTCTGCTTGCTCCTCTGCCTCAACCTGTTTCTGGCCCAGGTGGAACGGTACACAAAGAGCACCATGGAGTCAGAGTTCCTGTGGGCCTATTATCTTAATTGGTGCAGTGACGTCTTGTATATCTGTGCTGGTGAGTCGGCCCCCAGCTCTGCGCTTAGGAGGAGGGAATGGGAAGTCATTTCTGTAACAGGAGGGAGAATCGAGAAGAAAGAAATAGAAGCATGGCAGGTTTATATGTGGAGAGGCAGTGTGGTGTGTTGGGAAAAGCATAGATTTGACAATCAAAAGCCTAGAATTAGTAACTTGTTCTCTCACAAAATGAGGTGTGGATGGGTTAAGTAACTTGCTGAAGGGCCCACAGAAAACAATAGCAGCATTGTTGAAATCCAGGGGAGTCAAGCTGTATTCTAAGCAGACTGGAATAGTCTAAAGCAGCAATCACTGGAGGGTAAGTCAACCCGGCCGGGGGAGGGAAGGATTTACTGAAGGGAGACCTTTTAAGACTGAGTATGAGAAGTGAAGGCTATTGTGAAAGCTAACAGACCATCTGTCTGTTAAACCTCACCTTAATTTTTCCCCCTCCTTTAGGGATCATCTCTTTCCTCAACTACTTAACTTTCCAATCTCATCCTCCTGATGAAAGTGTCAGTATGATTCCACAGCAGAAGTCCAGGCTGGGCTTCGATCCAGGGCCAACGATACCGCCCACTATGGCTGGAAAGTCAGGTCCTGAGCTGCAACTTCTAAGTTTGAGAGGGGAGAAGCAAGCAAGTGTGAGCAGGGAGAAACAACCAAGGACACGACTGTGACAGAAACAGGGAAGGCTATATCCTGCTGTCTAACAAATGGAGGTGGGCTAAGTGAGAAGTGATTGTACAAATTTGATGAAACCTTCTTATATCATGTCCATAGCAGCATTAAAGCTAACAAAATGTCTTTTGTGTGTGTTGCATCCAACATATGTAAGACCATAGAAAATGAAAGGGCTGCCAGGCGGTGGTGGCACATGCCTTTAATCTCAGCACTCAGGAGGCAGAGGCAGGCAGATCTCTGTGACTTTAAGGCCAGCCTGGTGTACAAGATCTAGTTCCAGGACAGGCTCCAAAGCTACAGAGAAATCCTGTCTTGAAAAACCAAAAGAAAAAAAATAATGATAGTAATAGTTTTAAAAAATGAAGGCTTGAAGAAATGGCTCACTAGCACCCACAAAGCTCCTCAAAGAATAGGTGGAGATGTGGAGACGGAGGACATCCAATATTCTCTTCACGCACGAGCACGCGCGCACGCACACACACACAATCACACACACGCACACACTCATCTTGAAAGAAAAAGAGAAGTTAATGAAAATTCACTTAGAAAATCTATTTTATTTTTGCAAAGATTTATTTGTATTTGCATTTATGTGCATGTGTCTCTGTGTGTGTGCACTTGTGTGCAAATGCCTACAGAGGTGAGGAAGGAGGGAGCATAAGGTCCCCTGAAACTTGAGTTAATGGCAGTTGTGAGCTGTCTGACTTGAGTTCTGGGAACTAAACTCAGGTCCTCTGGAAAAGCAGCAAGTATTTTTTGTTTTGTTTTGTTTTGTTTTTATTGAGACAGGGTTTCTTTGTGTAACAGCCTTGGCTGCCCTGGAACCCACTCTCTAGAAGACCAGGCCTCGAACTCACAGAGATCAACCTGCCTCTGCTTCTCCCAAGTGCTGGGATTTAAGTTATGTGCCACCACCGCCCGGCTACAGCAAGTATTCTTAACTACTGAAGTCCTCACTGAGATATTTTTAAAGATATTGCTAACAGAATTTGGAGTCATAAATAACAAAAGCAAACAATATGCAGTATGCGCATATTGTTTTCAGGCACTGGGGAGTCTCATGAACCTAAGCAGTTCTTGATGAAGAAGGTTAAACTTGAATTGTTTTGACTTTCTAAGGCTTTGGGCACTCTCAAGGTGGAAAACAGTTGGGTAATACTGATGGATACGGATTGGGAGTCACCAGTGGAGAAAATATCAACTATCCCCAAAATATGAGAGGTACTGGGTAGATTCTGGGAAACCCATGGAGGTCCCAGTTCCTATGAGGGTTGATAATTAAACTGCCCTCATGCAGTCTGGTCTACAAAGTGAGTTCCAGGACAGCCAAGGATAAACAGAGAAACCCTGTCTTGGAAAAAATCCAAACAAATAACGCTGTAGTCAGTTATGTAAGAAACGATGCTTTGCTCCAGGCAAGGAGAAAACTTTAAGCAGGCATTCACAAACACACTGAAATTCTCTAGGAAAGTTGTATGCATGCTTTTCCTGTGGAGCAGGTCATGGGCTCTGTGGTGGTTTGAATGAGAAATGTCCACCATATCCTTTGGCATTGAATATTTGATCCCCAGCTGGTGGCACTGTATGGAGCATTTTAAGAGATGTGGCCTTGGAGGAAGTATATCGCTGGGGGTGGGCTTTGAAAGTAGAACATTCTCTGCCACTTCCAGTTCACTCTGCTTCGTGTTGCGGTCACAATGTGAGCTCTCAGCTTGCTGCTTCAGCCGCCAATGCCTGCTGCCCTGCTTCCTCGCCATCACTGACTGTAGTCCTCAACAGTGCTATAAACCCAAATAAACTCTTTCTTCCATAAGTTGCTTTGGTCATGGTGTTTTATCACAATACGAGAGAATCAACTAATAAAGACTCTATCAGATTCCTAGCAGGCCTGTGATCACTTTCATTCCTCAGACATCATTTATGTTTGATTGAGCAAGAGGGATAAAAGGATTTCTTCCTCATAAGTTGATAGAGTTCTGCAGGGCCAAGTTAGGGAACTTTCCATATCTTGTCTGTTCTAGAAGATGTATATGCTGGTATTTTCAGGCAATCATAGATCTTTATTTTTCAAGATTTATTATTTTTATTAGCATTCTGTTTAATTGTTTTTATTGAGCTACACACTTTTCCCACCTCCCTTTCTTCCTTCCCTCTCCCCTTCTACTCTCTCTCTGCCCCCCACTCCTAATTTACGCAGGAGATCCTGTACTTTTCTCCTTCCTAAGTGGATACATATATGTATCTCTTAGGGTTTTCTTTGTTGTCTAAGTTCTCTGAGGTTGTGAACTATAGGCTTGTTATCCTTTGCTTTATGTCTGATATCCATTTATGATCAAGATTTATTTTTATTTTTAAAGTGTGTGTGTCCATGAATGCAGGTGTCCTCATAGGCCGGGGGCATCAGATCACCCTGGAGCTGGAGTCATAGGGAGTTGTCAGCTGTTAAATGGGTTCTCTGCAAGAGCCATTATGTGCTTTTAGCCACTAAGTCCCCTCTCTAGCCAAGGGTGCTCGAACCAGAGCCATATGAATGTTAAGCATGCATTCTGCCAGTCAGTCGTATTTTCAGCCTTTCGTAAAGCCCTAATGCTAACTGAAGCTCTCTGTCAAACTCTGAGTCCTAAAGATCCCTGACACTCATTCTCCGTACCTGGCTCCCCCCTCTTCCTCTGCTTGTGTGTGTTTGTGTGTGTGTGTGTATGTGTGTGTGTGTTTGTGTGTATGTGTGTGTGTATGCATGTCTGTGTGTGTGTTTGTGTGTGTGTGTGTGTGTGTGTGTGTGTAGGTGCATGCACCCCTAATGTACCTGTAGAAGCCAGAAGTTGATCTCAGGAGTCTTCCTCTACCACTCTGCACATATTGACTGATTGATTGATTATCTGTCTATCTATCTATCTATCTATCTATCTATCTATCTATCTATCTATCTATCTATCATCTATCTGTCTATCTATCTGTCTATCTATCTATCTATCATCTATCCATCCATCTATCATCTATCTGTCTGTCTGTCTATCTATCTATCTATCTATCTATCTACCTATCTATCATCTATCTATCCGAGACAGTGCCTCTCATTCATTGACATGGAGCTCAGCATTGCAGCTACACTGCTTGGCTAGAGATCCCTGGGATCGGCCTGCCCCCTCTCCCCTGCACTGAGTTAGAGATGCACATAGCCATACACAGTGGGGATCTGAGCTCAGGTTCTCATACTTATGTGTCAGGCAGTTCACCTGCTCAGCCATCTCCCCAAGCCCCCGTTTTGTCTCTTGTACCTATCATTGCAGCCACTGCTCCCTTGGTTGAGCTTCATTCTTCTTTTCTCCAAGCCTGGAGAAACAGACCGAGTGCCCAGGTTTCCTTGCTGCACTCAAAGTCAAGCTCCTGGCTATCCTTATTTTAATATAAGGATTTACATAATGTTTGTAGAAAATAAAAATAACCTACACGGTGCCATCCTATAGTTTTTATAATCCCAAACCCTGACCAGCAATTCCCAAACATGCCCAGATGGCGACTGGTTTCTAAGTGGGCAGGATTGTGAGTACTCACAGAGAAGCAGAAGCCCACAAGCATGTTCCTTATTTGACCCCTGACTTAGGAAACCGCTTATTCTGTGCTTAACTCCCCTTTCCTGGAAGCACTTATTGGTACCTCCTAACTTCAATTAGCCTCCTTCTAGCTGCCCGCCCTTCAGCCTGTAGGGAACAGTGCCTGGTGCTGGGAGGACTCTGCAGTCAAGGCAAGCTCCTCCCACCAGTCCACGTAAACAGACTCTGCAAGGGGATTAGCTAATTATTTTATTCATCCAGGTTCAAAATCCTTACCTACAGTTTCGTTTGAATACTTTTCTTGACTTCATTGAGAGGACACTGAGCACTGATGTTCACGGAACAGATGTTTTAAACGGGTGCGGGGAGGGCGCGGGAGGCAGGGAGAGGGTTCTAAGTCGGAGTGAGGAATCGGGATACTAAGAAAGAAATTGTACAGGACCTAGGTACGAGGGGGTAGTGAGCACTAGTTACAGAGCTTTCCCCACCTTGATTGCCTCCTTAGAAACTGAACAAATTAGTCCTTTCTCTTTTTTTGGTTATAAAGTGATTAAGAGAACTGGGTGCTCTTGCAGAAGACCTGAGTTTGGTCCCCAGCACCCATGTCTGGCAGCATCCAACTTTTTGTAACTTCAGGGGATGCAACACACTCTTCTGGTCTCCATGGACACCTGCACACACACACACACACACACACACACACACACACACTTTTAAAAGAGTTCCTAAAAAAAAAAAAGCCAACTATTTTCAGCCAAATTGGGTAATAAATTGCCCTTAAATACATACTCTACCCCAAATACATTTTGTAGTAGATGAAAGGAAAGAGAGAAGAGAGAGCGTCCTCATCAAAACAAGGTTAACAATTCACACACCAGAAACACCATCAGCAACAACAAATAAAACACAAACCAGGGTTTAAGCTCATTCCTAGACTAAATGTGCTCTAAAACCACTGTGAGCAGCAGGAAGGAGGCTCCTGTGGGGTGAAGGGACTCAGCATACTCTCAAGACAGATTAGAGTCAGGTCCATAGCTTTAACTCAAAAAAAAAAAAAAAAAGTTCTAGAAAAGAGGCCAAGCAAGCAGCCACCAAGCACTGACTAGGACTAATTTATTTAGAACTTGGACCCAATGGGCAGAAGGCCACAAGTCCAACAGTGAAGCCGCCTATCAGGTCATTAACTGCGTCTGTCATAGCATAACAGGACAGGAGACCTAAAGCACTAAATCAGAAGATCCAACTTCAGGTGGTGGTGCACGCCTTTAATCCTAGCACTTGGGAGGCAGAGGCAGGGGGATCTCTGTGAGTTCAAGGTCTACAGAGTGAGTTCCAGGACAGCCAAGGCTGTTACATAGAGAACCCTGTCTCAAAAAACAAAACAAAACAAAACAACAACCAAAAAAAGGAAGAAAAGGAAGGAAGGAAGGAAGGAAGGAAGGAAGGAAGGAAGGAAGGAAGGAAAGAAGGAAGGAAGGAAGGGAAAAAGACCCAACTTGAGGATTTAGGAGGAATGGATAAAGTGCTGGCTGTACTAGTGTAAGATCTGAGTTTGGAGCCTCGGAACCAATATAAAGCTGGGTGAGGTAGCAGAGGTCTGTAATCCCAGGCGCCCACTCAGGATGGGGACAGAGCAGGACATATCTCAGAAGACCTTAGGTCGGCTAGTCTGGGACATGCAGAAATGAACACTGAGAGATGAATACTTTCTCCACGTGTCTCCACATACAGGAACACACGCACACTTGGGGGAGGGATGAAGGGAGGGGAGGGAAGAATATGAACAAACCAACCAACAAACCTAACTTTAGGCGGTGCATCTTTGGCCAAAATAAGAAAACATTGAAATATCCAGATTGAGTACAGAGGGGGAAAAGAAACAACAACTACAACCAAAGTGCCTATAGGAGCTGAGGATGTAGCTCAATTGGTAGAAAGCTTGCCTAGCACACTGAAGCCCCATTTCCATCCCCTGATAGACCAAGTACGGCTGGCACACACCTGTGACCCTAACACTCAGTAGGCATCGGCGGTATCAAAGTCTTTTCAGCTACATAGTCGTCCCAGGGCACCCTGAGCTATGTGAGACCCTTAGTATACAATATTCTGTCTGTGTGTTCTATGCCTGAAGGCAGTATTCTATGCCTGCTGGCCAGAAGAGGGCACCAGATCTCATTACAGATGGTTGTGAGCCACCATGTGGTTGCTGGGAATTGAATTCAGGACCTTTGGAAGAGCAGGCAATGCTCTTAACCTCTGAGCCATTTCTCCAGCCCCCTATGTTATTTTATTTTCAAAGATTTATTTTATTTTCATTTTATGTGTCTAGGTGTTTTGTCTCCATGTACGCCTATGTGCTGTGTGTGTGTAGTGCTGGTGAAAGCCAGAAGATATCAGATCCTCTGGAACTAGAGTTACAGTTGGCTGTTATCAGCCATATGGGTGTTGGGAAATGAACCCAGGTCCTCTGTAAAAACTGCAAGTTCTCTTAACTGTTGATCCATCACTCCAGCTCAAAACATCTGCCATCTATCTATCTATCTATCTATCTATCTATCTATCTATCTATCTATCTATCTATCTTTGGGTTTTGGAGACAAGGCTTCTCTATGTACCCCTGGATGTCTTGAAACTTACTCTGTATACTAGTCTGGCGTTGAACTCAGAAATCTGTCTGCCTCTGTCTCCTGAGTGATTGGATTAAAGGCATATGCCACTACTGTCTGGCAAATACCTTAATTTATTTTCAAAATCTGCTTTTATGTAGATATTCCAAGAAAATGTTATAGAAACCTAACAGTCAGAAGTAGAGTATTAATTCATTATACTGAAGTAATTTGGGGGTACATATGACAAAAATTTTAGACTAAATTATAATCTAACAAAAGAGAGCAAATCTATGAAAGAGAAATAGAAAACAAGAATAAGCTTAAAAGAAAAGGAACTAATTAAAAATCATGGACATTTAAAAAGTAGGCACTGGAATAAAAATTTAGTAGAATTCTAGGCATGGTGGCTCATGCCTGTAATCCCAGCACTCAGGAAGCTAACACAGGAAGGTCATCTTTTACTACACAGCAAGTTTGAACTACATAGGACTATATCTCAGAAAAAAAAAATGAGGCCTGATATGGTGGCTCAGTTGGTAAAGTGGTTGGCAAACAAGCATGAGGGCCCAAGTTAGCACCTACATAAAAAGCTGGGTGCAGGTCTGGTAAGGCTGGATACACCTGTATCCCGCAATGTGATTGCTATCTTTAATTATCAACTTGAAACAACCTAGAATTACCTGACAAGAGTGTGACAAGGAGGAATTTTCTACAATGGGCTGGTCTTTAGGAGACTGTCTAATTAAATTTAATTGATGTGGGAAGACCAAGCCCACTGTTGGTGGCCCCATTCTCTAGGCAGCTCTAAGAGTGGAGAAATTGAGCTAAGTACAATCAAGCAAGCAAGTGAAGGGGTGTGCACTCATTTATTCCTCTCTTCTGCTGACTGAGAATGTGATATGTCCAGCTGTTTCCAGTTCCTGCCGTGTTGCTTTCTGTGCTATGATAGACTGTAAAAGCTAACAAGCCCTCTTTCCTTGAAGTTGGATTTTGCCAGGGTATTTTCATCATAGCAACAGAAATGAAATGAGAGCATATGATATAATCTAGAAAATACATTCAACAAAGAGAAACTAGCCAGGCTTGGGGGTACATATTTAAAATCCTTGCCCTAGCTCAGGAGGCTGAGGCAGCGTGATTCACTTTGGTTATATAGGAAAACTCCATGTCAAAGAAAAGGAGGAAGGCAAAAAGGAGGGAGAGAAAGACTTTATTTTCAAATATCTAGAACATTTACAAAAATATAACAGTTTCAAGAAATGCTAAATGCTCCTTATTTAATTTGTTTCTTTATCCAAATCACAACAAATTAAACCTGATTGCAGTTAACAGAATGATTAACATTAACATTAACAGAACCATTTTAAGAACATTTAAAAAGTAGATAAATAGAAGTCACAATGGAAGCAATAACTAGAATTAATCAAGAATGAAATAATTATTAAAATCAACCCCCCAAGGGGTTTGGCTCAGTGATAGCATGCTTACCTAGCATGTTAGAGGTATGGACTGGGCCTCCAGAACTACATAAAAATAAAGTGAAACCCTAAAAACATTAATCTGAAACAAACAGTATTGTTTAAAATAATTGATTGGTGTATTCAATTTTCGAGTCAGCAAAATAATAATTTTCATATTTTAAAATATGAAAAATAGGTCCAACCATTATCTTGTGTATTAGTTACCTTTTCAGTTGCCATGGTAAAATACCCTGACAAAAACCACTCAAGGCAAAGTTTATTTTGCTTAGAATTGGCAGGTACAGCCTACCACATCAGGAAAGTCAAGGCAGGCGTTTGAAGCAGCTGATAACATTGTATCCCTACTCAAGGACAAAGTGAGCGCTCTCACTGAGCTTTGAAGCTGCTGGCCACATTGTAGCCATACTCAGGACAAGCCGCCAGTGAATGCTCTCACTCGGCTTGCCTTCTCTCTCTCTCTTTTTAAAATGCAGTCCAGGATCCAAACCCAGGGAATGAATACACCCACATCTAGGGAGGGTCCTCAGTAAATTAACCTAATCTAGGCTCTCTCCTAGGTGATGCTAAATCCTGCTAAATTCACAATTAGCATCACAACTAAAATCTAATTTTGTGGACAAAAACTAAATAAAAGACAAACTACAGCACCTGGAGAGATGGTTCAGTGATTAAGAGCTCTGGCTACTTTTTAAGAGAACCCGGGTTGATTCCCAGCACGCACATAGAGGCTCACAACTGTAACTTCAATTCTAGGGAATCTGATCCTGCCCTCTGGCTTCCACAGGCACCAGGCTTGCTCATGGTACATAGATGTATATGCAGGCAAAACATCTAGGCACACAAAATTAATAATTAGTTTTAATAAAAACAAACTGCAAGCAAATATAATTAAGGGAAAAGAGAAGAAAGTTTAAACAATATGAACAAAAAGGGAAATGTAGCTATGTACATGTCTATATTCAAGTATATTTTATGTAAATCTCCTTAGTCTTCCTTGCTCATGTTTTCTATGTTAAGTGTCCCAGAATGACCTTAAATTTTTCCAGGTTTTTCTTGTAACACTAACCAGTATCTGTTTAATATTTTGAACCAATAAAATGTCAAAATACCCACATTAATAAATTGTGAATTCATTATTACTCTTTTTCTTCTCTTGGGATGTGGTGGAGACTGAGATACATTTGAAAAACAAGAAGATGTATGTTATCCATATGGAGGTGAGTTGTCAAATATGTAATAAGACGTTTGACTATGATCACAGATTTTAACAAACAGAGCAGAACAGGGAGCTTAGAAACAGGCATGCTTATGTGGAAGCATGACGTGTTAGAAAGTATTTAACATGGGAATAAGGAAATTTTAACTGTTCAGATAACAAGGCTGACACAACCAGACCCCTGGTTTCTGCTAAGTTTTCCTAAATTCCAAAAGATTAAAGCCCTAAATGTGCCAAACAAAATGCTAAGAACCTCTGCTGGGCATAGTGGTGTGCAGCTTTAATCCCAGCATTCGGGAGGCAGAGGCAGGTGGATATCTCTGAGTTCAAGGCCAGCCTGGTCTACAAAGAAAGTTCCAAGACAGCCAGGACTACACTGAAAAACCCTTTCTTGACTCACCCACCCTGCCCCCCCAAAAAAAGGGAAGGAAAACTTTAAGACCCTTCACTGGAAAATCTGAACATCAAAATGAATAACAATGGAGCTGGGCATGTTGGCTCTGTAGTCCTAGCACTCAGTGAGCAGAGACTGGAGCATCACCTGAGCCCAGGATCTTGAAAGAAGCCCAGGAAGCACACCGAGGCTTGTGTCTTTAAAAAGCCAGGTAGTGGGGCTGGAAAGATGTCTCAGAAGTTAAGAGCACTTATTTCTCTACCAGAGGACCAGAGTTGAGATCCCAGCCCCTACATTAGGTGGATTACATACATCTGTAACTCTGGCTCCGGGGTACCTAAAGCCTCTGACTGAGCTCCCTGGGAGCTTACACACACACACACACACACACACACACACACACACACACACACACACACATACACACAAAATAAATCCTTTAGGAGGAAAATACAAAAAGTCTGAGAAATTTTCAAATACTTATTTTATTATCACCAGTATAATTCAGGTCAGCAGCAAGTTCTTTGGAAGAAGAATATCAAATTATCACTCCCCAAAGTGTTTGTCCAAGGGGGAGACATATCTTTGCAATGAAAATATTTGGCAAGCGTCACAATATCAAGACAGCACCACACAATGTACCTCTTGATTCGACACAGTGGGAAGTATACACAGTCACCACTGTAGTGTTTTGCTTGGCAATGTTTGACCTGGTTTTATAAGAGAAAGAGTCACACAAGTCCAAAATGTGGGACATTCTAGAAGATAACTGTCCCAGACTATTCAAGGACATCATACTGTGAAGAACAGAGGGAGGAACCAGGATATTCAAATTGAAGAGGGAAAATGTAACAGGCAGATACTATGCTTTCATTCTGAATGTCTTAAACGTGTTTAAACATCCTTTAAAGGAAAGCTGAGCACAGAAACTAGGCTGGTGGTTGTATTGGATTAATGCGATATTTCCCCCCAAATTAGTAATAATGTGGGTGTGTAGGCGAACATTCTTGTTGCTTAGGAGGTATATTGAGATGTCTGGAGGTGAAATGTCATGGTGTGTATTGCCTGCTTTCAGATGGTTTGGCTAAAAGAGGAAATAAATATGTGTGGAGACCCAGAAAGAGAATAGGTCAAGATGCTGATAGCTAAAAATATGCAGTCTAGAAATGTGTCAGCTTAGTTTTTCTCTGGGTTGGAAATGGTGAACAATAAAGTACATTTTTGAAAGAAAATTATTAGTGAAAACAGTTTTTTTGTTTTGGGATTTTTTTTTGTTTTTGTTTGTTTGTTTGTTTGTTTTGAGACTGGGTTTCTCTGTGTAGCCCAAGCTGTCCTCAGAAATCTGCCTACCTCTGCCACCTAAACACTGGGATTAAGGGGGTGCATCATCATTGCCCAATGGGAAATTATCACTATTACTTATTATTATTATTGTAGTCACTAGAGAATTTAGGAGATATGTGTGTGTATGTTGCATATGTGTGTGCATATGTTTGCTAGCCCATGCGTACACACTGTGCAAGCCTATATGTGGAGGCCTAAGGTCAGGGCTGAATGTCTTTCTCTATGATTTTCCTCTTAATTTTAAAAATTTTTATTTTTTATCTGCATGAGTGTTTTTCTGTGTGGATGTGTGCCATACGTGTGTCTGGTACCCCCAGAGACCAGAAGGGGGTGGGGATGACCTGGAACTTGAGTTAAGGCAGTTGTGAGCCATTTTTGTGGATGCTGGAAACCAAACTCTGGAAGAGCACAAGTGCTCTTAGCCCCTGAGCATCCCACCAGCCTCCCACCAGCCTCCCACAGCCTCCCACCAGCCAAAACTGGCATTTAAGGACTTGGCAAGACTAGATGGCTAGAGAGCTCCAGGGGTCCTCCTGTGTCTGTCTCTCCAGCATGGGGATCCCCTGATTTTCTTCCACACATACCGTTTCTGGCTCTAAATATTCCTCCTTTCCTTATTGTGTTCAATACTAGAATCTTGATACAAAGAAGAAGATGAAATGGAAAAATACTGATGCCATTTGAAACATCAAGTTCAGCAACTAAATATAGTGTGCATCAGTGAGCTTTGTTGTGTGCAGTGAAGCTCCTGAGACAGGCTGACTGACAAAGAGAAACTTTTAGTAGATCAATTGTGATGATTCTGCATCCAAGATCAAGTGAAAGAGGCAGTGATTTGGCTTCTTGGGAAGGTGGCACGGGCAACAGGTTCCCATACCATGGACGGTGGCACTGGCGGCAGGTTCTCATACCATGGATGGTGGCACTGGCGGCACACTATGCTGGGAACACAAATGTGCTCCTGAGAGTGCTCATGTCTCAAACCAACAAAGAAAGAGAGAGAGTCAAAGACACTTTAATTTAATTTTATCTCTCTATCTATTTATCCATTTCTCTTTTCATCTCTCTACCTACCTACCTATCTATTGGGTTTTGTTTTGTTGTTGTTTTTTGAGACAGGATTTCTCTGTGTAATAGTCCTGCCCCTCTGTAGACCAAGGTAGCCTTGAACTCACAGAGATCCACCTGCCTCTGCCTCCCTAGTTCTGGGATTAAAGGCATGCACCACCACAAGTGGCTCGATTTATTTTTAAAAATATTTGTATGTTTATATTATGTGTATAACTGTGTGTGGGTATGTGCAGCCTGTGCATATAGATGCACATGGAGTCCAGAAGCAGGCATCAGATCCCCTAGAAAGCAGAGGTTTGGAAATTAGTGAGTTGCCCAGTGTGGTGCTGGGAACTGAACCAGGGTCTGCTACAACAGCCACAAGGGCTCTGAACAGCTGAGCCATTTCTCCAACCCTGTAATTTCTTTTGCTGAGACACTTCAATATTCTTCCCACAAAGTACTTTTCCCAATAGTGTCACCTCAGGGACCAGTCTTTTGACTGACATTTAGGGGAGACATTCAACATCCAAATCATACCGTGATATAATGGAGAAAAAATGAGCCAGAAAAAGGGGGTTCTTCCTTATTCAATAACCTCGAGAAAATTCTACAAGTCAAAATTAAGGAGCTCTTAGTATTTCACATGAAGAGGAGAGAGATTACTTCATCTTTCCACCATTGCAATAATGTATCCATTTATACACTGTGTATATGCACATATGTATACACACACACACACACACACACACACACACCATGGTTACCACTCTGAAATTGGCTCTGGAGAGGTAGAACACATTTGTAATCTCAATACTTAGACTGAAGAATGAGTTTGAGGCCATTCTAGGTTACACAAGAATCTCCAGGCTAGTCTATACACACAGACACATAGATACACATAGACACACACACATCAAGGGGGAGAGAGAGAGAAAGAGAGAGAGAGAGAGAGAGAGAGAGAGAGAGAGAGAGAGAGAGAGAGAGAATTGTCCAGGCTTATCTTTTTTTTTTATCTCCTTCACTTTCTTTCATTCGTTTAACAAATACTGCTTGAGTACCTACAACGAATCTGAAATAATTTATGCTCCATTCTCTAGAGCTTACGATTTAGTAGCTGAGGCCAACTCTAGCACAAACAACTCATTAATTACAGTTGTGTTAAATCACAGGAGGAAAGGTACAGAACGCTACGAGTCCAGAACAAACTGAGCTGTAGTGTTAGGGAGGTTTTCACAGAGGAGATACTTAATCTAAGATCTGAAGAGTGGACTTTGGCCAGGAGAACAAAGAGCAGAATTAACAAGGAAGAGCCTGTGCCATTCTTCAGTGTATTTAAAGAGCACTCATCACGGACCAGAGTGTCCTCATATGGAGTTGACAAGATGGGAAGAGCTGGCCCCTAGAGACAAGGACGAGAAGGCTTGGAAGGGTTGAGGTGGTAATGATAAAAATCAGTTTCTGAACCAGGCAGTGGTGACGCATGCCTTTAATCCCAGCACTTGGGAGGCAGAGCCTGGCGGATCTCTGTGAGTTCAAAGCCAGCCTGGACTACAGAGTAAGTTCCAGGAGAGCCAAGGCTACACACAGAGAAACTCTGTCTCAGAAAAAAAAAATCAGTTTTGTTGTTTGAAATATTTATATAGATGGACTAATCAATATGTGCTCCGTTTGTAGCTGGGGATGTAGTTCAGGGGGTAGAATGTTCGCCTGGCGTGGTTGAAACCATGGGTTTGGTACCAGGTGTGGTGGTTCACACCCGTCATTCTAGCACCTGCGAGGCAGACGTAGGAAGTTCAGAAACTTAATCCTTAGAGCGTCCTCAGATACATGGTGAGTTTGACGTTAACCTGTACTACATAAGACCTTATTTCAGTATACATAAATACATGTATGTCTGTATGTAATACTCCTTGGTGCCTCGTCTTTGGCTCAGTGCCCATGAACGTCATGCATATTTCTCTGTGTGCAGGGGTTTATTTTCCTTCTTATCGACTGATTCAGCTACATGGGTATGCCACAAACTATTCATTCTCTTATTGATTATTCAGATTGTTTTCACTTTCAGCCATTATGAATGAACTTGTTACAAGTACTTTTTGAAAATCTCTTTTATGAGCCAGGCGGTGGTGGCGCCCGCCTTTAATCCCAGCACTCAGGGAGGCAGAGGCAGAAGGATCTCTGTGAGTTCGAGGCCAGCCTGGTCTACAGGGTGAGTTTCAGGACAGCAAGAGATACACAGAGAAACCCTATCTTGGAAAACCGAAACAAACTTTAAAAAAGGAAGGAAGGAAGAAAGGAAGAAAGGAAGGAAGGAAGGAAGGAAGGAAGGAAGGAAGGAAGGAAGGAAGAGAAATCTCTTTTATAGATTTGGTTTCCAGAACCCACATAGCAGTTCATAACCATCTGTAATTCCAATTCCAGGAGTTCTACCACCCTCTCTGACCTCCACAGGCACCAGGCATGCAAGTGGTACACACACACACATGCTTGCAGGCAGGCAAAAAACACTTATACATATTTAATTAAATTAAAATGTCTTTCATTTTTTTAAAAAAGAATCAAAGCTCATAGGATAGAAATATATCCAAGGTCTTCCCCTGTTATGTTCTCAAAAGGGATGTATGAGTTTCAGTTGTTCACCTGCAAATGCTTGTGGTTATCAATTCATTTAATGTATGCATTTACCTGCACATATGTCTGTGCACCATGTGTGTGCCTGGTGCCAGGGAGGCCAAAAAGGGGCAACTGATCCCTGGAACTTGTACAAGGAGGAGCTGTTTGTTTGTCCCAGCTGCCCAGAACTGAAAAAAAAAATCACACAGAAATTGTATTAATTAATACACTGCTTGGCCCATTAACTCTGGCTTCTTATTGGCTAACTAAGTCTTATATTAATTTAACCCATATCTAGTAATCTGTATATCACCACGTGGCAGTGGCTTACTGACAAAGATTTGGCATGTCTGATTTGGCATCTCTCTGACACCACCCTTCTTCCTCCCAGCGTTCAGTTCTGTCTTCCCTGTCCACCTAAATTCTGCCCTATCAACAAGCCAACACAGTTTCTTTATTCATTAACCAAGAAAAGCAATACATACACAGCAGGAATTGGAGTTAGAGATGGCTGTGAGTCGCCATGCAGTTGCTGGGAGTTGAACCTGGGTCCTTTGCCGGAGCACCAGGTGTGCTCCAGTCCTGTGGTTGTCAATCTCACTCATTGATTTGTACTAGAGATTGAATCTAGGGCCTTAGCTCCTAGATTATCTCCTCACCACCAGACTCCTCTATTTTATATTCTATGCCACTAGGTTAGATTTCTAAATTCAGCCTTTGTTTGTTTGCTAACAAGCAAAAATCTGATTCAGTTAATTCTAGGTGATTCTGATTCTTCAGAGCCTCTCAATGTTGTGTGCCTTACTGGTCCACAGTCCATGTAGGGAAGTGCTAGAGCAGACAACCTTTACTTCACATGACAATTACATGCAATGCTGCCTTGCCCTGCCTGCCTAACTGCGTTTTGAATTCCAATAGCTTTCCAATGCCCGGGTCTCATTTCCTTTCCAAACTTTACCTTCCTGCTTCCTGTTCATTTGAGCCTTATTGGTCTCACCTTTCAGGCTTTGCATGTGTCTAGTGAACAGATCTTCCGCTGCGGATCCATTGCTTACTGTTAGGTGGATGCTGGTGTAAACATCACGCCCTAGTTCTTCCTGGGATGGAGACAGAAAACCTTCCTCAGTCTGTGCCCCACAATAAGAGCTTAGGGACAGGGACTGGGGCACATGACTCAGAAGTAGAATGCTTGCTTTGCATGTGTTAGGTATCCTCAACAACCAACCAAACCAAACAACAACAAACAAAAGCCTTTGCCAACTGCTAAGGTCAGCCGGCAGCCATGTGAGTGACACTGTGGTAATTAACCCGAGGAACCAGTAACTTCAGGCCTTGTGGTCAGTGTTTATCAAGTGAGTTTCATAGTATCAATGTACATTTTTTTAAATTTATTTTATTTTATTTTTTACTATTGGAGATGGAGAGATGGCTCAGTAATTAAGAGCACTTGCTGCTCTTGCAGAGGACCTGGGTTTGGGCCCCAGCACCTACATGCTGGTTCATCACCATTTGTAACTCCAGTCCCAGGGGGTCTGACACTCACTCTGGCCTCTGAGGATACCAGACATGGTTAGAGCACAATGGGTTGTAGTGCATAGACCTATACACAGACAAAGCACCCATACATGTAAAATAGGAATGAAACAAATACTGCTCTCTGCACTCACACTGGACTGGGAGGGAGGAAGCCCAGCCTCTACATGTGGAGCTATGTCAGCAAGTTTCCGGACCCGTAAGTACTGTAGAAATGTGGAAATGCTCCAAGAGAAACTGCATCCTCGGTGCCAAGGACCACACATCCATCCAGATGAACGTGGCCAAGGGTCATAGGCAGGTTTAATAGCTAGTTTAAAATCTATGCAATCTGACACCTGCTCATTGTCTTCTGACCCTGCAGGCCGCCCTCCAAATAAACAGACGTTTAAAATGTTTAAAATAAGAACATTAAAATCCGGGTGGTGGTGACACATGCCTTTAATCGCCCCACTAGGGAGGCAGAGACAGGCAGATCTCTGTGAGTTCGAGGCCAGCCTGGTCTACAAGAGCAAGTTCCAGAACAGGTTCCAGAGCTGCAGAGAAACCCTGTCTGAAAAAACAAACAAACAAACAAACAAACATTAAAAATATTATCATTCTACCAGGATTCCCAAGGAAGTATTTAGGAATCCATGGACCGAGTTTTCTAAGCGAATATCACAAATGCTGACTTTTAAGAGTTCATGCCAGTCAACACTGCACTGTAAAGTAAGTGGCTGAAAATTTCCCAGCGTTGGGCTTCTGGCCCCTTTGGAAATAAGGGACCAGGTTTATTCAGTTTCAGTTTCCCTGATGTAACATTAGAGTCCCTTTCAGCCATAAAACTAATCAATAATTTTGAATACTTCCAATCTTTGTGGTGTGTGTGGTGTGTGTGGTGTATTTGTGTGTGTGTGTGTGTGTGTGTGTGTGGTGTGTGTGTGTTTGTGTGTGTGTGGTGTGTGTGTGAACATCCAAGAGCTGCAGGTTAACATTAGAGATCTTCCTCAATTGTTTCACCAAAAGTTTTTTTTCTTTTAAAGTCTTATTTTTCTAATTTTATGAGTGTCGTACCTGTGTGTTTGCAGGTATACCCTGTGCATAGAGTGCCTGCAGAAGCTGGAAGAAGGAGTCGAATCCCCTGGAACTGGAGTTTCAGACTCTTGAGAACCTCTGCAGATGCTAGAAACTGAATTGGGGTCCTCTGCGTGAGCAGCAAGTACTCTTACCTGGAGTCATCCCTCCAGGTCCACTCACCTTAGTTTTGAGATAAGAACTCTCACTGTACCCAAGGCTCTCGGATTCCACTAGATTGACGAACCATCCTCTCTCTGCCTCTCCAGCACTGGGATTATAGTCATGAGCCACCATGCCTGGACATTTTACATGGTGCTCATGCTTGTGTAGCAAATGCTTTACCAGCTAAGCCATCTATCCAGTCCCAGGTGTCCAGGTGTCCTCAATCCCTTTCTATTTCTGTCCATACTTTGGATTTCAGCTCTTTTTTTTTCCCCACTTGCCCCGGGCAAGACAAACAAGAATAAGTAAATCTCCTCTACCCCACTTCAACTAAACCTCTCAGGGCTCTCAATTCCTCTATATCCCCAAATATACAGAATGTATTAGTTGTGGTTTGAGTCTTGAGTTCATTTTCCTGCTAGCTTTTATGTGCTTCTGACTCTCCACCCCATGCCCTTGTCTTTCTCGTCTGTCTCTAAACTCCAATTCACTTTTTTTGACCTCTTGTTTTAATGACTTCCTGCCAGTCAGGTTACTGTTTTAAAGTCTGTTTACTTGAATAATAAGTAGCTAAGGTTTACTGAATATTTTCTATGTGTGCTAAGCACCATGTTGAGCATTTTATAGCTAACATCCCATAGGATCTTTACCCACTCCTACAAATAAAGTACTATTAGCTTCTCTACCTTACAAATGAAGTCAATAAAGTTAACAGCAAGATTACATAGTTACTGTTGGCTTGGAATTTTGAAACCAAGTACTTAGACTTCAGGGCCTCTACCCTACTGCTCCAATAAAAACAAGATTAAAGGAACAAATGCCAGATTAAGGATGGTTCTACACTAGGAACCCAGGCCCTGTGCATGCTGATGAAGCACTCTGCAACTGAACCTGAGACAGATAGGCTTTTAGGGTTTTCGAAAACAACTAAATATATCGGTCAGTTTTGTTGGCTAGATCCGGAATCAACTAAATGGCAATTTGTGGGGCAATCCTGTGAGGGATTTTTCTGATCAGACTAATTCGAAGTGAGAAGGTCCACCCTAAATGTGTGCAGCATTTTCTCGTGAAGACCCAGTTCAGGAATTATCCTTTATTATTGCTATTAATGACAGGATCACTATGTAGCGCAGGCTTGTCTTGAACTTGCAATAATCATTCTTTCTCAGCTTCCTGAGCGCTGGGAGTATAAATACTTGTGACCTCCCACATCTCAATTAGTGTAGTTGTGCCCAATATAGCAAATTTTCGCTTCTTATTCTGTAGCTATCACATAGGGTCCACAGCAATAATTTATTATCACAGAGTGATCTTTGAAAAGCAGTCTAGGGGCTGGGAAATATCTCAGGGCTAAAGCACGTCTGTACAGCATGAGGACTTGTGCTCAGATCGCTAGCATCCCCACAGACCCAGGTGTGAAGGTGCAGGGAACCCCAGAAGCCCTGGGGAGGTAGAGAGGAGCATCCCTCAGGTCTGACATCCAGATAGTCTACCAAACCAGAGAACTCCAGTCCAGTGAGAGACTCTTGATGTGGGAATCTCCTCTGTGTGTTGCTTTTCTTGGTTAAGGAATAAAGAAACTGGCTTGGCCTGATAGGGCAGAACTTAGGTAGGCGGAGAAGACAGAATTGAATTCTGGGAGGAAGAAAGCAGAGTCAGAGAGACGCCATGAATCCACCAGAGACAGTCGCTGGGAATTTTAACCCGGTAAGCCACTGCCATGTGGCATTACACAGATTAATAGAAATGGGTTAAATTAAGATGTAGGAATTAACCAATAAGAAACTAGAGCTAATGGGCCAAGCAGTGATTTAATTAATACAGTTTCTATGTGGTTATTTTGGGGCTAAGCTAGCCAGGTTCTGCTTTTGCAAGCAGAACAAGCAGCCCTCCTTGCAACAGACTCTGTCTAAAAGAAATGAAATAAATAAATCATGATAAATAATAAAGAAGTTATTTGAAATTGGACTCTGGCCTCCACTCTGCTTCACTCACACTTACAAGTGCACACTCCCTACAGACACACCCAGAGATAAATGGGAAAATCAGTCTGGTCCACTAATTCTTTTTCTTTTCTGATTGTCTTCTCACTTATTACTTGAGCTCGTGTGTCCTGGTGTTTATCAAGTCTAGTTTCTTTCTTTCTTTCTTCCTTTCTTTCTTTCTTTCTTTCTTTCTTTCTTTCTTTCTTTCTTTCTTTCTTTCTTTCTTTTTAATGAAAGCAGAAGTAAGACTTCAACAGTTCTCCATTCAAACTCTTACTCCTTAAGCTGCCATCTGTTGGGAGACCTAGGAAGATCCGAGACAGATGGGCAGACACCGTTTATGACTAAAGCCTTTTGCAAACAGAAACAGCCACACAAGTCCAGAGCAGGTCCTTCAGTCCCTCTCTAGCTATACATTTGCTTGTTAACTTCCAGTTCCTTGCAAAACCTTTAAACTGCCATTACAATCATTTTGTATTCGGCCTCTTATTTTGCATAGAAGTAATAAAGGGGTATTTAATATTTAGAATAAACAGCTTTAAGTCAGGTGATGATGGCACATGTCTTTAATGCTAGCACTTGGGAGGCAGAGGCAGGCAGATCTCTGTAGCTTGAGGTCAGCCTGCGCAACAGAACAAGTTCCAGGACAGCCAGAGCTACTCAAAGAAATCCTGTCTCGAACTCCCCCCACCCCCCACACACAAAAGAACAGCTATGCTGTGTGTGCACCATCACCACTACCTGTCACAGGAGCTCACAGATAGGGAACCTGCATGGGATCAACCTAGGCCCTCTACGTTTGTTTGTGTGCCATTTCTGTAGCTTGATCTAACTTGTGGGACTCCTAGCGGTGGGAGCAGGGCCTGTCTCTAACACTTTGGCTGACTTCCAGGAACCTACTCTTCATACTGGGTTGCCTTGCCCAGTCTTAAAACAAGGGGAAGAGCTTAGTCCTACATTAACGTGATATGCCATGCTTTGTTAACACCCATAGGAGGCCTGCCCTATTCTGAACAGAAACAGAGGAGGAGTGAATGGGTGGAGGGTGGGGGAGAGAAAATGGGAGGGGAAACTGTGGTTGTGATGTAAATTAATGAATAAATTTAATTAATATTAAAGAGCACTGGCCTTTCTTCCAGAGGACCAGGGTTCAATTCCCAGCTCCTACGTGGCAGCTCACAACTGTCTCTAACTCCAGCTCCAGAGCTTCTGACACCCTCACACAGATATACATGCAGGCAAAACACTAATGACCACAAAATAAAAATAAAATTATAAAAAAGAAGAGGGGGCAACTATGTAATTGTATTTTAATTTCAGGAAAATTTTAATGAATAAAGACCAAGCAGTGCTGGCACATATCTTTAATCCCAACATTTGGGAGGCAGAGGCAGGTGAATCTCTATAAGTTCGAGCCCAGCCTGGGCTACAGAGTTAGGACAGCCAGGGCTACACCAAGAAACCCTGTCTCAAAAAACAAAAAACAATAACAAAGAGAGAGAGAGAGAGAGAGAGAGAGAGAGAGAGAGAGAGAGAGAGAGAGAGAGAAATGTTTAAATGGGTTAAAATAGTTGCTTGTTTTTCTTTTTAAATTACATTTGCCAGCCATGGTGGCTCATGCCTGTGATCCCAGCGTTTGAGAGGCAGAAGCAGACATATCTCTATGAATTTGAGACCATCCTGGTCTATATAGGGAATTCCAGGACAGCCAGGACTTTATAGACTCTGCCTCAAAAAATAAAACCAACTAAATTAAAATAACCACAATAAAGTTGACTTTTCTGTCATTTGCTTGGGCATCTGGAGTTTAGTTTATACCAAACTTCCAAGCACATTAGCATGTTTTAAATAGGTTTCTTTTCAATTTATATGAAAATTTACACATCAAAGATGAGTGAACCATGTTGCAGGTATTTCTCCCAGTTTGTCTCTTTTATTTGAGATAATATTTTTGCAGGTGACATCTTCTGGGTCTGTAATCATACACATCTCTATTTTGCTTGTAGATATTGCCTTCAGCACCATTCTTCCGAAGGCTCCAAGCATCCTTAGTTGTTTAATGTTCACCAAGTTCTACTAATTGTGGAGCAAGATTCTAAACTGATACCATGAATGGAGAAACCAATCTTCTACTTACTGTATGCCTCCTAAGTATCACCCCCTACAGCTGCTACAGGGTCACGTGAGACTCACTCCACAGGACAAATTGGATGACTGTTAAGAGGCACTAAGTTCTTATGACAGAGGATACTCAGTCCATATTCCTTGTTATCATATCCCTTGAGCAGTTGGTCATTTGGAAGGCGAGATACTAGATGAAGGTAAAGTAAGCAACAACGGGACTGAGGCTGTAACCCAGTGGTTCAGTTCTTGCCCAGCATGGGTGAAGCCCTGAGTTTGATCGCCAGCACTGTAGGACTTGTTGTGGTGGCCATCTGCAATCTCAGCAATCAGGGAGCCTAGGCAAGAGGATTTCAGTGATAAATTCAAAGTCATCTTTGACTACATGGTAAGTTTAAGACCAGCCTTATCCATGTGACAGGTGTCTCGAAAGTAAACAAAAATAATTAAATTTATTATTTCAGTATCTGTCAGTCAAAATCTGGTTGTTGCTTAGCTGGGTTACTGATCTCAGTATTCATCATAAGGGTGCAAATGAAGGATTGGCCAAGGCTCCCATCTGTATGTCTGACTGCAGGAAGTTTTGAGTCCAACTCCATTTACATAGTTCTTGGCAGAATTTAGTTCCTCACAGGCTGTTGAACTCTTCAGTTTCGCTTTTAGATTTCAGTTTCTCACAGTGTTTATTGGATTACAGTCTCCTTCAGATCCTTGGCATATAGACTGGGAGAATTTATGTTTGTCCTGGGGTGAGTGCTTAAGTTTTGATAAACTTATTTATAAGGAACATCTTTGTGAAGGAAACAATTTGCACCAGTACCCATATTCTTAATTTTCTATTCAAGAGTAAAATGAGTGTGTTACACTAAAAATCCTAATTTTTAATCATTTCTGGCTTATATATGGTTGACTTAAGTTTTCACAAACCATTGCCCATTGCATAGGACAAACACTTTTGCATATGACAGCATCGTCAAGAAAAATGAATGTCTGTGCATCCTGTGTGTACAGTATCTGAAGAGGTCATAAGAGGGTATTGGATTCCCTTGGACTAGAGTTACAGATGGTTGTGTGCCACCATGTGTGTGACAGTTTGAAAGAGAATGATTCCATAGGCTCATATTTTATCTATCATCTATCTATCTATCTGTCTGTCTATCTATCTATCTATCTATCTATCTATCTATCTATCTATTTATCTATTTATGTATCATCTATCTATCATCTATCTATCATCTATCTATCTATCTATCTATCTATCTATCTATCTATCTATCTATCTATCTATCTATCTATCCATCCATCCATCCATCCTATCTATCATTTTCGAGACAGAGTTTCTCTGTGTCCTGGCTGTCCTGGAACTCATTCTGTAGACTAGGCTGGCCTGGAATTCAGAGATCTGCCTACTCATGCTTCCTGAGTGCCGGGTTTAAAGGCATGCACCAGCTCCCACCCTGTCATCCCTCCACCTCACCCCTACCCCCACCCCAAGCTGGGCTCATATTTTTTGAACGCTTCGTTCGAAGTTTGAAACTGTTTGGGAAGGATTAGGTATGGCCTTGTTGGAGGAGGTGTGGGCTTTGAGGTTTCAAAAATCAACGCCATACTAATTGAATCACTGCCTCCAGCTTGTGGATCAGATGTGAACTCTCAGTTACTGCCCTAGCACCATTCCTGCTGCCATGCTCCTCCTCCATGATGGGCACAGACTCTAATACCCTCTGGAACTGTGAACCCCAAATTAAATGCTCTGCCTTGGTCATGTTTTTCCACAGCAAAACAATGTTACTAAGACATGTGGGTGCTGGGAATCAAACCTTAATATTCTGGAAGGGCAATCAATGCTCTTAATGCTAAGTCATCTCTCCAGCCACTAATCCATATTCTATCATTACACATACATTCAAGTTCATTCCAGAACATTATTCTTTCACAAATATTCAGCTCAGGCCATTCACAACTCTTAGAAGTCCTCGTTGACAATCTTGTCTGCTTCCTACTCTGAGTCAGATTCCTATCTTCTTGTTTCCCAACATTCAGGTCATCATCTACTATGGTATTAATACTTAACATATTATTGTGTCTGAGTCTATGAGCATGTCAGTGACTGAAATAATTTTATTCATCTTCTTAACCTAAATAGCTAGCATCACGCCTGTCATATTGATGACTGACTTGTTAAATTAACTGATATACAGGCCTGTAAGAGCATAGTGACCTTTCCAACAATTTCACAAATGAATACTGCTTGAGACTGATCTAAGGGACAGTCATTTAAAACAGACTAAGTGGCCATCTTTGTACATATTGTGCTTTGAATCCTTTTTATTTAGTCATCTGTTACAATCAAATGAAGAAAATAGTTATTCTTGTTTTGTATTCAGATGAGGTATCAGGCTCACAAGATAGTAAATAAATTGTGTAAGGTAACATACTTAATTCGTGGGGTTTCCTTCTTTGTACCCTATGGCGCTAACTGCTACATGACAGTGCCTTTAATAGCTGAACAGAGGCAGGCATAGCGATGTAAGTCTATTAAGCTCAGAACACTGGAGACCATGGCAGGAAGGCCTCAAATTCTGTTCAGCATGGCCTACACAGGAAAACTGTGTCTTAAAAAAAAACTTCCCTGGGTGTGATGGTGCACACCTTTAATCCCAGTACTTGGGAGGAAGAAGCAGGTGGATCTCTATGGGTTCAAGATCAGTATGGCTTACTGTCCAGTTCCAGGACATCAAGGGCTACGAAAAGAGATCTTGTTTCAAAACACAAAACTCCCAAATAAAAAGTGGTGAATAAAGGGAAGGGGCTTATTTTAGTCAAAATGCCCTGGGTTCAATTCCCTGTACCTCAAAGAAAAAGCATCCTCAGAATATCTACTTCCCCACCACATTCCTCTGTGTGTCTGATCCTCTCTCTCCACCTATATTCGTGTAGAAAGCTACAAAGGCTCACAGCTCTCATATGCCTTGGAAAATGTGCCCACACATAACTTGATTTGTGTTGTATAAAGAAATATGCCAATTGATAACTACTACAGCACTTTGGGACATTTTATTTAGGAACAAAGAGAGACAATGTGGTGATTTTAGTATTTTTTGCCCTTTAAAACTCTTTAAAATGGAAAGTCTAGTGTTTCAGCAGCAATGTTACTCATGCCTCTAAGCATGTTAAGCTCCCTACTTTTTTACATTTAGTATGTGAATGCACATACATACACGTACATATGTAGGGCAAAGGAAAACTTGCAAGAATTGGTTTTTCTTCCACCATGTGGATCCTAGGGATCAAGCTCATGCCACGAAGCTATGAAATGTTGACCCACTGAGTCAGCCAGCTCAAAATTAGCTGTTCATAAAAACAAAATGTGAAGCAATTCATAGAAAATTCTAGACAAGAAGTCAAATACCATAAGCTTTCCATTGTCACTCTTCTGATATTGACTGAGGGTATGGAGAAATTTGATCTTTGCCATCTTGAAACCTGACTGGAAGAGGTGACATTTTTGGTTGTAGTTGTTTGGTGCTGAGAATCGAGCACAGGCCCTTGTGTTTGCTAGGTAAATGCTGTGGTACTGAGCTGTCCAGAGCCCTATTATGACTTTTAAATCATGGTATTGTTTCCAAAAGAAGATACCAGAAGAACAAAAAGAACAAAATAAGTAAAAGACAGAAGACAAACTTTTTCATTTCTGAAAGCTTTGGTGTTCTTGGGACACACCCAGCACTGCTGCTTCTGGGCTGTGGCAGCTAACTCCAAGCTGCAGTCCTTCATGCAGTGACGAATACGCTGCACTGTGGGCTTTGTATCCTGTCTGTTTTGATTTCTGTATTAATCTTAACTTGTAATTCAGCATTAAAAGCTGGAGATGTGGGAGGTGAGATGGGCATGTGCCTCAGAGAAGTCCCAGATAAGGAGTGATACAGAAGAAACGGACATTCAGCCTCTCCCTCCTCTTTCTTCCAGTCTTCAAGTTTTTATGGAGACCTAGAACAATTAGCAGAAGAGATACCAATGTTTATTTAATGTTGACAAGATCCACTAAAGAAGTCAATAAATGTCTATTGGTCTATAGCTTCAGGTTTATAATTGACCCCACACTAGCAAATGAGAGGTACAAGGATGATTCACATTCTAGTTTTATTTTTAAACTTCTTTTTTAAAGATTTATTTATTATGCATACAGTGTTCTGCTTGTATGCCAGAAGAGGGCATAAGATTGATTGTAAGCCACTATGTGGTTGCTGGGAATTGAACTCAGGACCTCTGGAAGAGCAGCCAGTGCTCTTCACCTCTGAGCCATCTCTCCAGCCCCCAGATTCCAGGTTTTAAATACTAAGTTTGGAATGACTTGAAATATATGGATTAGATAAGCAGAGAGGTAAGGCAGACAAAACATAGATTAAAAAATATTGATGCTGAGGAAAGTTTAATGTGATTTCTTCTTGAGTTACATTTATTCAGTGTGTGTGTGTGTGTGTGTGTGTGTGTGTGTGCATGCGTGTGCACACACATGAGCGTGTACACACACGAATATGTGTGTACTTGGATGCATGTGACACAGCAAATATGTGGAACTCAGAGGGCAGTTTCCTCAGTCTAAGAATCTGGAGCCACCTGAGGTTACAAAGACACTTGTCCAAACAATGCCAAAATGAATATGTGGTTGGTTTACCAAGTGCAAACAAATTCATTCATTTACCCAAAGGCGAAATTTATCCACAAGGCAACACAAACTAGAGAAATTAGGACCCATAGAGAAATCTTTTCCAACTTTATTAGAAAATACCCTTTTCCAGTTGTGGTGACACATGCCTATAATCTCTACGTTAAGAGACAGAGGTAGAATGATTGCTACAAGTCTGTGGCCAGCCTGGGCTCTATAGGGAGACTTAGTCTCAAAAACAGACAAACAAACAACATAAAAAAATCAGGTAGTGGTCAGGCAGTGGTAGCACATGCCTTTAATCCCAGCACTGGGAGGCAGAGGGGTGAATCTCTGTGAGTTCTAGGCGTACACAGTGAGACTTTGTCTCAACAATCAAAGAAGAAATGATAATAGAGAATAAGGCATAGATGAAGAGAAGATGTGTACCACTACCACCTGGCGCTAATAATTTTTCAAACGTCATTCAGACATAGGAATGAGAGTACTGCATTACCAAAAATGATTCCTTCCTGCACCAAGAAAGTATTAGCTTATCTATTTTCTTTTTCCAACGACCATGTTCTGTTGTTTACAGAGTGCAATATTTCCACCCACTACTTCAGACAACAATACCTTTCAGATCAAATCATTAAAAGAAAAAAAACAAAAACAAAACCCTAATAATGTATGTAGGTCATCCCTCGGCCAATTTGGGACCTTAGAGAAGCTGCTCTACTGGTTTTCCTGAAATAGCACCATACACCATAAGCTAATCTCAGTCTAAGATGCTTTACAAATGTGAATGGAATGACTATTGCCAAGAACCTGATTATGTTTATCCTAGAGTAGGAGAACTCTAGATTCAGATGCATTCTGACATTGTTCATAATATTAGTTTTAAAGATTCATAGATAACAGAATGTTTCTGAGGAAAAAAAAGTCGATTTTTTTTTCTAGAAACTGGGGGTGACGAACTTAGGAGACGGCTCAGTTGGTAAAGTTCCTGACTGAATTTGATTCCCACCATTCATGTGAAATGGCAGGTAGGCAGCTGGCATCTGTTACCGCAGCCCTGAAGGGGTTGAGATAGGCAGATTCCTGAAGCTCACTGGCCAGCTAGCCTAGCCAAATGGATGAGTCCCAGTTTTGGTCAGAAGCCGTGTCTTAAAACGAAGGAGGAAAGCAATCGAGGAGGAAGTTAATTGATGTTGATCTCTGGTCCACAAATACACCTTCACACACACATATATATCATACACACATGCAAACACACACACATACCCTCCAAAAAGGAGGACCTAGGGTGTATACATATTAGCATAATTAAAATAAAATGACATAAAAAGCTTAAATCTAATTGGCTATAGTTTTCCCAAGGGTGCAGGTTATTATGACAGGGTTTTTGTTGTTGTTTATTTTGAGACACAATTTCTCTGTGTTACCTTGGTTGTCCTGGAACTCACTCTGTAGACCAGGCTGGTCTCAAACTCAAAGATCTTCCTGCCTCTGCCTCCCAAGTGCTGGAATTAAAGGCATGCACCACCACTGCCCTGTCAATCTTTAAAGGTTGTAATTTTGTGAGTACTTAACTATGTGGCAGGTACTGACACTTATATTTTATTTTCTGAGACAGGATCTCACTATGGAACCCCTGCTGTCCTAGAATTCAATATGTAGAATGTGTAGACCACAATGGTCTCAAATTCACAAAGATTCACTTGTCTCTGCCTCCTAAATACTGGGATTAAAGATGTGCATCTGGCCTCATGTACTTCAAATACAGTTTTTCATGTGATAGTAGGAGGGGAGAGAGAGATTGTGTGTGTTGCTGGGAATTGGGCCTAGCGCTTCCCCCATGCTAGGCAAAGGCTCTATTAAAGAGCTATACTCCTAAGAAGAGGAGCTATACTCCTAAGAAGAGGAGCTATACTCCTGCTGCTATGAGCAGCCCCGTGAGACTAGGGATTATGATCCTTGGAGTAAAGCTCATAGAAAGTCAATAATTTTCTAAAGATTACAGACAGCAAGTCTCTACGCCTTGGCATAGAGGTACATTCCAATCTCCCACAGCTCAAGTACCTCACCATTATCCTATTTTGCTTCTCAACACTGTCAGTATCAACCCTTGTAAAATCCTATCTCCATATTTAACTTTTTGATTTTGAACATTAGTACATGGACTTGTCTACTTAATAACTAAACCTTGATGCCTGATAAGCAAACAATGTGTTTCAGTAACTGTTACCACCTGTCTCAGTTGCCCACGCCCTAAATCTTGTGGGCATCCTTGATCCTCTATATACAGTCAAACTTGCAGCAATTTTCCCCCTTTGAAGAAAGGATTTATTTTGGCTTATGGTATGAGGGGCTATGGAACCTAATGGAGAGGAAGGCATGGCAGGAGGAGCACGAGGTGACTGGTTATACTGCTCTGCAGTCAGGAGGCAGACAATGGCGCGTGCTGGGATTCGCTGGCTTCTTCCTTTTCCCCTTACTCTTCAGTCTGCGATTCCAGTCCACGGGACGGTGCCACTCATATTTGGGTTCGTCTTTCCTCTTCAGTTAAACCTCTCTCAAAGACATTCCAAAGAAATGCCCAAAGGTTCTGTCCATTAGGTAATGCCCAAAGTAGTCAAACTAATGATTGTCACAAGTCTACTACTTGTTAACTTTACACCAAAACACATTGTTCCATCCCTGGTTCTCAAAGGCTCATTCTAAATGGGTCAGCTATATCATCTCTTTTTTAAAAAATATTTTTATGGTTTATTTAACTTTATTTGATGTGCATTGGTGTGAAGGTGTCAGATCCCCTGCAACTGGATCTTCAGACACTTGTGAGCTGCCATGTGGGTGCTGGGAATTGAAGCTGGGTCCTCTGGAAGAGCAGTCAATGCTCTTAACTACTGAGCCATCTCTCCAGCCCCTATATCATCTCTTCTAAAGCTCAGAGATGACTGCAGAACAAGGGGAGGGATGAGTGTAATTCCCAGAGAATGGGGAGACGTGTAATAAAGAGTCATCTGCAGGACATGACATAGCCAGCACACTCAGGAAATGCAGTTGTGGCTATCTGTATAAGACTTGCACAAGGTTGGACTAGTGAACATTTTCATCATGGATTGGGGAGGGGCCATGAGGCCCAATGCCTTTTTAAAGTAGCAGTCATCTATTGTTGGGGGAGATGTTATTTTCTCCAATTGTGTAGCTACTGATCAGCTGGGTTTTTTTTTTGTTGTTGTTCTAGTAATTTAACCTCCCACTACCATCAGGCAAGAAATTCTAATTAAATTTAGTGGGACACCCCCCCCCATAAAAGTAGGAGGGGAAATTGGTGAGAAAACTTTCAGTGGGGGAGAGAAGGAGATGAGAAATGGGAACAGGAGTATGAAAACAAAATTCATTATGTAAATATAAGACACTGTCAAACTACTAAAATTTTCCAAAGTTCAAAGCTTCTTCTGAGACTCAGGAAATTGTCTACCCATAAAATAGATAAGTTACATACTTTGAATATATATGATTGCACAGAATAAGCATTTACTATCCAAAAGAAATAAAAAGGGTGATGGTGAGAAACAAATAGCCAAAATAAGACCAAAACCCAGTAGGAAAAACACCAAATCCTGTAGCACATGGTACACCTCAGGATTTATGTTAGCATTACCTATATTTCAACAGACTTAGCAGTCCCACCGTTCTAACTCTGTGGTCAGTACCACATGTAGACTCTCTTTTGGGCTGTTTCTATTCTTTGTCTACAGCTTTCTTCAGATCATCTTCCATGGCCCTAGTATCTTCAGCATCCTAAGGTCCCCATTGTAATTTTTTTTTAAAGTGTTTTTCAAGACAGGGTTTCTCCATGTAGTTTTGGCTGTCCTGGAACTTACTCTGTAGACCAGGTTGTCCTGGCACTCAGAGATCTGCCTACCTCTGCTTCCTGAGTGCTGGGATTAAAGGTGTAATACCATTACATCAGGCTCCACTGTAATTTAGTATTCATTGACAGCTTCATGCACGCAATGGTTTCCTCAGGGTCCTTGTAGAGGATCTGACCTTGCTTTACATTGCCTGGCCTTGGCAGCTTTTGGAAATGTTAAATGTAAGTCTTCATGACTTTGTAATTATTGCATTTTGTATATCTACAAAACAAGCTCCAGGAATGATGCTTCCAGGGTCTGCTGCCAGGTTCAGATGTATGGTGGCCTGTTTTTACCACAGCTGTAGTTGCCTCTATGCAACTTGGTGGCTGAACCTTGTGGAAAAAAGCTTCCCTAGGCAGGCAAGCCCATCAGCAGCATTTTCAATTCAGGTTCATCTTTTGAAGTGAATTTTCACTTTCACAAGTTGGAGTCTTCATGAAGTGGCGGAGTCTTATCCTCAGGGCATCTTTCCTATTTTCCCACTGAAGAGAGAGGGGTTTCTCTTTACTAGCTCGAATTCACTCGACAATCCCAGTTGATTTATCCATGCTTACCTTTTAAACTCACACTCTTTTCTCACATCTTTGTGCTGTCACTGTAGCACTGACTGAGAACACTGAGCAGTAACTGTGCCACAGCCTGAAAGTTACACTGTTGAAATTTCTAATACCAAACAGGTTAGTCTATTACCTACTCACTCAAAAATTTCAGGACATGGACAGAATGTATTCGAGTTCTTTGCTAGACTCAAACAAATGTGCCTCTAACACATTAAGTGTCTCATTCCTCTTCAAAACACATGAGCCTGGCCTCTTCTCTCTCTCTCTCCCTCCCTCCCTCCCTCCCTCCCTCCCTCCCTTCCTTCCTCCTTCCTTCCTTCCTTTTTTTTTGGATCTAGTTCATTCAGTATTTTTTTTATTAATTTTATTTTTATTGAGCGGTACATTTTTCTCTGCTCCCTTCCCTGCCTCTTCCCTCCCCTTCAACCCTTCCCTAGGGTCCCCATGCTCCCAATTTACTCAGGAGAGCTTGTCATTTTCTATTTCCCATGTAGATTAGATCCACGTATGTCTCTCTTAGGGTCCTCATGGTTGTCTAGGTTCTCTGGGATTTCTACTCTATTTCTTTTGCCTTTTGCCCAAACTCTCACCAGAATGGCCCTTTAGTCTCTGCTTATGATATTTTAAGGTTTCTTTAATCCACTGTGCCAAAATCTTTCAAGTTCCTTCAGAAAGTCCAAGACCCACATGGTCAAGCGCATCACAGCACCTTGGTACCAATTTTCTGTAGCATTTTTCTCATTGCTGTACAAAAAAAAATAGCTGACAAAATTAACCTAATGGAAGAAGTGTTTGTTTTAGCTCATGGTTTGAACAGATACAGTCTTCTCATAGCAGGGAGCACATGACTGTGAGGAGGCGCACACTGCGTCTGTACTCAGGAATCCAGAGCTGGGCTGGTGCTCTCATCGCTGAACCTGTTGGATCTACCTAAAAGTACACCCAGACTTAACAACGTGTATCTCCAGTGCCATAAACTAGCTCAGGCCATTATTACTCTCCACCTGGATGTCTGAGATAGTCTCAAAATTAGCTGATGCCATCGTAGCCTATGCTCTATGAAGTACCCAGCTATCTTTTAAAGAACAAGAATCATATTTCTTTACCCTTCTGTTTGAAACACTGCCGTAATGTAAGATTCTTAGGATGACCTATACTTCTCACTGTCCCCTGCATTATCTGCTTTCTCTGTTTTTTCAACCCTTAATAGTGTTTAGCTGCTCAGCATATTTTAGTGATGTTGGTATTTTCAAATATCAAAATTTCAAATATGGTCCTGCTTTTAATTTTTTACTATAACTTAATTTCATGTGCTTTGAGAGGACGGAAAGAGCAAATTTGGAGTGGATTTTGTTGTTGTTGGTTTTTGTTTGCGATATGGTTCCTCCACAGAGCCCAGCCTTTGTGGCTTCAAAGTTCAATCCTCAGTCTCCAGCACTGTTAGAATTACAGGTGTGAACCACCACACACATTGCTGGAGGTCCAAGGAAACTAGTAAAGGTATGAAGAGTAGGTCAAAGTTTGAGAACAAATTTTTAAACGTGACAGTACTATTGAGTAGTATTGAGGGTCAGCATATTACTAAACATGTTTTTTTGGATTGTGGCCAGCCACTTCAGTACCCAATGGGAGATGTGGAGGGTAGGGTACTGTTAAGAAACAGGCAATGCAAAGGGTTTTTAAGGTCTTCAGAAATTGTTATGGTTAATATCATCAACTTGATGGATCAAGAGTTAGTTAGGAGATGAACCTCTGGGCAAGTCTGTGTGGGACTTTCTAGATACAATAATTAAGGTGGGAGATTCACTCTAAATGTGAGCTGTAATATTCTGTAGGTTGGGGTCTAGACTGAATAGTAAGGAGAAAGTGATCTAAACACCATCATTCATCTTTCTGACTGCTGCTACATTGTGACAAGCTGCCTCATACTCCAGTCACCATGCTTTCTTGCCAGGATAGACCTGTCCTCAAACTGTGAACTAAATTAATTCCCTCCTTAACTTACTTTTGCCTGTTATTTTGTCATAAGAGAAACAGTGAGCACAAGAAAGTTACTGAATTATTTCCATAGCTGTAACACAACAGGGATGCTGAAGAACAAAATGTGTTTATGTCTATGGCTTGCCCCAGTTGTGGCAATAACTTATAATTGCTAAATAGAAACCAACTCAGCTGGGCAGTGGTGGCGCAGGCTGTTAATCCCAGCACTTTGGGAGGCAGAGGTAGGTGGATCTCTGTGAGTTTGAGGCCAGCTTGGTCTACAGAATGAGTGCCAGGCTCCAAAGCTACAAAGATAATCCCTGTTTCAAAAAACCAAAGCCAAACCAAAACAAAAGAAACAAAGAACCACTACTCAAAGAACCAACATAGAACCTAAAGCTGATGTTAAGAACTTTGATTTTCCTAGGCATGTTGGTGCATTTCTTCAACCCTAGCATTTGGGAGGCAGAGGCAGGAAGGCCAGGAGTTAAAGGTCATCCTTGGCTATCTTTTAAAAAAATTTAAAAAGGCTCAGCAGGTACTGAAAGTCACTTTCCACCAAGCCTGATGGGTTTAATCCATCTTCCAGAGCCCACACACTGAGAATGAGCTGACTCCCACAAGTTCTCTTCTGACACCCACATGCCACGCCCCCAACCCAGTAAATGTATTTCTTTTTAAAGGAAATAAATTTGATCATTTGAAAACAAAATAGACAAATGAATATGGGCGCATATATATATATATATTTCATGTTTCAAAGCCATTTTCTAAAGGGAATGTATATCTTGAGTACCTTATTTGCTAAGCTTTTCAATAAATTAAGGATTCAGCTTCTAAAAGGTTTCCAGCCTGGCCAGTCCTTCCAGTTACCGGAAGAGGGAGGCTTCTTCTGCCTCTGCTTCCTTCAAAACAATTTCCTGGCTCTCCTGCCCTATTTACAAGGCCCAAAGCAAATAAAACAACTCAAGTCAAGTGTTGGAAAGGCATAAAATGCCTTGTCATGGCTTCTAACTAATTTGTTCAATACTTCTCATTTATCGATTGAATTTTAAGCTTCCGTGTAACCATGAACCTTCTGTTTTGAGAGAGGGCGTCTTTCCCTTCTCCTCTGTTGAACTAGCCACAGTGACACAGGTCACTTCTGCACCACCTTCCGATAAGCAGTCTTACACTTGGCCCTTGGAGATGTGGTTTGCCTGTATTGTTTCCTGACTCTCCTGTATTTTACATTTCATCTAATAAATAGTAGGTATCAGAAAGCCTTTCTGCTCCACTGCTGGGGACTGAAACCGGGGTCTTTGTGCACGGTGGGCAAGAATGCAATCACAGGGCTACACTCTTGTCTCCTTTCTGTTTTAGAGCCTCATGTGCCTCTGCTATAACATGGACACTAGGACTCAGTGAAAATGAGCGCTAATTTTTGGAAGGCCCTTAGATATCAACTGAGGAAAGCCATGGCGTTCGTATTGTTTAGGACCCTCAAGAAGTACTTGTCAAAATGAATTCAGGAAACATCTCTTTACGATTACGTCGCATCGGGACCCGAGAACCGCTGCAGATCCACATGAGTGGACAGCAACACTCCAACTACCTGTCACACAATTTGGAGTTAAGCGTACTACCACCCTCCAGGTAGTAACTCAGGCATTTTAGCAGAGCAGCAGACGGCTTTCCGGAACTAGCCTGGGCGTGCGAGCAGTGCCTGTGAGGCCCCAAAGCGGGGAAGGCCGGCGGCGAAAAACCTCTGCCTAGGCGCTCCTCGGGCCCCTCCCAGCGACCGGAAGGCCTCAGCCTCAAGGACCCGCGGGTTCTCAGTCCAGCCCGGCCACCACCGCGCCGCCGCGCTCAGGTCCTTCTCCAGCCCGGCCGTGGGGTCTCCCCTCTTACTACGCAGGGGCCAAGGGGCGTGGCGCGATGACGCACAGGGGACCGACGCGATGACGCAGCGCGACGCGGTGACGCACGCCCCTTTGTTGGCTCAGTAGCGGTAGCAGCGGCCGCGGAGGTGGCGCTGGGGACTGTTTTCCGTCCGAGGCCGGAGCGGAGCGGTGTCTGACTGAGGTGGGCAGCAAGCGGCCCCCGCGCTCCCTCCCGCCCTGCTCCGCGCCCTCCCGGCCGCCGCCGCCGCCCACCTCCAACCGCCGCACCGGGGGAGCAGCCGCGGCCCACGGGGCCGGAACCAGGCCTGCGTCCGGACGGCAGCCGGAGCCGGAGCGAGAGCCGGGGCCTCGGCGTCCCCGCCCTCTCCGCGCCGCGGCCAGCGTCCGCCGGGCCCGCGCGCGTCGCGCCATGGACTCGGACGAAGGCTACAACTACGAGTTCGACGAGGACGAGGAGTGCAGCGAGGAGGACAGCGGCGCCGAGGAGGAGGAGGACGACGACGAGGACGAGCCGGACGATGATAACCTGGACCTGGGCGAGGTGGAGCTGGTGGAGCCCGGGCTGGGCGTCGGCGGGGAGCGGGACGGACTGCTGTGCGGGGAGACGGGCGGCGGCGGCGGCAGCGCTCTGGGGCCTGGAGGAGGTGGCGGCGGCGGCGGTGGGGGCGGCGGCCCGGGGCACGAGCAGGAGGAGGATTACCGCTACGAGGTGCTCACGGCCGAGCAGATCCTGCAGCACATGGTGGAATGTATCCGGGAGGTCAACGAGGTCATCCAGGTGAGGGGCCCCGCCACCCCGGCTGGTCCCGGGGCCGGCAGGAGGATTGGACCCCGGAGGCCCGCGCGGCACCCGAGGGGCAGGCCTGGGCCTGGCCCGTCCCGGGCCTGTCCGCTCTGCCGGCCGGTTGGGAGGTGCGTTTGGGCGGTGCTTCCCGGAGTCCTGGCATGGCGGAGGCCTGGGGCTGCCTGAGCGGCTCTGGCCGGCAGTTCCTGCAGGACCATGGCCCGGGTGTCCTTCCTCGTGCCGGAGGAGGCCACTGGGGCGGGCTGGAGGAGGGGGTGAGGGAGTGAGTGTGGAAGAGGTGTCAGAAAGAATCCGGCCCTTTTCACCAGGTTTATCCTAGCCCTTGAATCTTTCGAGCAGTTTCACACGGGATTAGGGCAGGCCCTTCAGAGCAGCTTTGGTGTACGATTGCCCCAAGTGGGCACCGGCTAATAAAGAAATGGATCTCCTTGGCAGTCTTAAGTGGCTACTTAGTGGTGGGGGAAGGGAACTATTTCTCGGAAGAGGTGATGATAGGCTTTATTTTCTGATGGTGAGGGTTGTGCCTACTCTTTCCTTCTTCCTTCCTTCCTTCCTCTCTTTCTCTCTCTCTCTCTCTCTCTTTCTTTCTTTCTTTCTTTCTTTCTTTCTTTTCTCTTTCTTCTTCTTCTTTTTTTTTTCTTTGGTCTTTTCTGTTTGGGACCTAACTGCTACGTGATGGAAGCTGGTGGAATAGTTATTGCAGATTGCCTATCCACCCTTGCAGCTTCAGCAACAATAAAACTCTGTTGTCTAGTTGGACAAAACTCTTTTGTGAATTAGAAAAGCTTTCGGCTTCTGAACTCTTTTCGAGATTTCTATTTCGTGCATAGAAAGTTAGGCTTTCTTTTAGCCAGTAACTACATCTCACATAACATTATACTTCATGTTTTGTATTTTTGAGCTTTAGTAAATAATTCTCGATTTGCTTGGGGAAAATGTCACGAATGGGGCATGGCTGAAAAACGAAAAGGATGCCGACCTTGTGTAAAAGTCTGAAATTCCAGCTACTTGGGATCGGAGGGTTGAGGCAGGTGGATGGCAAGTTTAGGTCCTGCTTGATCTGCAGGCTGTCCTGTGCATCTTGGTGAGACTTTGTCTCAAAATAAAAAAAAAGAGGAGAACCGAGGATACAGCCCAGGTACAGCACAGGACTAGCGTATTCGAGGCTTTACATTCAGGCCTTAGTTTTGCAAAAATAAAAGAATGAAATGAAATCTTGATTTAGTTAAACTTTTAGAAAACAGAAGTTACATGGGAGGAAATTACATAGTAAAAAATTACTCTCATTTTAAAGCACATTACTTTTTTCTTAAAACTTGAGTACAGGCAGATTTTTCAGTGTCACTGTTACTTGCTGACTTTCCATTATTAGTATGTTTATGGTCTCGTCCAGTAGGCACAGTTTTGCAGATTAAACCATGTAGACATTAAAGAATGTGTTTTTAATAATGGAAAAATCTCATCTAGTGCTGTTATTAGAGGTAGTATCACATTTCAATATAGATAATGTAATCTTGGGAATAAATGGAAGGATTTTTTTTAATAATCTTTTTAATTACCTTTTTTTTTTTTGGCTTATTGAGACAAGGTTTCTCTGTAGCTTTGGAGCCTGTCTTGGAACTAGCTCTTGTAGACCAGACTGGCCTAGATCTGCCTGCCTCTGCTTCCTGAGTGCTGGGATTCAAGGTGTGGGCCACCACCGCCTGGCTAAAGGGCAGGATTATACAAGTCAGATAAGTTTCACTGGTAATTTAATTCTTAGACAATTGAGATTTATTTTTTTTTCTTTTTAAGAAACAGAAAAATTGTTTTAATAAGGAATTTGTGGTTAAAATCTTGAATTCTTTTTATTTACATGTAATTATATAAAAATCTGATTTTTTCAAATTTACAACCTAGGTAACTGGTATTATAATAATATTTGAAATAACTCAAGGGTGTTTATCAGAAATAACTTTTGACTTATAAATATGTATCTTACTATAGTTAAATCTCATACAATTTTGTCAGTTCTTAGATTTGTCTTAAGTTACCTAGGTCAGAAACATGTCATTTTTGGAACAGAAATATAGTTGAAATGTATGACATCACTCTTAGTTTAGATAAGAGAATAAATGCTACTGAACTACCAGGGCCTACAAAAAGGAAGGGACTCTTACTTTTGGGGGGGATCTTTTTCCATATTTCCTTGCTTCTTTATTCCAGCTTTTGTAAGCTAGGATGTTCTTAAATAAAGTTCATAAAAAGTTATAATTAGATCTACCAGTCAAAGCAAAGGTTAGGATATATCCCGGACCATCTTTCCTTGAATAATTATGCTTAAAAGTACATCTAAACTATGCTAAGGGCTGAGTGGCACCTGCCTTTAATCCCAGCACTCAGGAAGCTAAGGCAGGTGGATCTTTGTGAGTTCAAGGCCAGCCTGGTCTACAAGAGCTAGTTCCAGGACAGGCTCCAAAACAAACAAACAAAACAAAACAAAACAAAACAAAACAAAACAAAACAAAAAAACAAAAACTACAGAGAAACCCTCCCTCGAAAAAACAAACAAATAACAAACTAGGCTTAATTATGTTTTAGGTTATTTAGAGTTAAACTCAAATAACTGTAGGACTGATGTGTGCACATCATAAGAAAAACCTCTTGAGTAAAGAGAAACTTAAAAACAAAATAAGCCACCAAAGAGAGAAACCAAATATGAACTGTAGCTACTTTTCTGGATACTGCATAACTATATATCTGTGTATGTATATGTGTGTGTATGTATAGTTATGTGCGCGCGTGTGTGTATATGTGTGTGTGTGTATGTGTATATAAAATATTTTGTGTGTTCTGTTTTCAGTGGGGAGAAAAAAGAGGTTTCAAAGCCAGAGTCTAAAGAACTTTTTGTAATAAGTAACAATTTTTCAAGAATTTAGTGATTACACATTAATTTTTTTAAAGATTTTTTTTTATTATGTATATAACGTTCCTTCCATGTATGCCTGCATGCCAGAAGAGGGTGCCTGATCTCATAAATGATCTTGTGCCACCATGTTGTTGCTGGGAATTGAACTCAGGGCCTCTAGAAGAACAGAGGTCTTAACCTCTGAGCCATCTCTCCAGCCCTACATATTAATTTTTATAATTAACTTATAGCTGACGTTTTATGGTTTTTGACTTATAAGCATTACATATCCTCAGAGGTTAGTCATAGAATTTTCTTATTTCTTGGTGTAAGTCCATTTGCAGAATTAAAGTCTTTGGGATGGTGTTAATAGTGTTTTCCAAGTTACAGTACTTGGCTAATTGTTACCAAATGGTCATTTAAAACATTTGCTTTGGGGAGTGAGGTGTAGTGGTGTACACCTTTGATCCAAACACTCAAGAGACAAAGTCAGGTTGATTTCTGTGTGTTTGAGGTCAGTCTGATCTGCATAGTGAGTTTCAAGACATCCAGAATAATATAGTAAAACCCTTTTCAGAAAACAAAACAGAACAAACAGGGTCTTGTTCTATATAGCTCTGGTTTCCCTTAAACTTAGAATTCCCTTCAGTCTGGGCCTGGCATATATGCTAGGCAAGTATTCAGTTCCTGATCTATTCCCCAGCCTTTTAAAAAAGTATACTCACACATACACACACAGGTCTTTTGAGACAGGAGTCTCATTGTGCAGCTGAGGCCATCATGGAACTCTATAGGCTTATGCCACTGTGCTTTGAACTATCATCCTATTTATGAAATAATAATCATATATTTATTATCTTTTTTTCTCCTTTCATGCTTTTTAATTCATTTCATTTTGTCATGTTTTGTTTTGAGATGAAATTTCTGTATTTTGTTCCTGGATTCAAGAGATGGTCTTGCTGCAGCTTTCTGGGTGCCAGTATTACAGATGTGCCATACATACCAAGTGCTACCATAGCAGGGTGCACTCTGCTTATTTATTTTTTGTTACTTGTATTTTTTTTGTTTGTGTGTGTGTTTTTTTTAAAGATTTTTTATTTTAAAATCTGTATGTTGTGTGGGTACATGGATGTGTGGGTACATGGATGCCTGCAGAAGCCAGAAGAGAGCACTGGATCCCTGGAGCTGTAGTGACACGTGGTTGTGAGTTGCCCTGAGTAGATAGGTGATGGGAACTGATTCCCCCCCCCCCCCCCCCTTTAAGATGGGAGTTTCTCTGTGTAGCAGCTTTGACTGTCCTGGAACTCACTTTATAGAATGCAACAGAGGTCTGCCTGCTTCTGTTTCCTGAGTGCTGGGATTAAAGATGAGTGCCACTGCAATTCTTGAGTGCCACTGAATTCTTGCAGTGTAAGAACAGCAAACCCTCTTAACTGCTAAACCATCTCTCCAGCACTTTTTTTTTCTTTTAAAGGCATAGTATCAACAGGTGTTTAACTTTGTTAAACCCATACACCTTGATACTTTGTAACTACATTAATAATTTTATAAATTAAATTTATAATTATAAATTATTTTTAAAAGATTTATTTATTTTATGTATGTGAGTGCTCTATTGCATGCACAGCTTTATACCAAAAGAAGGCATCAGATCCCACTAAAGATGGTTGTGACCCACCATCTGGTTGTGGGGACTTGAACTCAGGTCCCCAGGAAGAGCAGCCAGTGCTCTTAACTACTAAGCCATCTCTCCAGCCTAATTATTTCTATTAGGTGATGTAACGAGTAGAGTAAGGCTATGTTTAGACTGGCATTTGATTACTACTTTTTGGATGAGAAAATGATCATACTTGTAATTTAGCATGGCTGGATCTTTTGGAACCCATGGTGATAATAATAGCAGTCTTTACTGTTTTTAGTTCAAAGTCTAAAAGTGTTTATCTTTTCTTTTCCTTTCTTTCTTTTTTTTTAAAAACTGTATATTTTCTTTCTTGTTTGAGACAGATTGTCTCTAGCCCTGGCTGTTCTGGAACTCTTAACTATGTAGTAGATCAGGCTAGCCTTGAACTCAGAGATCTACTTGTCTCTGTTCAGCTAAAAAAACCTTTCCTTTTGAGCTGTCAGGTAGACTTCTGCAATCATATGATTTAAATTTCTTCCAAAAATTTTGTTCTTTTCCTCAGTTTTAATTCAGGGATAAGTAAGTGACCATACAGCTTTATTTTGAATAGTGCCATTTCATGTGTTAGGATTTATAATAGATGACCAGTTAAATTGCTGGATAGTATGGACATCAAGAATGCAGCTTACAAGTTGTTACTGAGCTGTTTTGGCAGATCAACTTTTCAGAGCTTTATTTTAAAAATTTTAATGGTAAGTGTTGTTTTCAGGCTAAAATTTAGGGTTTAAAGAGTGCCATATATAGTTCTGAGAGTTTCTCCATGTAATATTTTTAAATGTACATGTTGTTCAGTAGCAATTTTTCTTTCCTCATTTGGTTGTCCCCTTTAAAGGAAGTGTCAGAAGTGACTTGATACATAATATGCTGTCACAAAAAGTATACAAAATAATGAAATACTAGGTAACATTTCCTTAATATTGAGACATTTATTTAGATAATACTAAAAGTAGCTATAATTTCCAATACTTTTCCTCATGCTTAATTTAAAAATAAATCATACATCCAATTCAGATATTACTGATTCTAATTACTTGACATTATATCTCTTACTCATAATTTTTAATTTTTTTTAAAAAAAACTTAGTACGTTAATTCTGAGTAACTTGATATATTTAACCATAATGTTCTGATTTTTAAAAAGGCTAGGTATAGAGGCAACTGTTTCTTGATTCTTAGAATTTGCAACTAAAAGTCACCCCGGTTGGTGTTTCTCTTAGAAACTGTGACATTTTGGACAGATTCTTTTTTTCAGCAGCTCTTCTTTGATTGGTTTATCCCACTCATTAATTAATTTTGGCATTCAACAACTATCCTTTGTTCATTTGCTGCATCTTCCACATCCAGTTAGCTCAGGTCAGGTTACCTTTTTTTTCTGTTTCTCTTCTTAATAACTAATCCTAATCGAGGGCCTCTAATTTTATTTTGGCTTCTGACTCTAGACATGCAGTTAATCTGTCATATACTGCTATCAAACACATGTAGTAGTTATTCTCTTGCCAAAAAGAGATTTTGTTGTTAAACGTATAGTCCAGACTCCTTCCAGCGTTCATAGTTTCCATCTTAATGTCACCTCGGTGTTTTTTCATCTCAACTGTTCTTGTGCCTTATCTCCCCCTATTCTGACTGCATTGCTTATAATTATAATATACCCTGAAAATTTTCTGGGTTTGTTTATGTTGTTACCTCTTCCTGTAACAGCCCTTCTCTTAAACTGCTTGACTATTACCTCATATCTTTCTGGAGCCTCTTTATCTACCTTTCCAATGCTTCCTTGTTTGCTTAGCACTTTATATAGATGTTTTGACACGTGGTAGTGTGTGTATGTGTGTGTGTGTGTGTGTGTACGTGGGTGCCCAATGTTCCCTAGTATGGGTGAGCATTGTGTGTGCTGATGTTGCCTGCATGTATAGGGGTGTGTGCTATTAGCCATCTCTATATCTAATTCTCTCTTGCTGGCTAAATGTGAGGACTTTGATGGTAAGAGTGAAACCCCTTGGTCTTTGTGTGCACAGTGTACATCACACTTACCTAGTCTGAGAGGAAAACACTAGGTAAATATTTCGAAGTTTGTCCTCAACTGGTAAATATTTGTTACCTTTCTTTCCTTCATTTCTTTCTCATTCATTTGTTCGTTTGTCCTCGTTTGTCCGGTTGGTTTTTTGAGACAGTTTCTCTGTATAACAGCTCTGTCTGTCCCAGAACTTGCTTTGTAGACCAGTATGGCCTTGAACTCACAGAGATCCTCCTGTCTCTGCCTCCTGAATGCTGGGGTTAAAGGCATGTGCCACCATTGCCACCTCTCATCTCAGGTGATGTTTCTTTATCCAGAATATATCAGCCATTTCAGGGGAAACAGCTAAAATGTTGATAGTAATAAAATTTGAGTTTTATGTGTCTTAGAATATTGAGAAGTTTTATCTGCTTTGTGAAATAGCTTCCTGGGAAAACTTTCTGATGATATATACTATATAATAAAAATACATTAGCATTTGGAAGGTATACTTAATGTTATGAACCAGTGTTTCTGGAGGTGGTTAGGAATGGGATGGAATTCTTGAAAATTTTAAGGAGCTAACATCCTGATTTATTTATTTTTTTGTTGTGATTGTGTGTGTTCTGACTTTACATTGAAATGAAGTGACCAGAAGAAAGACACTTTCATTAGAATTTTACTTATTGTTGTAGTAGCAGTGCTCAGAAGAACTCTTGGTTTGAGATGGGCACGTACAAAATTTCTTTTACAATTAGTTTTATTTTACCTCCTTTTCTTTTGCGGGGACAATGGGGACATTCAAAGCACACAGTCTGTAACGGAACTGTATTTCCAAACTGAGTGACTAGAATCTCAGAAGAACATAAGTAAAGGATGATTATAGTTTGTTGTTGTTTTTTAATCTTTATTCTTTGACTCTTTGAGGGCCAGCCACCCGTACCTTCCAAATGAATACATGAAGACTTACTTTTTCTTATGATTGCCCAGCCTTGGTTTGGCTGATTTCTAGCCAGCTTTCCTAACTTAAATTATCCTGTCTCTCTTTTGCCTTTAGACCTTTCTCTCTTTCTGTATATTTTTTCTTTCCTTCTTATTCTGTGTCTGGTTGTGTGGCTGGGTGGCTGGCCCCTGTCATCCTCCTCCCCTGCTTTTCTTACTCCTTCTTCCTATTCTCTCTGCCTGGCAGCCCCACCTATTTCTCTCCTGCCTATCTATTGGCCCTTCAGCTTTTTATAATAATAGCTTATTATTATTATTCAGGTGTTTTAGACAGCTTCACAAATGCAACATAAAAGAATGCACAACATTTTTAAATAAATGCACAGCATCATTAAACAGATGTTCCACAGCACAAATAAATGTAACACATCTTCAACTAATATTCTACAACAGATGATGAGAGTTTTCAATACTAATAAAGAGACATGATTTCTACAGTCAAAAAAACTGATGTTATCTCATGAATAAACACAAAGGAACTACTGACTAGGCTTTTAAAGTTTTGAGAACTAGGGAGAGTTTTTGGGGATAGAGCATCTTTATGTAGTGTTGGCTGCCCTGAAACTATGTGTAGATCATACTGGCCTCAAACTCAAAAAGATCTACCTGCCTCTGCATTCTGAGTACTGGAATTAGAGGAGTATGCCACAATGCTCAGTTAGAGGGGGGAAAAACTCACATAGTTTTAAAATCAAATTAAAAAAAAAAAACCTGCATACCATTCTCACAGTGGAACCCAGAAAACAGTACAATCATTGTTTGAAAATCCTTTGTGTAGGGGCTGGAGAGATGGCTCAGTGGTTAAGAGCATTGCCTGCTCTTCCAAAGGTCCTGAGTTCAATTCCTGGCAACCACATGATGGCTCACAACCACCTGTAATGAGGTCTGGTGCCCTCTTCTGGTCTGTAGGCATACACACAGACAGAATCCTGAGAATACTGTATACATAATAAATAAATACTTAAAAAAAAAAGAAAATCCTTTGTGTGTATGTGGTCCCAGGGCCTTGTACTTGCTAAGCAAGTACTTCATCCTGAGGTGCATCTCAGCCATGGTTTTATTTTGTTTATTATTTTTTGAGGGGGGGGTCTTGCTCTTTATGTTGTTAAGATAAGCTTTAACTTGCTATCTAACCCGAGCTTTCCTTGAATTAGTGATCCTTATGCCTTAACACCCCAACATTGTTGGATTTATAGGCCAGTAATCATACCCTGCTAACAGCAAAACTTTAATGCAAGTGCTTAAAATGTAAAGAACTTCAAAACAAAATAAACAAAAAACCCAGCATTTTAGGGAACTGGAGAGATAGCCGAGTGATTAAGATCACTGCCTGCTCTTCCATAAGAAAGTATTCTAGGTTCCAATTCTAAAATTTCTATTTTTGTTTGTTTTGTAATGTTGAGACAGGGTTTCACTATGTATATAGCTCTGGTTGATTTGGAACTTGCAGTGATTTTCCTGCTTCTGCCTCCCAAATGCTCAGGTGATAAGTGTGTTCCATGCCTGGCCTTCTCTTTGATTCATTGGTGTAAGTTACAGTGTACAGGTATTTTTGTGCTTTGCTCCATTCTTTTTCTTTTTCTTTTCTTTTCTTTCTTTTTTTTTTTTTTGAGTGTGTGTGTGTGTGTGTGTGTGTGTGTGTGTCTAAGTGTAGGCTTGTGAGTGCCATGGCAATTATGTGGAGATCAGAGAACAATATTGGAAATAATTTCTCTCCTTCCACCTTGTTGAAGTGGGGTCTCTCTTGGCTACTCTAGGCCAGCTGGCCAGTGAGCTATTCTAGGCAATTCTTTTATCTCTGACCACAGGAGTATTGGGATTATAATATATCCATAGCACCACATCCTGCTTTTTAAATGGGAGTTCCAGAGATCAGATGCAGTTCATCAGATCCAGTGAACCATCTCACAGATTACTTTTAAAAATATTTCTAGGTACTAAGGATTGAACCTAGGACTTCATGCATGCTAGGCAAAGTACACTGTCACTTAAAAAATGGAAACAAAACCATTTTGTTTTGTTTTGAGTCAGGGTCTCATAGCCCACATAGGACTGGAAATTGATAATATGACTGTGGATGACCTTGCTGATCCTCTCCCAGTACTGGGAGAGTAAACTCCCCAGTACTGGGATTATAGGCATTTGCCTCCACACTTTGTCCCTTTTTTTTAACTTTAAATTTTTTTTGCCCCCCCCCCCTTAACTTTTAAATTTTGAGACAGGGTTTTGATAAATTATTTAGGCTGACTTTGAGTTTGTGACCCTCCTGCCTCTGGCTCCTGAGAGCTGAGATTATAGGCCTGCCCTTCCAAGCTGCTTGAGTTCCTCACATTCTGCAGGTGAGGTATAGTATGTCTAGTATCTGAATCGGCCGAGTCACTTCATACTGCCTTTTTCTCTTTTTATTTATTTGTTTGTATTTTTTGAGACAGGATTTCTTTATGACTGCCCTGGAACTTGTTCTGTTGTCAGGCTGGCTTCAAACTTAGGAGTTCAACCTGCTTCTGCTTCCCAAATGCTGAGATTGAAGGTGTTTGCCACCACTACCTGGCGTATTATTTTCTTAACTGTTGCTCTGATAAATTACAAAAATTTAGTGACTTAAAATACAAATTCATTATTAAGTAGTACTGAACATCAGAAGTCTGAATTGGCTCTCAAACTAAAGATCTGGGTTGGGTGTCAGCAGCCTTTGTTTTTCTGGAAGATTTTTTTTTTTGTCCTTTTTCACTTCTAGATAATACCCCATACTTTGACTTCAGAACTTCCTCCATTCTCCAGCATCAGAGCATCTTCACATTACTGATTCTGCCTTTTTTTTTTTTCCATTTTAAGGGACTAACTTGGATCTTATAGGCTAATCTTACTTCAAGATCAGCTTGTATTAGCCTTACTTCTATTTGCAAGGTTAATTTCCCCTTGCATTATTATATAGTCTCAGAGTCTAGGTATTTGAATGTGAACACCTTGGGGTAGTAAGGTCACATTTACCAAGCTGTGTCTCAGCAGTATCCTTCTGTGATAGATGGTCAAGTTGCTTGCTCCCAGAAGTACTGAGAAAGGTCCCTTAGGGGAAAAAAGTCACTTCAGTTGTAAGGGTCACCAGCCTTAGTTCTTGTTACCTAAGCTGTTTCCTATGCCCATCACAGCGTTTACTTCTGGATTGTTCTCTGGCTTTTCCTAGGCCACTGTTTGTCTTTAATTTGGCTTTTGTGGATTTTGTTGTCTCTGAAATTACCATATAATCCTCATACCTTGTTCTGCCAAATCTATAATCATTCTTTAAATCCATATGCTTTTCCTGATATATGTGCTTGGTAGTAGTTATGCAAAGATGAGCAAAGTATATTCCTTTTCTTTTCAGGGCCCAGCGTGTAGGAAAGCAGAGTGGTCTGTATACAACTTGATAATAAAGGCAATAACTCAGAATTTACTGTGCCCACTTCGATCCATGTGTGTCTTAGTTTTGGTGATTGGTTTTGCTTGGTTTCCAAAGTTAAGAGTCTTAGTGTGCGACCCTGTGCCAGGGACCTATCCTTCTAGTTTGCGATTTTTTAGTAAGTTAGTTGCAAGGCCCTCATACATTGCTCTCTTTCTGAACTATAGCCCTAGTCCCTTAAATGCTATTTTCACAAGATGACGGTTCTGGTGTGGGTTCTGGTATTTCCTTTCTTGAATAGTGACCCATTACAGTCTTCCTTTCTAAAAGGACAAGTTAGATTTTAGGAAAATAGTGTAGTCTTACTAGATACAGTTAGCAGTTAATTTCAAGGCTCTTTTTATAAATATTAGAAATCAGGGATGTAATAGAGCTTGGTCAAGCTAGTGGTTACTTTTCTTTTTTCTTTTTTTTTTCCTCCTCCTCCTCCTCCTCCTCCTCCTCCTCCTTGTTGTTGTTGTTGTTGTTGTTGTTGACAGGGTTTCTCTGTAGCTTTGGAGCCTGTCCTGGAACTAGCTCTTGTAGACTAGCTCTTGCTAGTGGTTGTGGTTGTCATTGTTGTCTTTTCCTCCTCTTCCATCTTCATCTTCTTTGTTTTCATTTTCACCTTCATCTCCACTCGTATTTCCTTGGTATAGTTATAGCTAAGTTCTTAGAATATATGACAATATCTGAAGCTTGATTGATAATGTTGCATTTCATCCAACTAAAGCCAATAGGACCTCAAATTTCACAAAATATTCTAACTGCTCATAAGAAAGTATAAGCTGGGTGTTTAACCTCAAGTTTGAGGCCAGTCTGGTCTGCAGAGCAAGTTTCCAGGGCAGCCAGGGCTATGCAGAGAAACCCTGTTTTGTTTTGTTTTGTCTTATGAAAGCAAAGGGCCTTTATTCTTATACAAGTTTGCAAACTTGGTCTCTCCGTGTGTCCAACATATTGGAGTGATCGGAGAGCTCTGAGCTCAGTTAGAATTGGATTTTTTTTCCTTTCATATTTATTGAGCTCTACATTTTTTCTGCTCTCCTCTCCCCTCCTTCAAACCTCCCCCAAGATCCCCATGCTCCCAATTTACTCAGTAGATCTTGTCTTTTTATACTTTCCACTTCCCATGTAGATTGTATCTATGCAAGTCTCTTTTAGTGTCTGTATTGTTGTCTAAGTTCTCTGGGATTGTGGTTTGTAGTCTGGCTTTCTTTGCTTTATGTTTAAAAACCACCTGTGAGTGAGTCCATGTGATAATTGTCTTTCTGAGTCTGGGTTACCTCACTCAAAATAATGTTTTCTAGTTCCATGCCTTTTCCTGCAAAATTCAAGCTGTCATTTTTTGTGCTGTGTAGTACTTCACTGTGTAAATGTACCATATATATATATTTTAATCCATTCTTCAATTGAGGGGCATTTAGGTTGTTTCCAGGTTCTGGCTATGACAAACAAAGCTGCTATGAACATAGTTGAGTACATGTCCTTGTGGCACGATTGGGCATCCTTTGGATATATACCTAAGAGTGGTATTATTGGGTCTTGAGAAAGGTTGGGGAAACCCTGTTTTAAAAAACAAAAAGGGATTGGAGAGTTAGTTCAGCACTAGCTGCTCTTCCAGAGGATCCAGGTTCAAGTCTCAGCACCTATATGACAGTTCACAACTGTCTGTAACTCCAAAAGATCTTGCATTCTCACACAGATGTACATGCTGGCAAAACACTAATGTACATAAAATAAAAATCTTAAATAAAAAATTAAAATGTAACATTTAAACAAGAATTGAAAAGTTAGGGATGACACTAAGCTTGCTTAATATTGGGTTAATGCTGGAGTCAATACAAGTTCTGATTATCATGTAGTCAGATGAAGAAGATTGAAGAGATCTTCATGGTTGTGATGGCTGTTTATGGAGTTCTGCCTCCCTGTTATATGTTATTAAAATTTCCACAGCTTTTAGAAGCGAGTGCCTTTCTTGTTTGAGTACCTTTGACTTCAGTTCTTCTGTATGTTAATATGTCTCCCCGTAGTATTGAACTTTAAATTTGTAACCCTGCCTCATAATAAGCTTTTTTTTTTTTGTAATTTTAAAAGGCTTATTTAACACATTAGAGAATGTGTTAACTTTTTTTTTCAGGGGTGTATAGAATCCAGAATAAAATTCTCCTCTTACAAATTGTTGATTAGGGAGATTGTTTTGCATTGATGTTTTGAGTTCGTGCCTGTGCATGTGTGTTCAGACATTAGTTACATAAGGTAGAAAGAACACTACAGCAGTGTATGGACACTGTGCTCAGTTAAGTAAATGCCAGATAAATACCTAAGGCAGATTTCGCTTGTTTATATCTTGTTGCAGATACTGGTGGGTTTGCAGTAACCAGTGAATAAGTCACTCATCTTGTGTGACTGTTTTATTAATAGTTTTGAGTTTTGTGTGCTTCTCTGACTCCGCATATATAAAAATAAAAGCAGTTGCTAAATAGTACTAACTAGGTAACTATGAATTTAAAAAAGTGTTTTTATCCTTTTTAGGGATTCCAGCTAGATTAAATGAAGACCATTGAAATTGCAATGTAAACTTTGAATTTTTATTTTTAATTAATTTATTTATTTATCCATTCATTCATTCATTCATTCATTCATTTTTGGTTTTTCAAGGCAGGGTTTTTCTATGTAACAGCCCTAGCTGTCCTGGAACTCTCTCTGTAGACCAGGCTGGCTCGAACTCACAAAGATCTGCTTGCCTCTGCCTCCAGAGTGCTGGCATTAAAGGCATGCGCCACTACCACCCGACTTGAAATTTAAGATGGTTTCTCTGTGTAGCCCTGGTTACCTTGGAATTCAGTCTGTATACCAGGCTGGCTAGAACTCTTAGGGATCCGTCCGCCTCTGCCTCTGAGTGCTGGAACTGAAATCATGTGCCACCACCGCCTGGAACAGCATAAACTTTGAGTCAGGTTAATTTTTCTTCTTATATGTTACCAAAACAGTCAGGGAATTGAATGTTGATGCTTGTATGACTCAGTTCTCCTTTGTAACCTCTAATTTAAAAATGAAACAGCCTGGGGCATGGTGGCTCATATCTATAACTAATAGGATTGCTGTGAGTTTGAGGCCAGCCTGGGTTACATACTAGTTCATGGTGCACACCCTTAATTCCAGCTCTCTGGAGGTAGAAGCAGGCAAATCTCTTGAGTTCGAGACCAGTCTTGTCTACACAGTGAGTTCCAGGACAGCTAGGGTTATGTAGCGAGAATTTGACTCCAGAAAGAGAAAGGGCTGGGGGGAAGAGGAAAGAAAGAAAGGAAAAGAAAAATGATTAATAACTTAATAGACAGAAAAAGAGTAGGAGGCAGCAGACAAGGACAGGAGCCGTTAATGGTTGGGTATATTGAATAAATAGTAAGAGGCAGATTGTCATTCTAGATTATTGAGTGATAGGAAATGAACACAGTCAATTAGTAGGCAGTATGACCTGTTTCTGAAAGATTTAGGATAGTGCTGTTAAGATAGACTTAATCCCTAAGACTATGTGAAAGAACCTGAAACATTTCCACTTGGTGGAACTAGTGCAAAAGCACCTGTTGGCCACTGTTCATGGAAATAAAAGTGTGGTGAGAAGTCTATTAGACTAATCTAGACAACGAAAAATGGTCTGAAATGGGTGAAAAAGGATAACTTTCATAATACTAGGTTAAAAACACCTTCCTCAATCACTAGGTTACATACATCCTTAGTCCCTCCATGTCTTTTTGGCAAGGATCATGCATTGTATTTGGTTACTGTTATCTTGCTCCAGAATTAGGAATGGTTGTCCAAGCCAGGTATGAAGGACTACAGATTCAGGTAACTGTGAATGACAGATTCCACTGTGGAAATGGTTATGTGAACTTTTTCTAGTCAGAACAAATGAAAGTCCCAAGCCAGTGTGTTTGCCATACATTAGTGGGGAACTCAGATGAGTTACATCCAAATCTGGGAAATCTTTCTTGCTGTATATCTTAACTTTTGGATGATTGGAAGCTAGTAATCTGCTAATTACTCATTTATAATACATTCTAAAGATTTAATCTAACAGTCAAAAGGATATTAGATTGGATACAGAGATGGGTAGATAATAGGTGCCTACTAATAGACCTTAAGATAGTGCAAGATAATTTTGGTTCCTGATCTGTAATGGTGATTCCCCATAACCAGGGAAGTCCTAGTCAGTCTGCAGAATCTTCATAGGTGTGACTTTTTTCAGGACTTGAGTTAAGATCACACTTTTCTACTTACTCCTGGTTTAAAGGATTACAATGGTAGATCCTCTAGAAATGAGTGGCGGGGGAGAACTTTTCCTCCTCTCCTCCTCTTCCATTTTCCTCCTTTACCCTTCTTCTACAGGGTTTCTCTGTGTAGGCTGGTCTGTAGTCCGGGCTGACCTTGAACTCACAGAGATCCACCTGCCTCTGCCTCCTGAGTGCTGGGATTAAAGGTGTGTGCCACCACTGTCTGACAACTTTTCCTTTCTTAAATTCCATAAATTTCTTTCTTTATTTTAGATTCATGCAAATAAAATATTTCTTTTGCCTGTACACAGCTTTCGGTAAAGACAGGTGAAATGGGCATTTAGGGGGATGTCTGACTAAAACTTTACCAGTGTAATACTTAGGCTGACTTAAGCTAGTATTTTGGAGTATTAAGTAGAAACTTCTTAATGTGAATATGAATTTGAAGTTATAGGTCAGATTCTACTTAGCTTTTAAAATTTTAGTTCAGAGTTTTATATATAAATGCTTTACTATTGTAACATAATGGGCCTGGGTGCCTGTCACCTGTCTTAGGGTTGCTATTGCTGTGAAGAGACACCATGACCACGGCAACTCTTATAAAGGGAAACATTTAATTGGTGTGACTCGCTTGCAGTTCAGATGTTTAGTCCATTATCATCATGGCGGGATATGGTAGTGGTGCAGGCAGGCATGGTGCTGGAGAAGGAGCTGAGAATTCTACACCTTGATTATGAAGACATTAGTGTACAGTAGAAATTTTCTGCATATAGACATTTGACAGTTTAGCTTTGTTTTAGAACGTTTAAATATGGTAATTTGTTGTCTATGAAGAAACAGGGTTATGAAAGTGCCTGCTGTACCTGTTACATTAAAAATACTGATGAATTTTTGTTGCCTGCTATATTAGTATTATTTTACTGTGTTTGCAGGAAATAATTTGTCATTAAGAATACTTTATTTGGGGCTCGGGTATAGCTGAGTTGGTGGAATACATGCACAAAGCCCTGTGCTTAACCCATAGCCCTACAGAAAACCAAGCATAATGGCACATACCTGTTATTCCAGTATTGGGGAGGTGGGGAGAATAGGATTAGAAGTTTGGGATCAGACTATTTGAGATTCAGTTTCAAAAGACTAAGAGAATAAATGCAGGAAAAGCATGAATATGGGACAGTTACAGACTTTAAGTTCAAGAATTTTGCTGTAGAATAGAGGCAGATACTCCCCTACTCCCCTTTTCTGGTTTTCCCCTCCCCTTGATTTTAATTTATCAAGTCTGTCTCTCTGGCCTTTGCCGCTGTGGCCCATTGATCTGTCCATCTGTCTGTTACAGTGCATTTTGGGTACTTCCAGAAGTTTGAATTCAGTGATGCAAAGGACAGGCGGGCTGCAGCAGCAAAGGTAGGACAGAATCATTCAAAAGACAAGTCATTAAAGGATCATTAAGTGCACACACACACCAACAGCAAGTACTTCATTATTTAAAGGCCTAGCATTTATTCTGTACATGTTTATGGGAAAGCCTGTTCTAGGAAAGCAAATCTAAACTGTTTGTAAAGAGCATGGATTTATTTTGTAGTTTTGGGACTATGTCCGTAGCATATATGTGTATTGTAAGGTTACTACTGAGCTATACTCTTAGCTTATTTTATTTAAACAGAAGCCTACTACTTGGCATTTAGATTAATAAGAGATATTTAGTAATATATTTGTTAGAAATATTGAGTGATTAGAGATGATTTAATGGTGAATATTAGTATAAATCAGGTTGATTTTTTTGGGCAGTTAGATTGAAAACGGTTCCCATTTTGGAAAGGGAGAAGCAGGAAAGATGGATTGATTTGCTTATGTATATGGCAGAAGCAATCTGCATCATTGTTTCTGCTGTTGCTTTTTAAATAGAATGAAAGAAAAATAACCTTTTTTATAGTGCCTTCTAAAGCCTTAATTATTGGTAAAATTTAAGAACTTAAATTTTAAGCTACGACTCCCTTGCCTTGAATGCATACAGCACTGGATTTGGTCCCCACCATTCCAAAACACTTCTCCAAACAAAAACCTTAAACTATACAGTTACAGAGAGGTTGCTTACATTGTAGAGATGGCTGTAAAATAAAGTACTGTAGGTGTAGTTGAATGATGACTATATTTGCGTTACTTTGTTTCTGAAAGGAAAGTGATTTGTGTTTTTTTCTGGATAGATTAGTACTGTTGCTCCTTATGAATTCCCAAGTACAAAGTTAGATAAAAATGTGTATTTGATCGTCAGTGAAGATTGGTAAGCTTTCAAAATGACTTAAAACTGAATATTTAAATGTCCTTAGCATGAGTTTTGGATTTAGAGCCTAGATAGTTGTGGTTAGTTATAAACTTAATATACTGTATTGGGGAGATCTAGTGTGATAGCATATTTTTGAAATGAAACTTTATAGCATACCATAGGAAGTGTGTTTTGAATTAAGTTTTGCAAAATAAAGTTGGGGTTTAAATTGTCCTCTTGGATCTTGGCTAAGTTTTTTGCTTTCATATTTTATAATTCATTTCCTTCATTGTATTTAGGTATAGTTTCTTAAATTACAAACCTTTACTTTTAACCTCTCTTTAGTATGGGACGTTAAAAAGCGTTTATTTTTTAATGTAGTCATGAATCTACAATTTTTTGAAAATTGTCAAACTAGTAGCCCAAACCAGAATTTTAAGGAAAAGTTGTGGTGTTGGAGAAATGGCTAAGCAGTTAAGAGCACTGGTTTTTCTTCCAGAGGTTCTGGGTTCAATACCCAGCACCACCCACCTGGTAGCTTACAGCTGTCTGTAATTCCAGTTCCAGACACCTTCATACAGACATACATGCAGGTCAGACACCCATGCCCATGAACTAAAAATAAATGAAAATGAAAAACTAGTGGATTTAAGGAGTCTAGGATCTGATCCTGGATGTATGCTATTAAGCATAACTTGTGTTTTTCACTTTTCTTATCTTTAGAAATGTAGTTGTTGTGCATGGTATTAGAAAAGGAGAAAAATATACTTCTGACAGCAGAAGGATGATGCTTAGGGAAGAATAAGGGCATTGTGTAAGAGAAGGTTAGAGGTGATGTGGGAGTAGACATGATTCAAATACATGAGACGCATGTATGAAAATGTTTCAGTGAAGTTCTTTATACACCTAGCTTACATTAATAAGAATGAATATTGTGGACTGTAAGATAGCCACCAAAATTGATGAGCAGAATTTGATCCCTAGAACTGATACAGTAGAAGGAGAATATTGGTTTTATGAAAGTTCTTTGACTTTCATATGTACACTGTGGCACATGAGTGCTCTCTGTTCATAAGTAAATGTAAAAAATGTTGTGATGACTGGACACAATTTGATTAATTTATGTCTTTATGAAAATAGATTCAAAAGTAATGCTATAAATTTTTAAAGAACATTTTTAAACTAAATTTTTAAAAACTACTCTTGCTCATAATGATTTTTTAAATAGCATTTTCTTGATTTTAGTTACCTTTAGACTCCCGTTTCTGTCTTTTATTTTTTATAATGCTGGTGATTTTCAGGTGCTCCCTCACTGAACTTTATCTCCAGTCCCTGTCAGTGCATTTAAATCTGTTTGTGCTTATTCTTTCTGTTCAGATGCTGTCTATCGTCTTTGAATTTCTTGCTTTTCATTCTATAGTAAGTGCACTGTAGATTTAACAGTCATAGTATTTTCTTATATTGCCATATTAGTTTTTCTTTTTTTTCTGTATAGTCTACATTGGTTTTTCATTTGTCTAGTTGTTAGCCATTTAATTCATTATGTATTTGATATGTATATATATATATATAATGTTTTATTAAATTTTGTAAGTAAAGTGATTTTTTTAAAGTTGTCGTTTCTTTACACTAGTGCTGTGTATTGTTAATTTCTCTGTATACTTGCTGATGGGTCTTAGGCATTTTCAGATTTTTGTTAGTCTGATAAAATTTTTGCTTGTTTTTAACCAGGTGGTGGTGGCACATGCCTTTAATCCCAGCACTCAAGAGTGAGAGGCAGGTGGATCTCTGTGAGGTAGAGGCCAGCCTGGTCTACAAGAGCTAGTTTGAGGATAACTAGGGCTGTTACACAGAGAAACCATATCTTGGAAAAAACAAAATAAATAAACAAATGAACAATTCTCCTTTTCTTAATTTACATTTATCCAAAATTCTATTTCATGTTTTTCTCTCTCCAATTTTCTATGTAACCAAGAATGACCTCGAGTTTCTAATCTTCCTCATTCTACCTTCCAAATGCTGGAATTATAGCCATAAATCACTGCTTTCACCTTGCATGACTTTATACCTATCTTAATACCTATCAAGACAGGGTTTCTCTGTGAAATAGCCTTGGCTGTCCTGGAACTCACAGAGATCCGCCTACCTCTGCCTCCCCTGTTGCTTATAGGTTGAATTTTTTGTTTTGTTTTTTGAGACAGCTCTAATATATCAAAAACTGACTTTGCTTTTTCCACCTCTATTGTGTATATGAGTTAAAGGTTAGGAGTACAGGTGTGCACTGTTCTGCCTGATTATATGTATGTAGTGCTAGGGATTGATTTGAACCCAGGACTTTGTGCATGTTAGGCAAGTATTATACCAACTAAGGTATCTATATCCTTAGCCCTAACTTGAGTTTAACAAATACCATTAAATTTATTCATGTTTTTAAAACTGTGGGTGCTCGAAATTGAACCTAGGTCCTTTGGAAGAGTAGGTAGTGCTTTTAACCACTGAGCCATCTCTAGTCTTTTTTGTGTGTTTGTTCTGGATTTGAATCCAGGGTTTGTTCATGTTGAGTTAGACCTGCAGCTTTGGTTTCTAACATACCCAACAGTCAGATGCTCTGGGCCTAGTGTACTCAGGTATTGATGTCAATTAAATCTACACTCTGCACTCTACTTGAAGCCCTTTCTACTTAATCTATTAGCATACCTTTCCCTCTTTTTCTTAGCACATATTTTCAGCTTTATCATTGCCTGTGTCTGTCACAGGCTTTGATTTTTAGATTTTCAGTTTTTCAAGATGGGTTCTCTGTTTTAACAGCCCTAGCTGTCCTGGAACTGGCTTTGTAGACCAGACTGGCCTAGAACTCACAGAGATCCACCTTCCTCTGCCTGCCAAGTGGGATCAAAGGTGTGCGCCACCACCGCCTGGCTTGATTCTTAGATTTATTGTTTAAGACTATTTACCCTAAATCTGACTACAAAAATTTTGAGAGATGTTGTTCGTTGTGACCCTAATAATTTTTAGAAATTCTTTCAGGGATAATTGTGAGATTGTCTAGACAGGAAGCTATAGATTGGAATGTTTGCCTTCTGTCTTCATTGTTGCTGATACAATTGACAATAATCTGGTTGTGTATCTTCCTGAGATTTTTCTCTTGAGGTTGTATATCCTTGATATTCCAAAGAGATCTTTGTGAATCTTCGGGTTCACTGTGCTAGGTAAGCTTTTAGCATTCTCTGAACTGGAAAAACTTACGTCTATTTGTAGCTTTGCTGGAATTCTATTACTGCTGTGGTAATCCCCTTTCTATCTTGGAATTTAAAAACAGTGGATATGGTTTAACTAAACATTATGACTGAAATTTCTAAGGAAACCTAGGGAAGGTGCAACTTGCTAGGATGTCGGTAGATAATATCTGTGATGGAAACTAATAGTTGAGATTATAAGCATATTATTGAAGATGAAAACATACTAGAAGAAACAAACTAAAAGGTTAAAATGGTTGCCTTACAATATTAGAAATCAAAGCCGGGGCTGAAGAGATGGCTCAGTGGTTAAGAGCACTGGCTGCTCTTCCAGAGGTCCTGAGTTCAGTTTTCAGCAACCACATGATAATTCACAACCATATATAGTGAGATCTGGTGCCTTCTTATGACCTGCAGGCATACATGCAGGCAGAATGCTATATACATAATAAATAAATAAATCTTAAAAAAAAACTCCTATGTTTGAAGAAAAAAAATCAAAGCTGAAGCGAAGTGTAGTGAGTGGTATACAGTTTAATCCCAGCACATGAGAGTCAGAGGCAGAAGAATCTCTATGAGTTCCAGGACTTACAAAGAGACTTGTTCTTAAATCAAAACTTAGTGTGGTGGGAGATCCGATCACTGGAGGTAGAGGTAGGCAAATATTTTAGTTGGAGTACAGCCTGATTTATTTTACATAGTGAATTCCAGGACAACTAGGGCTACATAGTGATACCCTGTCTTTAAAACAAACAACAAACCACCAGTAATAAGACAAAGATTTAAAACGAGTGGTGACTGAGAAAACACAAAGATTTAAAACTTAGTCTAGCAAGGTAGTTCAGCAGGTAAAGGAACTACTGACAAAACCTGAAAAATTGTTTGATCCGTAGGATCCCATGATGGAATGAGTGAGCCCACTCCTGTATATTGTCCTCTGACTGCCACAACACATACATACAATTTAAATATTGCAATAGTGTTAATTATAAAACTCTGTATATGCATTAAATAAAATAACTTAAAACCTGGCTGGTTTATTAATTTTTAATGCTTATATTAGTGGAATTTTGATGTGGTTGAAATCATATTTTTACTATTTTTCTTTTTGTTCTCTACATATATTTATATATTTAACACTTCCCTCACCTTGATGTGTTACCACTTTTGATTCAACAGTTTTATGGGTTTTTTTAAATTGATTTTTATTGAGCTCTACATTTTTCTCTGCTCCCCTCTCCCATTCAACCCTCCCCCAAAGTCCCCATGCTCCCCATTTACTCAGGAGATCTTGTCTTTTTCTATCTATTTCCCATGTAGATTAGATCTATATAAGTCTCTTTTAGTGTCCTCATTGTTGTCTAAGTTCTTTCTGTCTAATTGTCTTTCTGTGTCTGGGTTACCTCACTCAAAATAATGTTTTCTAGCTCCATCCATTTTCCTGCAAAATTCAAGCTGTCGTTATTTTTTTCTGATGTGTAGTACTCCATCGTATAAATGTACCACATTTTCCTTTCATTCTTTGGTCAAGGGTCATTTAGGTTGTTTTCCAGGTTCTGGGTATGACAAACAAAGCTGCTATGAACGTAGTTGAGCACATGTCCTTGTAGCACGATTGAGCATCCTTTAGATATATACCCAAAAGTGGTATTACTGGATCTTGGGGAAGGTTGTTTCCTAATTTTCTGAGAAATCACCACACTGACATCCAAAGGGGTTATACCAGCTTGCATTCCCACCAGCAATGCAAAAGTGTTCCCTTTACCCTATAACCTCTCCAGCATAAGTTGTCATCAGTGTTTTTGATCTTGGTCATTCTTGTAGGTGTAAGATGGAATCTCAGAGTTGTTTTGATTTGCATTTCTTTGATAACTTTGAACATTTCCTTAAGTGTCTTTCAGCCATTTTAGATTCCTCTGTTGAGAGTTCTCTGTTTAGGTCTGTACTCCTTTTTTTTTTTTTTTTATTGGATTATGTGTTCTTTTGGTGACCAATTTCTTGAGTTCTTTGTATATTTTGGAGATCAGACTTTTGTCTGATGTGGGGTTAGTGAAGATCTTTTCCCATTCTGTAGTCTGTCATTTTGTCTTGTTGACCGTGTTCTTTGCTTTACAGAAGCTTTTCATTTTCAGGAGGTCCCATTTATTAATTGTTTCTCCCAGTGTCTGTGCTGCTGGGGTTCTATTTAGGAAGTGGTTCCCTGTGCCAGTGCATATTTCCCACTTTTCTCTTTTATAAGGTTCAGTGTGGCTGTCTTTATGTTGAGGTCTTTGATTCATTTGAACTTGAGTTTTGCGCATGGTGATAGATATGGGTCTATTTTCATTCTTCTACATGTTGATATCCAGTTATGCCAGCACCACTTGTTAAATATGCTTTCTGTTTTTCCATTTGATATTCTTTGCTTCTTTGTCAAGGATCAGGTGTTCGAAGATGCATGGATTGATATCTATTCAGTTCCATTAGTCCTCTTGTCTGTTCTTTTGCCAATACCAGGCTGTTTTCAATACTGCAGCTCTGTAATAGAGTTTGAAGTCAGGGATTGTGATGCCTCCAGAAGTTCTTTTATTTTACAGGACAGTTTTATGTTTTTAACAACTCAGGAGAAGAGTAAGTCATGATAATTATTTAGGTATTTACCCTTGCTTTTCATGTTTTCTGTAGTTCCAGGTTTCCTTCTTGTATCATTTGACTTGGTTGCAAATGTTCACTCTCAAGAGATGACTATTTTACTATTTACTCTGTGTGTGTGTGTGTGTTGGGGGGAGAGAATGGCTTGTAGAAGTTAGTTCTCTCTTTCCACCATGTGAGTTCCATCACGTCAGGCTTGGTGGCAAGTACCTTTACCGTGCTGAACCATTTCAGTGGCCCCTAAAGATCTTTGATCATTGTAATATCTGGGTCATCTAGAAATCTACTCTGTTTCTTTTGAGTATTGTTAAGAATTTGTTTTTGTTGTGTCTGGTTACTTTGAATTCTATCTTGGACATTGAAGATGATGATTTGTTTTAGTAGACAAGTAAACCTGGGTAGACTATAATTGTAAGCAAGGGTTCCATTACCTGTTGGTTTTTAAAGCTTTTGCTAGGTTTATTTGCCTCTATTTCCACATGTGGAGGTTGGTCCTAGGACTTGAGTAGTGATTTATATTATAATTTGTTCTGAAAGCATCTATACTTTTTTATGAGTCTCTCTCTCTCTCTCTTTCTCTCTCTCTCTCTCTCTCTCTCTCACACACACACACACACACACACACACACACACAACTTCAGTACAGTTTCTCTTTGGTACAATCTTGAGTCAAAACCAGGAGAAAACCTAATGGAATGTTTAACACCATCTTATCTCCCTACATCTATCTGTCTGTCTATTCGTTTGTCCATCCATCTTGTGAAAACCTAATGGAATGTTGAGGACCATTTTATCTCCATATATCTGCCTGTTCATCCGTCTGTACGTACGTCCGTATGTCCATCCATCTATCCTTATCTGTCTTTACAGTGCTGGAGATTGAATTCAGGGCCTGTTATATTGTGGGCAAGCGCATCACTACTGAGGTACATCCTAACTTTTTTAAAAGTGTTTTTATTTGCCCAGATTGGCTTTTAATTTGTGAGCCTTTGCCTCTTGAGTAGCTGGTATTACAGGCATTACAGGCTTGCCCTCCAGACCCAACTTCACCACCATCTTATTTGTTGTTTTTTTTTTTTTTAAACCTTTCCCATCATACAGTCTACCTGCTATTTATTTTCAAAGTTCTCTGTTAGTTGCATGTGCGCATGCTCCCCCCTTCCCCGGCTTTGTGCATACACATACATGCATGATGTCTTAGGGTTTCTATTGTTGTGATAAAACACCATGACCAAAAACAATTTGGATAGGAAAGTGTTTGGACTTCTCTCACCTCACAGTTCATAAGTTCATCACTGAGGGAAACTGGAGCAGGAACCTGGAGGCAGGAATTGGAGCAGAAGCCACAGAGTGCTGCTTACTGACTTGCTCTTCCTTGCTTCTCAGTTTACTGCTTACACAATTCAAAAATCATCTTATCCACCAGGTATGGCACAGACTTGTTCATGGACCAGTCTGGCCGGGGGAGGGGTGGTGGTGGTGGTTATTTTCTCAATTGAAGGTCCCTTTTCTCAAAGGACTAGCCTTTGTCAGTTGACATAAAATTAGCTAGAGTAATTGATCCCTTGTCAGCTTAACATACAAACACATCAGTATTCTACTAGGACCTTTCTTTTCTTATTTGTCCCCAAGATGTCATATTAACATTAACATCACAATATAAAATATTCCAATGTTTAACTCCACTCTTTAAAAAAAAATCAAACACATAGTTGGTTTTAGGTAGTGCTTGCTTTTAATCCTATCAGAGGCAGACAGATCTTTGTGCTCTGAGTTAAAGGCCAGCTTGGTCATACATAGAGACCCTGTCTTAAAAAAAAAAACCAAAAAATAAAATAAATAAAAAATAAATTCAAATACTTTAAACATTGTTTCTTTAAAACATCCAAAGTTTTTCAAAAGTATTCAGTTTCCCTAAAATTTTATTCTCTTTAATTGTGGGCTCTTGTAAAATACTAATAATAATGGAAAAAAGAAAATACTTTTTCTAAGAGGGAAGAATCAGGGCACAGTTAAAAATCAAAGCAAAACCCGAGTCCAGTGGGGATTCACTAATGATCTCAATTCCCAAGGGCTTCATTTCTCTAGCTCTGCTGTTGGCAGCACACACAGCTTGCCTCATAGACTCAGACTGGCTCTACTCCACAGCTCCTGCTGTCCTTGTGGTTGCTTCATAGTACTGGTATCTCCAAAATGCTGGGATCTCTGCTGCCTCAGGGCTGCACCGTCACCTCTCCTGGGCTCTTTTTCAAGGACTCTGACTCTGCTGCACAGTAGCAAGCCTCATTTTCCCATGATCTCTTTACATTTTCAGAACCAATATACCTGGGAAGTGCTTACACATTACCAAGTTCAACTGCCAGCATGAAGTGCTCCCAGTTCAGGATCCTGAAGATGAAAAAAATCAATGTTTCTCCCTCTTTGGACCATGGCTTGTGTGTTATGATGTTGGTGTCTTAGTCACAGCTGATTGTTAATTCTGTCATCATAGCAAAGGTTTCATTTTAGTGGTCTAGTATCCCGTTAATCACAGCCAATTCTTGAGCCTTTGCTGACCAGAGGCACAGATACTTAATTCAAAATATCAGATGGTCCTGACAGAGTCCAGGGTCTTTCCCTGTAGTTCTACGTGTCTTGGAACTTGCCATGTAGACCAGACTGACCTCAGACATAGATATCCTCTAGCCCTAGCCTCTGTCTCCTGAGTGCTGGGATTAAAGGCTTGTGTCACCATGCTCAACTCCAGTACTCTTGAAGGGACTCGCAAAACATTCTCTGAAACTTGAAGGGAGAAGTTTCTATCATCTTCATAGCCCTCAGCATTCTTCAAAGCTCTCGCAGAGCAGACTTTTGAGTTCTGAGTACTTGGTGGCTTTTCCAGGTTGTCCTAGCTAGTTTTATGTCAATTTAAGTTGACAGACTTAGAGTCATTTAGGAAGAGAAATCTCAACTGGAAAATGCACCTCCAGATTGCCATATGGGCAAGTGGTACATTTGATTGATTGATTGATACAGGAGGGCCCAGCTCACTTGTGGGTGGCACCTCTCCTGGATTGGTGGTCCTGGATGCTATAGGAAAGTATACTGAACAAACCATGGTGGACAAGCTAGTAAGCAATGTTCCTCTGTGACCTGTGCATCAGTTCCTTCCTCTAGTTTCCTGTCTTGAACACCTTTGCCATCTCCAGATGATGGACTGTAAGCTAGCTGTAAGATGAAATAAATCCTTCTCTTCCCTATTTGCTTTTGGCCCTGGTATTTCATCACAGAAAGAGAAACCCAAAGACAAGCCCAAGTTCAATGGTCATCTCTGAAATAGATAGTCAGGTCTGTCTGTCACAGCAACCCCACGACCTAGTACTACTTTCTGTTTTAGTGTTATTGTTTGTGTTCGCTGCCTATTATTCACTTAGTCCACCTGGGTATATCATCAACTGTTGAAGTATTCCAGTACTTCTAAGTAGATTTTGCTACTGTCTGTAGTTTCAGCCATCCACTCGGGATCTTGGAACATATACTTCATGACTGATGGGACCTGCTGTTAAGATACAGAACTTTTTTTTAGTTCCCAAGGAAGTTCCTAGTGCTTCTTTGTATTCTGACTGCTTCATCTTCTGAATAACCTTTTAGTGGGGAATGTAAAGACTGTTAAGGCATGGCTGGTTAGTTATGACTCAGTAATATACCTTCTTGTTCTGCTACTTGTTATAGTGGAAGGGGCAATAGAGCTAGATTATACTTTAGAATTTATACTTAAGCAATGCATGAGATGAATTTTGTAACCTAATCTAATTCTAATTTTCTCATAGTCATAAAGATTTTAAAGTTAGGCATAGTAGTCTGTAATCCTAGCACTTGGGAGGAGAATCTTAAGGTTTTTTGTTTGTTTGTTTGTTTGTTTTCTAAGATAGGGCTTCTCTAGCTTTGGAGCCTGTCCTGGAACTAGTTCTTGTAGATCAGGCTGGCCTGGAACTCACAGAGATCCACCTGCCTCTGCCTCCCAAGTGCTGGATTAAAGGTGTGTACCACTACCTGGCATAGACTTAAAATGAAGCAAGTCTAGTTAGTATTAGGAGACTTAATTTTGATTCCATAATAAGATTTAGGGTCAGTTTAGTCATTTTCCTTTTTATATCTTAACTCTTAGAGATTCGTATTTTTCTGGAGTATGATTTTAAGGAAGATTCTTAGGATGTCTGAATAAGAATTAAGAGATAGACTAGTAAAATATGCCTGGATGCGTATAATACTACTTTGGTGATTGGCCTTTTGTGGGGAATGGGGTGGGGATAATGTGTGTAGTATTTGTTTATTTGTTTTTGGCAACAAATGGTATTGTTGAGAAGAATTGGTAGAGATACCTTTCATGACACTTTTATATTAGATTATTTTAAATTATTTATTTTATGTGCATGGTGTTCTGTCTGTATTTGTCTGTGAGGGTGTCCGATCCCCTGAAACTGGAGTTATAGACAGTTGTGAACTGTTATATGGTTGCTGAGAATCTTTGGTCCTCTGGAAGAGCAGCCAGTGCTCTTAACCACTGAGCCATCTATCCAGTCCCCATATTAGATTATTTTAAATCAGTACTTAACTAATACCATTGTTAACCATATTGAGAGGAAATTTTAAACTGTAGAAATACTTTTCGAAATCCTCTTTGATGTAGAAATTTTTATATGAAATCTAAGTAGAACAGATCTGAGTTTAAGCTCTGCTTCCTGCACTATCATGAATGCTCATATCTTTGAATTAATCAAGTTTCCCTGATCACTGAAGCCCTATTGAGTTTCTGTTTTATAGACAGGTTCTCATTCTGTGACACTGACTAGCTTGGAACTCAGGAATTCTGCCTTAGCCACCCAAGTTTTAAGAGTGCAAGTGAGCCAGCACACCATGCCCCATTATGTTTTCAGTTTTGAAAGCGTTGTGCTCCAGTAGTAAACTTGCTAGTTTAATGGGAAGAGGGAATCTTTGTGACAACAGGAAACTTTGGTTTCAGAGTTCTAACTCTTCCTTCTATAAATAACCTAATGTGAAAGAGCACTCCAAGAGTACACACTGTATCTTTCATTGCATGGTACAGATACTTTGTTGGTTTGGTTAAATATGTCCAAAATTTGATTAAATATTTGGTTAAAAATATCCAAACACACTTTGGATAACTTTGAACAATTCAATACTTTGGTCTTAGAGAGTTTATTAATTATATTTAGAGTACTGATTCGGTAGTCTGTTAAGTACTCAGTGCAACAAATTAACCAATGCCTTATATTTTTGGTTTGCTTTTCAAGATAGGGTCTTGCTATGTAGTATGGACTGACTTCTTTCTTTTTCTCCCTTCCTCTCTCCCTCCCTTCTTCCTTTTTTCTTTCTCTCCCTCTGTCTCTCCCCTCCACCTCCTTCCTCCCTCCCTCCCTCCCTCCCTCCCTCCCTCCCTCCCTCCCTCCCTCCCTCCCTCCCTCCTTTCTTTCTTTCTTTCTTTCTTTCTTTCTTTCTTTCTTTCTTTTCAAGAAAGGGTTTCTCTGTAACAGCTCTGACAGGCCTCAGACTCACAGAAATCTGCCTGCCTCTGCATCTGCAGCATTCAGGAGATGTGCACCACCACTGCCTGGCTCATTCTTTCTTTCCTCAGGTGAGGTTATAGGTATAGGTGGCTTTATTAGCTTACTACAATAATTACTTTGCCATCAGTTTTCTTTTTGGCTTATTTTGAACCATATAAAGAATGAGGTTTTATATGGAAAACTATTTAAATAATCTTGATCATACAACTAAAAATTTATATTTCCTTGGGGACATGTTTATCTAGGAAAAGGGTATTGTGTGTGAGACTTGGTACAGCAGTGCTTTTGTGCTTTCAGCAATGGTACATAAAAGAAATATATTGGGATAGGAAATTTGGGTGCATTATTAGGGAACTTGAAATTTAGCGTAGAAGTTCTTACATGTCTGAAAGAGCTGGGTTTGGTGCATTCTTGTAATCCCAGCACCTAACGATGCTTAAGAGAAGTATGAATTGAAGGCCAGCCTGATTACACAGAAAGGCACACACATACAAAAAAGATCAGTGAGATACAATTACTTCAAAATGTTTTCTTCCCCCCTTCTTCTTCAGAATCCAGCAACTATCACGAGAATACTCCTTAGCCACTTCAATTGGGATAAAGAGAAGCTAATGGAAAGGTAAGGAACTTGTATTGTTAGCTTTGTACTTAAAAGTAACAAAGAAAGCCCATTGAACTGAATTTCAAGCAAAAATTGATTTACATAATAGTCAACAAACCAATGTGTAAGTAATAATTGCTACTGTTTCCTGTTTTGAAAATTTTGCAGTGAAGTTAGTATTAGGAAATTCATGTTAAAATTCTGCTTTATTTTGGAAATATTTGAAATAGAGACTTTATTTCAGCTTATTTGATATATCTTCTTGAGTATTACAAACTAAAAGTAGATTTTTAAAAGTATTTACTAATTTTTTTGGAACATAAGATCTTTATTAGTCACTTAGGATTTATTATTCATGAATTTTAAATCTATAACAGGAATATAAATGATATTCAGGAAAAACAAAAATGAGAAGTTGGTTAGGTTTTCTAACTGTCAGACTAGATGCTTCGCTTGGTTCTCTGATTTTAGAGCAGGATTCGACTCTATTGGATGTTTTACAAAGTTTGCCTCTCAAAATATATCTAATTTTAAAAGAATAAAAGTTACTGGGATGGAGACTGACAGTATTAACCTCCTTCTTAGTTCCTTAGATTGGGTATTTGGGAGCTGTTGTCAGGGTAACAGTTTTCATTTTACTCTTATTAACTTCATTAGCAATCTTAATTGTAAAAATTGCAGCTTGTTTTGGGGAACTGATGAGTATTGTGAGAAATGAATGGAAAAATTTTCGCATTCTACTTTCATATTCAAAGTGCTGTGTAAGTCTGGTATTAAGTAATACTAGAAATGTAACTCGTTTTATACACCTTGTATCTGAGTTATAATTTAATAGTAAATTATTGAGAACTTTCTGTTAGATACTATTTGATTTAATCCTTTTGATGGTTTTTTGGTTGTCTTTTTGTTTTGTTTTTAGAATCTCACTGCAGCTCTGGCTAGCTTGAACACTATATAGAAAAGACTGGTCTCAAACTCACACAGATCTTCCTGCCCCTGCTTCTGTCTCTGATGGGACTAAAGGCATGAGCCACCATGCCCTTTCTCCTCAGTTTTTTTAGTACTAGAAACTATTGTCTCCACTACTTGATGTGGAAACTTGTTTTGAGTGTTAAGTTATTCAGCTCAGTTTTGTAACAAAGACTTGAACTTATTTGTTGGTCTCTAAAGCCTTGTCTTAAGTGCATTGTGTTCAACTTTCCCTGAGCTTGTGAAGGATAAATACTTAACTGTTCTGACCTCCCCACCCCCCGAAATGTGTCTTGCTATCTTTGTCAGTGTTATTTTTTAAGAAAAAATTTTTCTTAATTTTATTGTCACTTACTTTGAGGTTTATTTTATGATACTTTTAAGAAAAAGAGTTTTCAATTTGCATTATAGTCTTGAATTTTCTTTTGTAACACATTTTCCCCTTAAATACTGTTCTTTGTTATCACTTATGTTTCATTTTAAAGCATTTTATGTATTTTCTAATTCTAAATATTCACCCTTCATTGATTATTTGTTTTTAAATACAACTGTTCTAAACAAGATAAAGGTAACTTTAAAAGAAATTTAAAAGCTCTAAATATATATATATTCCTGTTTTTTAATTTCTGTTTAGATTTCGCTATTTCTATTTTAAGTTGCACTCTATCATATTTTTGTTTGTTTGTTTATTTTTGAGAAGGGCTTTCTCTGTGGCTTTGTAGCCTGTCCTGGAACTAGCTCTTGTAGATCAGGCTGTCCTCGAACTCGCAGAGATCCACCTGCCTCTGGCTCCCGAGTGCTGGGATTAAAGGCGTGTGCCACCAAGTTGGTTTTCTTTTATTATTCTCTACTGATGTTCATGGGGGTTTTTTGGGGGGGGGGTTCGAAGTGATTTGTTTTTAATTTATTAGATTTTTATTTTTAAAATACCAATTTAAATTTCCACTCCCTCCCCCCTTTCCATTCCTTCCACACGCCCTCCCACCCACCTGCATCTAATCCTAAGAGAGGTAAGGCACTTTACTTTGTGGAAGGTCCAAGGCCCTCCCTACTACATTTAGGCTGAGCAAGGTATACATTCAAAGAGAATAGGATTCCAGAAAGTCAGTACTTGCAGTAGAGATAAATCCCAGTGCCCCAGCCATACAATTGTCAACCACATTCAGAAGGACTAGTTTGGTCCTATGCTTGTTCCTTCCCAGTTCAGCTGGAGTTGGTGAGCTCGCATTAGCTCAGGTAAACTGTTTCAGTAGATGAACCCTTCATAGTCTTGACCTCTTTGCTCATATTTTCATTCTTTCCACTCTTAACTGAATCTTGGGAGTTCAGTCCAGTGCTCTGATGTGGGTCTCTGCCTCCTTTTTCATCTGTTGTTGGATGAAGGTTCTATGGTGATGTTTAAGATAATCATCAGTCTGACCACAGGGCAAGGCCAATTTGGGCCCCCTCTCCTCTACTGCTTAGGGTCTTATCTGGGGTCATCCTTGTGAATTCCTAGGAATTTTTCTAGAGGCATGTTTCTTGCTAACCCCATAATGGCTCCCTCAATTAAGATATCTCTTTCCTTGCTCTCATATCTGTCCTTCCTGCATCTCAACTATTATTTGTTCAACTATGTTCATAGCAGCATTATTTATAATAGTCAGAACCTGAAAACAGCTTAGATGCCCCTCAATTGAAGATTAAAAAAAGTGTAGCACATTTGTACATTAGAGTACTACTTAGCAGTAATAAACAGTGACATCTTGAATTTTGCATACAAATGGATAGAATTAGAAAACACTATCCTGAGTGAAGTAACCCAGACCTCAAAAGATAAATACGATATGTACTCATTCAAAAGGGAAACTGAAAACCGACAAGATCGCCTGACAAAACTGGCAGCGTGGGGGCGTACAAGGAAGGGAAGAAGGGGGAAGAGGAGAGGAGAAGTGAAGGGTTGAGGATGTTCATGTTTGACATTTCAGCTTTCCTAGTAGTTTTTATACACAGACATAAAATGATACTTATATATGGGTACAATGTCTGTACCCTTTTTCTGTATGATAAAAACACTTACATATTTGTTCTTTATCCTTTCCTCTTTACCACTCAGCTTGGTAAGTTGATGATAATTTATATTTTTGGTAAGCAGTAGCTAGTGCCGTTTTTCCATCCCTGATTTCTTGGTCCTTTAAAAAAGTCTTTTGGGGGGCAGTCATTTATGTGTGTCTGTATATTAATGTATGACATGTAGAGGTCAGAGGATTGCTGCTAGTGTTCATTTTTCTCTTGTTATCATGTAAGTCCCTGGGATCTAACTGATTCCATCATATATGGCAGCAAGCATCTTAAACTTCTGAGCCATCTCATTGTATTCTAACATTTTCTTGAGAGTGGGTCTCATGTAGCCCCTTCTGGTCTTGTGCTCCTGCCTACATCTCTGAGTGCTGGTATTATGGATACACATCACCATCTTGGGCTACTTCCCTAGCCCCCAAAGACCACATGTCACTGAATATATGCTTGATTGGCCTGGACTTGCTATGTGTCCAGACTGAGCTGGAGCTTACAGGGATCCTCCTGAGTAATGGGGATTACAGGTGTGACCCACTACATCTGAACATTATTTTTAAATTGAGTTATTTTTCTTTATCTTCTCTGGTGTTTAGCTGTCTTGAGTGCCCCTTCCCCATCACTGTGAACTATTCTCTTTATAACGTTACTCAGTTTTGTGGGTACTATTAGTTCCCTTATTTCGCTTATTAACTATTATTATTAACTAGTAATTATTCTTGTGGGATTTGGGGGAAGGTGCATGAGATGAAATGGAATCAAGCTTTTGAAGCAAGAAGTTACAAAAATAAACTCAGGCAGGTAGGATATTTAACATAAAAGCAGACATGATTGATCTAGAGAATTAAAAAAATACATAAATCAGAAAATTTTAAAGTGAATTTTAAAAATGGAAATATCAAAACCAAGGGTGGAGAGAAAAAAATTTGCTGTTAAAGAAAGGACTTGTAACCCAAATACACAAAAGAAGTCTTAGAACTCAACAACAAAATAACCTGATTAAAAACTAGCAAAGTACCAACATGATGGCACACCTTTAATTCCAGCACTTCGAAGGCAGAGGCAGGGAAGTCTCTTGAGTTCAAGCCTAGTCTACATGTGAGCTTCAGGCCAGTCAAGACTCCATAGTTGGTAGCCTGCTCCTCAAGGAAAAAAGGCCAGGTATCATGGGCACATGCCTATAATCCCAGCAGTTGGGAGGTTGAAGCAGGAGTCAACCTGGTTATATGGTGAGTTCTAAACCAGTCTGAGCTTTACCCCCAAAGAAAAGGAAGCGGGTGCGGGAGGAGAGCTGGCAACTTTAACAGATACCCGTGATGAAAAAAAAAAAATTAAAGATGGTTTAAAGATAGCACAGATTCATTGGGTGTCTCAGGTTTAGTTCCTGGCATTCAAGCAGTAGCTCACAACCATTTGCAACTCCAATTCCAGGCTATCCATTACTATTTTCTGTTCTTTGTGGACACTACACACTGTGGTCAATAGGCATACCTACAGGCAAAGCACCCATAGACAATAAAATAAAATATCAAAAAAAAAGATGTTCCATATACAGTAAAACAGTGGGATATTGCTGTATACCTGTTCAAAGGGTATGACCCTAAACTACTTATAGTACTGACTGCAGGAGAGGAATATATAACAGTAGGAGCACCCATTCATGGAATGGAAAATAGTGTAGCCACATGGTAGAAAGACTGATACTTAATTAGAAAATAAACATTTTCTTAGCATGCAGTGTAAATTGTGGGCTCTTGAGTGATAATGTCAGTTTAGGTTCATTGAGTGTACCATTTTCTGGTGGGATTTTGATAAGTAGGTTGCATTTGTAAAGGAATGTGGGAAGGGTGGCGTGGGAACTCTACCTTGTTTCCTTTTTCTATGAATCAGCAATTGCTCTCAAAGAAAAGTAGCTTTTGTTTATGGGATATAAGCTCATGGCAGATGTGATGGAGAAAGAAGAGAAGACACAAATAAAACATTGAAATATAGGCCGGGCATGGTGGCACACACCTTTAATCCCAGCAGTCTCAAAAAAATAGGGTGGGTATTGGGGCATAATTTTAGGCTAGAAAGTTTTTCAGGGTTGTAAATGAATTCTTTGTTCCTCTTTACCAGTAGTTTCAAAAGCTTAAAGGTGAAAATTTCTTAATTTGCCTACCTCCAGAACAAGTTTAAAAATAGAGTAAGCTAATAATCACAGAATGTGATAAGAGTGAAATACTCATTTTTTTTTCTTCCAAATGGATTAGATGATTGTGTGGTAAAGTTCTAACAAACCTTTAAGGAATTTTTTAAAATGAAAACTACCTTGAAATATAAAGAAACATAGGATATAATTAGTGTTATCTAAGTCAAAATAATAATCAAAATTTAATAAAAGGTAAAAACGGTAGTGTAAGAAAATCATGTTGAGGCTTTAGAGATAGATGGCTCAGAGGTTAAGAGCACTGGCTACTTTTCCAGAAGTGTCCTGAGTTCAATTCCCAGCAACCATATAGTGGCTCACAACCATTTGTAATGAGATCTGGTTCCCTCTTCTGGCATGCATGCATACATGCAGACAGAACACTGTATATATAATAAATCAAATCTTTAGAAAGAAAAAAGAAAGATCATGTTTATTAAAAACATAGCTGTTGAATTAATAAATATTTAAATAATTAAGTTAATGACCTGCAATTTCTTCTAGGAATGCAATAGCAGATTAGCAATAAAAATTTATTATATACTTAATACATTAGCAGATTAATGAAGAGAAAACAACATAATTATAACAGTGAAATTGTGATTTTGCTCAACATTTAGTAAAAATAAAAATTCTTAGTAAACTAAAAAGTTCTCAGCTTGATGCTATCAACTAGTAGTTGACATCAAAATTATATTTAACCCCAAAACACTAGAAGTACACACTACAAAATCATCACTTGAGCCCCATGAAGTTGGAGGTCAGCCTTGGTGACATGTTAGGAAACCCATTTCAAAACAAGACCATAAACACAAATAATGGATAGCACCACCATTTAGATGTAACCAGATTTCTGATAATGTTAAGAAGTCAGGGTTGTTACCACAAATCTGTAATTCCAAGTATTTGAGAGACTGAGATGGGGTTATCAAAATGTCAAGTTTGCCTGTACTACAGAGAGAGCTCAAAACCGGCCTGAGCAACTTGTTGAGATTGTCTCAAAGTGAATATTTTTAAAAGGCTGGATATGGAGCTCATTGGCAAAGAAATTGCTTAATGTGTATAAGGCCCCAGGTTCAATTTCTGCAGAAAAATAAAGGGAACTCAAATAAGTGATCAAAAAATCGAAAAACAAGAAAGATTGTATGTGAGTAATAAGATCATCTTTCTGGGAAATCCAAGAGCATCACCTGATAAACCAGTAAAATGGTTACGTATTAATCTTCCACAAACTAAAAATAAATGAAGATTCCCTTATGCTGAACTTCAGTTAAATAGACTACATAATAAATGTAGGCAATATTGTCAGTAATGTTTGTTACATTTTTTAAGATTATGCGTGTGTGTGTGTGTGTGTGTGTGTGTGTGTGTGTGTGTGTGTGTAGAAGCCTATGCATATGAGTGCAGGTACCCATAGAATCCAGAAAAGTGGTTAGATCTCCTGGAGTTAGAGTTATAAGTGATTTTGAGCCTATAACTTCATGTGGGTCCTGGGAACTAAGTTTGGGCCATCCTGTACACTTTTTTTTTTAAATTATTTTTAGAGGTAGGGTCTTACTATGCGCTTGCGTGCGCGCGCACGCACACACACACACACACACACACACACACACACAGTCTTATTTGGTAATACTGAATGTATTTAAGTATTGTTTCTGCTTATTTTGATGTACTTTATTTTTTTCAAAATTGTGAAATGTTTTCAATTTCCTCTCTGTTTTCTTTTAATATAACAAACCATATCAGTGTGTCTTTTGATTACTCATCAATGAGCCATGGTGCCTGGATTTCATGGTACTTTTAGGGAAATAAAACATTTTTAATTCCTCTTACTTGTCTCTGTGCCTCTTAGTCTAGTTAAACAAATATGTCACGTTCTAAAAATAAATGTGATTTATTTTTTAAAATTAAACATTTTTGATAAAGGGTAGAGAAAGGGCAATTTTATAAATTCATTGTTTTCCATTGTTATAACAGCTTCTCAGACTTTTTTCCTTTCTTAGTTTTCTTTTGTTGTGCTGGGGAATCAAGCCCAGGAGGCATGTGCATGCCAAGCAGAAGCTCCATCATTAAGTACACTCGTTCTCTTCCTCTCCCTCTTTGTCTCTCTCCCTCTGTGTCTGCCTGTGTCCTCCACACCCCGCATGTCTTTCTTTCCTGTTCAATATGAATTATTTAAATGGGATTTTCTGTACTTTCCCGGTTTTCTCATGCTCCTGGATGAAGCAGAGTAGAGAATCAGCTGCAGCAACAATCTTTTATCTTGCACTCATAGCTCTTATGTGATATTCCCATTACTTCAGATCTTAAGCCTGAAGTTAGCAGTTAAAAACAAATTTTAAGAGGTAAGTGGAAAAGACATTGATGTCCAGTTACCTGGGAAGCTATGGCAAAGAATTTCTTGTTATCTGTTTAAGAGCAGATAGGTCTGCCACCTCCCAAAAATATTTCATTTACAGACCGAGAATCAGATGTGAAAGCTGTGCTACTAGGAAAACACAGGAAGTGCTGTTTAAGTGGAGGTGGAGGCCCAGTTACTGCCTGGGGTACAGACATTCCTGTGCAACTTTTGTCAGCATAGGGGCATGGGACACCGAGAGTAGCGGAATAGTAGCTCAGCAGCATCTAAAAGATGGTTATCTCTTTCTCTCTTGAATTCTCCCTTGAACCTTCTTTCAGTGCTAAGGTTTTTATAAGCTCTGCTAAATGAGTCCCCCAGAGAAAGGAGGGGAGAGCAAACCTGAGTTGTTCTTCTTTCTCTTCTTCTTTTTAGGAGCCAAGACTAAAAAAGCCTCTTCTAACTAACCTTTCTACTTTTTATCATAGTTTCTGTTTTCATATTGTATGTCAGTAGAATAAAAACTTTAAAAGGGTTCTGGCAAAATGACTTAGCAGGTAAAAATCACTTGCCATGTGTGCCTGATGTTCTGAGTTTGATCCTTAGAACTCACTGTGGAAGAAAAAAAATTTCTGCAAGTTGTCCTGTTTTCTACATATGAACTGTGTGTGTGTGTGTGTCCATGTACACACACAAACAAATGTCATTTCAAAATTCTTTAATAATTCTAGACACTGGCTTTGGGCTTTGAAGAACAGGAAAAACTAGGAGAGTCAGTGAGATCTGAGCCAGTGACGGTGAGTTAAGGGTCGACCCATGATTTCCAGAAACTGTACTGAAGTTACCAGGTTTGATAGCAAGTGTCTAAACCCACCAAAGCATTTCACTGGCTCTAGAAAATATTTTAGTCAACTATTTTCTGTTCTTAAATAAAACTTTATTAAACATTGTGATGTGAATGTTAATCATGTTTTATTTGTACGGATTTTAGAACAAGATACCAAATACGGAATTCCTTTTAGAGTTCAAAACAAGTGAAACAGTCTCTTTTCTTTTCCCTTGGCATTTCAGAGTTATAGTGACTACTTTGTAAATTTTAAGTCATTTTAGTTGTTAGTATATAAAATGGGTGTTAATGGATTAACTGGTAGGTGTAAAGTGAAAAGAGATGCAAGGTTTTGAGTTGGGATCTTACTATGCTTGTCCATCCTCATCTCACAGATTCATGGTTGAGGTAAACCTTACTCAGGCTTCCAAGTCCCAGGGCTCTAGGTGTATACTACCATTTTCATGTCTTTCCCAGGTTTTCTAGTTGTTCTGAAGCTTACTACTTCTAAGGAGCAGAGGAAAGAAAAGTATCCCTAAGGATGGTGTCATCATTCTTTCCTGATATGTATTTCAAAAGGCTTTGTGTTTTTGTTATGAAATATTAATACCTACTTAGTGAAGAGGTTGGCGTAAAGTTAGTGCTTATGTCTGTGATATTACTAGAGCTTTTCTTAGCAATCTCTCTAACATGTTTCATGAATAGTTTTTTTTGAATCTAAAGTGAATTTGGTTTTTCAGAAACCTTGCTTTTATAGTGACATTTGTCATTCTTTTATAGTTAGATTTTTTTTCTGTTCAGTTCAGTTGTTTTGGGGCAGTTGTGGATGGAAATAGATAAATGTCTCATCACACTGTAGTGTAAACATAGACTTTCTGTTGTTCCACTTATTAGATGTATGATCTTGAAGCAATTTTCTTTGTTAGTTACCTTATCTGAAGTGATTTTTCCTAGCCATTGTGTTAGTACATGTCTGTAATGCCCGTACTAGAAAGGCTAAGACAGGAGGATTGAGAATCCGAGGCCAATTTGGCCTATCTTGTAAGACCCTGACTCAAAACAAAACACAAAACAATAAAATCCCCCACAAATGTTTTTTCTTTACTCTTGTTCGTAGTTTATCTGCTTCCTCAAAGCTCCATAAAGTACAATATTCTTTGGAGATGTATCAGTTATGTCTACAATACACGTTGAGTTGGTGTGGTATTTAGCAGACAGACAGCAGTCTTTTTTGTCATGGTACTTAGCATTGTTTGGGAATACACAAACTATCTCTGATCTGGGTAGAAAAACATTCATTGTTGAATGACATTTGTTGGAGTATGGAGGATACGGAAACATGAGAACTTATGCATTTCTGGTAGAAAAAAGGACCAAACAAGGGAAGAAAGTTAAAGAGCACGTATTGAACAATACATAGTGGCTAAAGAAAGAAAAGGGAAAATAAAAAATTTTATTTGTAGCCCAGATTGTCCAGGAATTCACTCTGTAGACCAGGCTGACCTTGAATTTAAGACATACACCTGTCCCTGCCTCCTGAATGCTGGGATTATGAGCCACCACACTCAGCTCAGGAAGTTTTTAAGGAAAGCAGTTTTAATATTACTCTAGATTATTTGGTGGTGGGTGCTAGTGCACGCCTTTAATTCCTGCACTCAGGGAGGCAGGGGATGCAGATCTCTGTGATTTCTAGACCAACCTAGACTACGGATTGAGTTTCAGGACAGCTAGAGATAAAAACAGAAAAACCCTGCCTCAGAAAACAACCACCACCACCACCACACACACATACCCTAGATTAAAGGAAAATATTGGCCTAGTATGAACAATGACAGTTAAGTAGGTAGGAAAGATTAGGTAGAAGTGATGTAGAACTTTATGTGAGAGAAAAATACAGGAGATTCAGGAACCCTGCTAGTAATTTGGGCTCTTCCCCTAAAGATAATGGGAATGGTTAGATGAAATCCTGAAACATCTTTTTAAAAAACTAGAACATAAAAGTGTTAGTAATACAAAATTGGATGGGAAGGCTCAAGGGAGTCTGAATCTGGAGAAAATAAGCCACGACTCCCAGTCTGTAATACTAATCCAGAAGGGTTAGTTTAAGAATGGAGTTAAAAAGGAGTACCAGGCCAATGAAGTATGGTCGAATTTGATACACTACTTTTTGTGAAGCCTGAAGATTGACTTACATCAGTGAAGTGGCTTAGAAAATCTAAAGCTTTAAACTTGGGTTAAGATGGTCACAAACTGTTAATGTCTCTTTTTTCCTAACAGCACCAAATATAAATCTGACTAGGGAAAGAAAACTTAAGACCTCAAACTACTTATTTGACCCCCCCAACTTTGTTTGCTTATTCGCTTTTGTGTGTGTGTGCGCCCGCGTGCACGCTCACAAGTGTATGTATGTGTTTATGCATATAGAGGTTAGAGGAAAACTTGTGGGAGTTGATTCTTTCCAGCATGTGAATTCTAGGGAGTAAATGCAAGAGTCCTTCCTTGCTTCTTGAGCCATCTTGCTGGCCCCTTCAGTTTAGTTTTCTAATTAAACTTGCCAAGGGACTTCAAATACTAGAATTGCCATAGACTAAATCAAGTGTGCTATCACTAGGAAAAACGAGTACAAACTGTCTTTTAGATGTCAAAGTCAATTTCTGTAACTGAAATGTAAAATAATGGTAACTAAGTGAATGAGTTTACAGTAAATGGGAGAAGACTAAAGGTAAGATTCAGAAGCTATCTAATAAAAGATGAAAAATACAGAAGTAGAGAGAATGAGAGATAGTCTTTGGAATGAGTTTTCCAGATTGGTAAAGTATCGGTATATATACTAATCTATCAATTCCCATGCAAAATAAATGCCTCTCCAGTTGATTCTAAGATAATATTTTTCTCTCTCCGTACCTCCTCTCTTCTTTCAAGGAGCCTTGCCTTAGACATCCCAGGCGAGACTCCTTGCTTAACAAACACCTTTCTCACACTGGTGGACTGCCTGCTGTGGGGAGATGAATTAGAAAATGATTTTGTTTTGTTTTTAAGACATGGGGTCAGTATGTAGTCCTGGCTAGCCTTGAACTTGCTATTTAGACCAAGCTGGCCTCAAACTCAGTGATCCCTCTGCCTCTTTCTCCTGAGTATTGGCTATTAAAGGTGGCTGTCACCACACACCCCTTAACTCCCTTTTTAGAGACAGGATATTGCTGTGTTGCTATGGCTGGCCATCCTCTTACCCCTGCCTTTCAAGTGCTGGGATTATAGGCAGGAGGTAACATGTGAAGCATTTTTTTTGTAAACACTTTTAAAAAAAGATTTATTTTGATTTTATGTGTATCTGTATGTGTACTCTGTGTGTGTATGTGTGTGTGTGTGTTGCCTATGAAAGCCAGAAGAGGGCATTGGATATTCTGAAACAAGAGTTAAAGAAGGTTGTGAGCTACCATATAGGTGATGGGAATCAAGCCCCAGTTCTCTGAAGCATAGAGCCAGTACTTTTAAACACTGACCCATGTCTAAAACCTCAGTTTTGTTTTGCTCAGAAGCACTTTAGCATGTTTAAATCTTTGTGAACCTTTGAATGATGACACCTTAAAAGATGGCAATTTTTACCTACATGAAAATTTCTTCTATTGTAAAATCATGAAATTTCGGGTCCAAAGCATTTTAGACTTGAAGCCATCTGATGAGAAGAAATCCACCCTTTAAAACATAGTAAGCCAAGTATAGTGTGATGTGTGCCTGTATTCTTAGCACTGAGGAGGCATAGGCGTGAAGTTTAAAAGAACAAAAGCCATACACTCAAACTTATAAATAATAGTAATGAAACTGAAAAATGTAGTCTTTAAAGCATCAAAATGTACATTACTTTCAAAAAATAAAAATATATGCCATATCTGGAGAAGAGTGGATGTCTCAGTAATAGCTTTAAAAGTGATTATTAGACTTATACTTTAGTGACTTGAAGGGGAAAAAAAAATCTCAGCCCATGTTCATGGAACGTGTTCATAAATAGTGTTACATTTTAGTGAATAGACAGTTGATCTGGGAGCAGCACAAGTTTGAAGTATATAGGTTTGCTTTGATATTTTCCCCAATGATTAACAATAAATTGAATACCACACAAAGCTTAGAAGTGTGAAAATATTAGTTAGCTTTGTCATAAATCCATAGAATAATAGAAATTGTACACAGATCTTACAGGGAGTCATTTATAGTGGAAAGAAATGTGAAGAGGCATTTTTCAACCGCAGTTGTGTACATACATACATACATGCATACACATACACACACACACATACTGTAGTACTTGTGAGTTCACAGATATAGCTTCTGTTGGGTGCTACTCAGCTCAGGCACTGTATTTCCGTTGTGCCTAGTGTCTCTTTCCAGGAACTTGCATATGACATAAAACTGACCTTACGATTTGTGTGTTGTTCACCACTGTTGTGGTTTGAATGTAAAATGTCCCTTATTAGGTTCACATGTTTGTACACTTGCTTCCCGGCTGGTTTGGGAAGGTAGTGGAACCTTGCTGGAGGAAGTAGTTCATTGAAGGTGGGCCTTGAGGCCTTAAAACCTACTCCACTTCTTGCTCTCTGTTTTTTCTGGAAGCAGTGTAACCAAACAGCCTCCAGCTCCTGCTGCTTCCTCTTTCCTGCCTGCTGCTAGGTCTTCCTCCCATGATGGGCTTTATCTTTCTGGAACTATATGCTAAGATTTTCTCCCTCAGTTGCCTTTGTCAGGAAATTTGATTATACCAACAAGAAAATAACTAAGTCAACCATATATTACACATTAACATACAAAATATGTATTAATTGGCTTTATCAGCAGCAAGTTCTTAGTATTCAAGTTTTTTAGTAGCCAAAAAGAACTGGTTTAAAAAAAAAACAACAATAAACTGGTAAAGTTTATTGCTCGGTAGTAGAGTGTTTGCCTGAAAAGCCAAAGATACTAGGTTTGTAGCATGGCAAAGGAAAAAAACTGAGTTAGAGAATTTTTGCTGATTCTGAATGGTATTGATTTGTTGTAAGATCAGATGAAAATGGTTTTGTGCCTAGAGTTTGTATCTTTAATTTTTTTCATTTTATTTTATAATTAGAGTGTTTTACCTGTGTGATTGTCCAACTGTGTAACATGTGTGTTCAGTGTCTTTGGAGATCAGAACAGGACATTGGATCCCCTGGGAATAGAGTTACAGATGAATGTGAACTGCCATGTTGGTGCCAGGAATCAAACCTAGTTCTCTGGAAGAGCAGCCAGGTCTCTTAACTGCTAAGCCATGACTTCAGCTTAATTTTATATCTTTATTAAGCTCACATTTTTTTCCTATATGCTGATTGAAGTTCCATTTATTCTTAACTTTTTAAAGCAGCCATTTGACTAGGTCAGGGGAGGCATTTAAAGAGTAAATCTTGTGTTATAGTAGAACCACATGTATATGTATAGAAACAAGCTAAATATTCATCTTCAAAGTACTAAGCAATGAGCTGTGTATGGATCAGTGAGATGGCTCTTGCTGTCAAACATGACCACCTGAGTTTAATCTTGGGTCCACATGGTAGGAGGAGAGAATTGACTCTAACAAGTTGTCCTCTGGCTTCCACACATATGCCATGGCACTCTCATTCCAACACACACCTTAAATAACTGTAAAGACTGTATGGTTACTTCTACCTCCCTAGCATTGTGACTATATATTTTGTTTATGCAGTGCTGGGGATTGAACCTCAGACTTCATGCATGCTGGGCAAATTCTCTACTGTCTGAACTTGAGTAACATTTCCAAACCTAAATTAGATTCTAATAGTCTTCCAAATAACCATTGTAGAGTCAAGAGTAAACAAACCATTTAATAAATGCAAATTAAAATCTTTTTTTGTTAGCCTAGGAAAGGAGCCAACCTCCTGGTCTGGATGCTTTGCTCTCTCTTTCTCTTACCTGTAATGGCATTGGGTCACATGAAAAGAAGAACCCCATGAGGGATCTTCACATCTGTAAGCTCTGTCTTTGTGTATAAGAGAGTGGAAACAGACTGACTTGAGCAGCTAGAGCATTGGAGCTGCTCATATTCCAAAGCTAGCTAGATATACTGCCATGATTTGGGTATCAAGAGAAATGAAAATCTGTGGGGTAGTGGTAGTCACACAGTGGTGAAAAACTTTACTTTTGGAACCCAGCAACACATTGATCTGGGTTTTGTATCTGACCCTAGTATTGGTATCTACAGCCTGACCTCTGTGTGTACTGATCAAGCAGGTTTCAGTATCATAGATAAAGTATTGGACAGATGACACTGGAAGCAAACGGAATTAGTAGAGGAGGCTATGTGCAGTTCCAAAAGGTTGGGATCGTCGTCTTGGCTAGTAAAGTTCTGTCCAAATGGCTAATAAAATGTTCTCAGTGAAATGTGGGATGAGAGATTGAGTATTGAAACAAAACACTTAAATTGTATATTTCTTGTTAATGAAGCTTAACTTTAAATGGAAAGAAAAAAAAAATCCCAGACTTCCTATGCCTGGAAATGTCAGTGTATTCGTAAGTTCCTGTTCACTTTCCTACAGGATCTCATGTAGCTCGAGTTGTTCTCCAACTTGGTTTATAGCCAGAGATAGCCTTCAACTCCTGGTCTTCCTTTCTCTCTATACTTCCTCAGTGCTGGGGTTGCAGGAATACACCACTATAGTTGGCTTTGCCTAGGTAATTTTTAATAGTTCTTTGACTTCTAGGGGTTATATCACGAACTCCTTATGCCATCTTTATGAAATCTACTAACTGACTGTGGAGGCGCACACCTTTAATCACAGCATTCTGGAGGCAGAGAGGCAGGTGGATGGATCTCTTAGTTCAAGGTCAGCCAACCTGGACTACATAGTGATTTCCAGTACAACCAGAGATACATAACAGAGACCTTTTCTCCCCCCACCAAAAAAACAAAAAAAAAACAAACCAAAAAAAAGCAAAAAACCAAAACAAACAAACAAACAAAAACCCATAAAAACTGAAGTGAAGGAATTCAGACTGAGTTGGTACCTTAACATCTGAGAATAAGTTTACTGAAAACTTGTAGACCCTGCAAAGTGGGGAAAGTAAAATCTCTGAGAGGGGAAAAATAGAAGAATCAAGTATTGAAAAGGACAATTTGGGAGAAGGTCAGCCTGGTCTGCAGAGCAAGTTCCAGAGAAACCAAGGCTACACAGAGAAACCATGCCTAGGAACTCCCTCCCCCTAAAAGAAAAAAAAGATAGCTTGTTCTTGGCTAGAGAGACTTTGCATTTTAGAATGACTCTTTACTAATGCAGAAATATAAGACTTGTCATAACACTGTCAGATGGCCCAAGAGTTCAACCTAATTGTATATTTGTGGACCATCGAAGTGCCCTTCAGCATATTGTTTATTCAGTATATTACAGTATGTACATACAAAGATGAAACACTGTGCAGTTCTGTGTTGATTGACAAGCGTCTGCTAAATATTACTTAGTGAAGAAATGAAGGCTGTATGTACACCAAAGAGTGTGGTACACTATAGATATATCTGTGTGACTGTGTATGCATGAAATGTTGTCTAGAATGTTAACTAAAGTATGGAGAGTTCACCAATTCCATGTTGTAATTTAGGGTAGCCAAAGTTTGTCTTTATTAACATGATTTTTCTTTTTAGGAAAGAATGTTTAGGTCTTTACAAATTTGTGTTTAGTGTATTCTCTTCTTTCTCCTTTTTATATAAGATTTGAACTTATGTTTCTCAGATAAAATTTATAAGACAATATTTTTGATTTTGCTACATTTTTCTCTCATTGTCTGAATTACATTGTTTTAGGTGTCAGTAATTCACATAATGTGTATTTACTTTATGTGAATTACTGACAACTTTAAATTTATGAGTTTCCTTTAAAACATGTTGGCATTTTGATTGATGATTTGAATATTTCTTGAGAAATACTATAGTTAAAGTACTTAAAAAGATATTTTTTAATCTTAGAAGAATCATAATACAATTTGTTCTTGGATGAATGAATTTTCTATAGAAACATCTATTTCTATACTTTTCATAAATGCTTAAGAAAACCTTGATTAAAAAATGCTGGAAACCTGGATTGGTGAGATCACTCAGCAAATAAAGGTGCTTGCTGCCAAATTGGAATATTTAAGTTAGATACCCTAGGACTTACATGGTAAAACGAAAGAACAGATTCTACAAGCCCTCCCCACCCCCATCAGCCTAATGAACACTCATGTAATTAAGGAATTTAAAAAATACTGGGAATCTTGGTTGAGGGTAGTGCCTGGTGAGCATCAATACCTTAGTTCAGATCCTCAGTACCTACATCGAAAGAACAAAAACTTGGGTGTGATGATGTATATCTATAACCATAGTGCTAGTAGGCAGAGACTGGTATCCCTGAAGCTTGCTGTCCAGTCTATACAGCTGAAATGGTAAGCTCCGTGTTCAATAGGAAATTCTGTCTCAAAAAACAAAGCAGAAAGCAAACAATTACCAAAGTTGACCTTCGGCCTACGTACACATTAAGGGGCTTTCACGCTTAACAAACATAATAGTAATTACAGCCTTGGGTAAAGCTAAAAACATTATTGAGCAGATTTTTATTAATATTATAGCTGGTTTTATTGATTTACAAATGGAAAATATTTATTTACATCTTGTTTCCCTCTTAAATACTAAGATATTTCAGGCCGTGTGTACAGGTACATGCCTTTAATTCTAGCACTTGGGAGGCAGAGGCAGGAGAATCTTGAGTTCCAGGACAGAGAGAGCTACATAGTGAGGCCCTGTCTTTAAAAAAAAAAAAAAGATATTTCAGAGGACTGGGAACCACGAATCAGTTGCAAAACATTTTTCTTTTCATTTACCCTTATCATCCACGAAGTAGTTCACCATTTACTCTATAGGCATATAATTTATGTGATGTAATTGTTTTAAGATACACTATTTCATTTCTTGTTTCTCAGTAAGTTAAAGAAATAATTCATAGGAATTTGTGGAAAGCAAGTATTGTATACAGTGAGACATATAATCATTGCCTCTTACAAAATAGTTTAAAATTATTACTAAAGTAAATTTCATTTGTATAAAATACAGCCTAATTTTAACATAGCATTACTTTTCACAAATAATAGTGGCTGTAGCCCAGCTTTTATCCTAAAATTTTAGTTACAGTTGTGTTAAATGCTAATTGCTTAACCTTCCAAGGTGCCTACTTAAAAACAAAGTTAAAAGAAAAGCCAAACGTCAACCTCACTTGCACATCCTCTGTTTGCTGTCATTTAGCCATACCCTCTTTTCCTGTCTTGACCAGAATGGGTTTGATCTTGGTTTATTTTAGTTTAGTTAATTGATCTTTCCTTACAGGAAGTCAGTTTTTTTGGAGAGCTCTAATTGTCCTATTTGCTGGGCTCTCATCCTTTCTGTTTAAATAATGCAGGTACTTTGATGGAAACCTGGAGAAGCTCTTTGCTGAGTGTCATGTAATTAATCCAAGTAAAAAGTCTCGAACACGCCAGATGAATACAAGGTCATCAGCACAGGATATGCCTTGTCAGATCTGCTACTTGAACTACCCTAACTCGGTGAGTACCTGGTAGTTTAAGGCTAGCACTATGTCAGAGGGTAAATCAACTTCCATTACTTAAACAAAGGACAGTCTGATAGCCTGGGAGCAGTAACTATTTCTGTAGCCCATTAGTAGGTTTAAGAATAAGGAAAGGAAAAGGAAAGTCCTAATTCTCTTCCCATTCCTGTACTGTTTGTTTTTCAGACTTGTCCAAGTTGTCATTGATTCTTTCTGGAGTTTATTTTACCACCATTTGAAGACTGTAATAGATCAACAGTTTATAAACTGTTTTTTATACAGCTTAAAATAGATTCAAAATTTATTGTTTCAAATAGTCAAAATCCTTATACATTTTTTTACAGTACTTTCAGGACTTCATATTCCTCACTATGTTAATCTAGTCTGATATAGATTCTTAAAAATGGCAAGTGGGGGTAGAATGAGAACAGAATAGAACCAAATAATAGGTATTTCTCTTTAAAATGTCAAAATTTTATTGAGTAACCGTAGGAAAATTATGTTTGTAGCGTAAAGATGTTCAGTTGCTTGGAATTCAACTTTGAATATATTTTTATAGATGAGAAATTATTTAACTCGGTAATTTATGACCATCATGCTGATAATTTTCTGCTTTAATAGACCAATTTTCTCGTAGTTGGATATTTATCGGGTGTTTCTGTTGAAGATTTCTCATTGTTAGTTCATTTGAAAATTTTTCTTTAAAGTTAGCAAAAAAAAAAAAGAGTGATCAGTGAACTACTTTAGTAGGAAAAGCGTGGAACTACATTTCTGAGTTCTCAAGTTCTAGCTGTGGCTTAAACTGAATGTTTTTCTTTGGAAACTAAGTTTCACTTAGGTTGGAGTTTTATCTTTCACATGAGCTGGCTTGGATCTCCTTCCCATCTTTACAGCCTGTGAGCTGTATTACTTTCCTTTCCTTAAATCATAATCCTAGTATATTTGTACAGTCACTGTCACTGTCTTTTGCAATACATTAAACTCAGGTTTTAACACTTTTATTACCTTGAATGATTCTTTTTGCCAGTTTAGATTTATACCTTGTCTGTACTAGTACTGGTTTCTGTAGGCTAGTAGTACTAAGATCCAAATAATTTGTCCCAGTTTATAGATGGCTTTATTATTCTTTTGCCCTTTTCTTCTGTTTCGGTATAGCAAATTTCTCCTTCATTGAAATTTTTACTCTAATTTTAGAACTAGTTGCTACAAATATCAGTTACATTTTCAGTGCCCTTGATATTGTCGAAAAGTCTCAACATAAATTTGACCAGGCATTTGTAGTGTGTATTTTTTTTTGTTTTGTATACAGCAAATGACGGAGAAATTAAGCCATTAATTTAACATAGCAGGAACTATTCTAGATTTAAGAACATAATGGAGAATAAACATAAAATTTGTCTTCATAGAACTCACAGGCTAGCTGGTCAGATTCCTAGGACATTTGGAAAGAATAAGTAGTTACTTTGAGACAGCAGATAAATTATACTATATATAGTACCATGTTGGAGGCAAGAACCTGGGTTTTATTTTTCATTCTCAATCTCTTTTTTAAACATTCCACTTGTTTATTTACTCTCTATGTGAGTGGGCATGTGTGTAGAGATCAGAAGACATTTTGTGGGAATTGGTTCTAATCTCTCATGGAGGTTCTGTCATCTTTGACAGCCAGAGCCTTTCCCACCTGCACCATTGACTCAGCTCTGTTACTTTCTTTGTTGCTATGACCATGTGCTTTAGCAGGAAACAACTTCAAGGGGGTGTGAATTTATTTTTTTGCTCGTGGTTAAAGGATACAGTCCATCATAGCAGGGAAGGAATGGTTATGGGGATGGAATGTTAGACATTTGGTATACTGTCTCTACAGTCAAGAAGCAGATTGCTGGTTTTCTCCTTCCCCCTTTTAATCATTTTGAGTCCCCAGGCAGAGGAATGGTGTCCCATCTGCTTCAGGGTGGGTCTTTTTCCTTGGTTAATCCTTTTTGGAAACATCTTCATAAGCAAGCACTATGGATGATTCTAGAGATACTAAATTCAGTCTGGTTATTGATGAAGAGTAACACCCCTTGTGAATTTGACACCCACATGGCCACCTTAGACTGCAATACAATGTTAGTTCACAGTCTTTTGCTGTGACAAAATACCCCAGACAATCAACCTGAGGAGAAACCATTTGCTTTGGTTCATGTTTTCAGAGGCTTCGGTTCTTGGTTTATCTTAGGACCTGTGGGGAGAACAGACTTTATGATGCTTGCCATGGTAGCATGAAGCCAAGCCACTTAGCTTCGGGGACGTAGAGCAGAGAGGGAGACGACTGGACAGGAGACCCAGTTTTCCTTTTACAGGGACATTCTACGTTTATTGTTATTTGACTTAACTTCCAACTCAAACAAGTCTTACCCTTAAAGGTTCTGTAATTTCAGAGCAACCTCACAAACTGGGGATCTAAGTCTTCAACATACAGGTTTTAGGAGACATTTAAGATTCAAACCACAACAGAGACAATTCATTTATGGATCTAGCACATCCATAGGAATTGATAACTGAGGGTGTGATTTTAAAAAAAAGTCAGGAAAATGTTTGAGTATAGAAACTAAATAAAGGTAAGAGTGCTAAGAACTTAAGAACCTGAAGTTAGGGGGTTAAAGGTGACCTCGGAGAGTTAATTTGTGTGGTTAAAGAGTGGAAACAGCTAATGTTATGAAATATATAATCCTAACACAGTTATTTTCTTATCATTTCTAGATCAGTATACACAGATGATTGCTTTTGTTCAGTTTTAACAATGTCACCAGAAACCCTTCATGGAACCTTATTAATGTATTGAGGGATTTCTCTCTTAAGAAGCATGTTTATTTGGACTCTATGTCAGACATTTGCAATTTCCTCTTATTTATACAAATGTTCAGTACCTTATCTTTCTAGAAAGCAGTTTTACTATAATACACTGTCACATGAATAAAGGCATGTGTTCTGAAGGATTTATTTATTTATTTTTTTTATTTTTAGAGAAAGGTCTTACTACGCGTCTCAGGTTGACCTTAAACTCACGATCTTCCTGCTTCAGTTTCCTGTGTGCCAAGGTTAGAGAGGAACACATTAACACATTTGACCTGAATAAATGTTTCTGAAAGCTTACTTTCTATAGTATTTTGGAGTAAAGTATCTGGGAGAGAGAGTCACACTTTGAATTTACTAACATTTTGGATCGAGCACTGGGTCAGTTCTCAACAGCACTACTTTGTTGGCACCTAACTCAGGAGTTTTTAAATCTTGATGCTTACTTATTTTGAGTTAAAACAGCTTCAGATGTAGGTGACCCTCCAACATGCTGTGACTATAGACATGTTCCACCACACTTGGCTATCTATCATTTTACTAGAAAATGTAATGTGCTTTAATAGCTCACTTTTAAAAATGTATTTAAGAATTAAGATTTAGCTGGGTAGTGGTGGTTCATGCCTTTAATCCAAGCACTTGGGAGGCAGAGATCTGAATTTGAGTTCAAGGCCATCTTGGTCTGTAGAGCTGTGTCCCTGACAGCTAGTTATACACAAAGAAAACCTGTAGTGGGGTGTAGTGGCGGGAGACATAAGAATTGTTAAATAGAGTCCCATTCCCATGTTGAATCATCCATTTAGAATTCTGGTGCTTCTGGCATTAAGCACCAGCATTACTTGAAAGAATCTACTCTAGGTATGCTCCTCCTTTACTTTTGAAATAAGTTGTAGATTTATTTATGTATTTAGTTTTTTGAGATAGGGTTTTACTATGTAACAGCCTTGGCAGTCTTAGAATTAGCTCTGTATACCAGGCTGGTCTGGAACTCAGAAGTTCACCTGCTTCTGCCTCCCAAGTGCTGGGACTCAAGGTGTGTACCACCACTGCCCAGTTTATTTTTTAATTATGTGTATGGGTGAATCAGGTTGAGTACATGAGTGCAGTGTTCACAGAGGCCAGAGAGGTATGTCAGATCCCTAGAACTGTAGTTGCAGGCAGTTGTGAGTTGCTTGACGTGTGTACTTGGAAACAAATGTTCTCTTAAGTTTGGATCCATCTCTCTACTCTATTTTCTTTCCTTTTCCACCATCCAGTTAAACTCTTGTGAGAACTGATGGATTTCTTTTTTATTCTTTTTTTTTTTATTAAACAAATGATTTTAATTTTCGAGATTATATTGGCAATTTCTGATGGAGGACAGATGATTTTTTTAATTGAAATAGTTTTAATTGAAATAGTTTTTTTTAATTGAAATAGTTCCTTTTTTTATATACTACATAGTAAGATCATGGTTACCCTCCCCAGTACGATGATTTCCCTAGAAATCTGTTATTATCTGGATGTGGTGGCACATACCCTTACTCCTTGTGTTTAGAAGGCAGAGACAGGCAGACCTATGAGTTTGAAGGCAGCCTTATTTACATAATGAGTTCTAGGTCTATCCCCCCTCCAATTTTTTGAGCATTATTTGCTACATATGTAAAATAAAATGTCAGAAATTAAGCTTTCTTTAGCTCCTTTATAATCATTTCTGCTATAGATGATAGTCTGTAAGTTATTAATACTCTTTTGTTTGGATTTATTTACAACATAAATGTAGGCAAGTTTAAAAATAGTCAAGTTTCATGAGGACAAAGTTTCGTAAGGACAAAGAAATCAAAAGAACTAGATATGAGGTAGTTAAAAGCAAATATGCCAGAGATGAGAGGAAAATATCTCAGACCAGATGGAAGAATATGGTTGTAATAACACACTTTTATAATATATATATATTGTATACAGTATTCTGTTTGCGTGTATGTCTGCAGGCCAGAAGAGGGCACCAGACCTCATGACAGACGGTGGTGAGCCACCATGTGGTGGACAGGAATTGAACTCAGGACCTCTGGAAGAGCAGGCAATGCTCTTAACTGCTGAGCCATCTCTCCAGGCCCACCCCCCACTTTTCTTTAGTACAGTAAATGTGTATATTCAGACCACAGGCTAGGTTTTGCACTCTCTTTAGCCATAGTGATTTATTTTTACTTACATACAGGTTTTATTATATTCTTCGGCTATCCAGAAATTTACTATTACTCTAATCGGTTTTTATCTCATGATCTTCTTAATTAGCCTTCCAAGTCTATAGGCATACACTACGTCTCATGCTTGTTATGTGTACCTAGTTAATATATAATTTTGTGAAATATTCTCTGCTTACAGACTAGAAAGTGCAGTAGATACCATTATGGCTTCCAATAATAATTTATTGACTATTATGTCCCTTAATCCCTTAGCCTTAATGATTCTTGATTGAATAGAAGAATGATATACAAAAATCTTGTGATCTGGTAGCAAGCTAGTGCCATATCTTTTTGTGGTGATGGGGAAAGTAATGAGATCATTATACCTTCAAAGTTGGCATACTGTGTACTTGTTATTCTGCCTATAAAATCAATTTCAGGATTGGGCTATATTTCTTTACATGACTACTTCTGTGCACTTAAAAAATAATAGTTGGTAGGCTATATGTAGAATTTTTAGTCCTCTAATTCTTTGCATATAATATCATGAGCATCAATTACATAAAGCATATTTTAGATAATTAGTAAATGTAGCAAAGTTTTAAAATTATCACTTAGAAGAAAGACTAAGATGAGCTAGGAATAAATTAGATAGGAATGTGTGAACGAAATTATTAGATGTTAAGAGAGCTAAAAGAATGACTTGAATATTTGGCACGATATAATAGTAGTTGGATAAAATGTTTAAAAGAAATAGATTGTGTTAGGGACAGAGTGAGGATTAAACTGCCAGGTGCAAGAACAGACAATAGCTGAATAGGGTGTACTTTAGGAGAAGGTATGATGGAGAGAAGGAATTGCAGAGAAGGCAGATTCTGCAGGATATGGTGTTAAAACAATATGGAGGTGGAAACAGACTCAAATTTGCTTAAATTTGAAGCCATCCATTGAAGACTGATGGCTTTTACCATGTATATTAAAGTGTTTTCATGGCAACACAATATGAACACTCCGAATCGAAAAAGTATTTTCCATAATTATAAAGACCAACTATAGTAAAAAAAAGGTCCTGAAAGTCATTGGCTGTGCTTGGGTGTATGTTATATGGCTTGAGAAATTAGTAAACCGTGAAGAAAATGGTGTGTGCAACAGAGCCGTGGGTAGGAAAACCCAATGAGATATTAGCAAATTATGTTAAGAAAATGCCGAGGAAAAGAAATTGACTGGATTGGACATGCTAAACTCACACACACATGCGCGTGCGTGCGCACACACACACACCCTTGCAAAGTTGAAACTTCACTTTTTAATTTTAAAAATGAAATTGAAATTAAAATTATTTGGAGGAGGTGTGGATCTGGGAGGAGTTAAGGGAAGAATGAAGGTAAATATGATTTTTAAAAAATTTACTTTGTAAATAATTCTCAAAGAACAGTCAGGTGTGATGAGGGATACCTTTAATCCCAGCACTTTGGCGGGCAGAGGCAAGTGGATATCTGATTTAAGGACAGCCAGGGATGCACAGAGAAACTATGTCTAAAAAACAAAAACCTCAAGGAATGTGCAAAAATATATTTTAAAGACCAAATCATTTACTTTGTTTTTATATTAGATTGGTGAAAGCTCTGACATGTGTATGAGAAACTATATACTACTGCTCTGTCAGAACTGCTACCACTTCTTATAAAAGTGCCTAATAATATATGTTAAATTGTATATGTACACCTGTCATCTTCTATGTATCCCTGTTAAGAAGTCACATGGTTACAAAGTGTATTACAGTTAGTGTGACAGAGTGGTAGGAAAAATCTTTTGTGTTCATTAATAGTGAATGAACTGTTAAAGAAATTGTGCTTTAAAAGGAGGTAAACCATGGGACCAGAACACTTAAACTTCTTCCTCTTTCAGAGGACTTAACTTCAGTTCCCAGCACCTACATTGCTGTAACTCAAGCTCTACTTGACCACCTACACATACTCATTCCCTCCATCTCCTCACATATACACATAAATAAAAATAGAACTATGTACAGGGACTGGGTAAATGGATGTACAGTTATGGAGCCCCAGCAGAAATTTAAAAACCAAACAACAAAAATAATGAACTGCCATGGAAAGCATAAGGTTCTCATACTGTATGGGCATGTTAGAATGTCTCTACAAGTACACTTCAGAAATGAAAACAACAGCCATTTCTGATAAAGGAAATGGAATGGGGCATAAACAAGGGGATTAATTTTTTCACATAATCACTCACTCAGAAGAATTTGTCGTCTTTTTAAAAATGTTACTATTTCATGGCTCTGCTCAGTGACTGGCCACAGGTGCCACTCCTGCTGCTGCTAAGTGCAAGCACCTGATAGAATAGCCCAACCCTCTTGTTTTGTTTGCTTCAGTTCCCCAAAACAACTGAAAGTACAGGCACATGCCACTTGTAGTCATACCTGCTCATAGCATTGCTTAAAAATTCTCACATCCATGTCAACACAGCTTTACCAACTTAACGTGGAAAATGAGGTAATTGATTTTATTTATTTATTTTTTTTTGCAATCAGCAAGAGCGTTTATTATTTCGAGAAGGTAGATACCAGCATACTAGTGCCATGCACCCAAAAAAGGCAAAAATGGTGACTGGTGGTCCCTAAGAAAAACTTGTGGACTCCTTTATACCACAACTAAAGGAATTGTAAAACTGGTGTAACCATTCTAGCTAAAATTGATTTATGCAGGTGACATTGATTTTATTTTTAAAATAGAATATTTTTAAACTTTGATGGTTTTTACAATGTGTTTTTAAATGTGTTGTTTAAAAAGCTTATAAACTGTATTAATTAAAATTATTTTAGTCATAAATATTGTAAACTTGCTTTTTTGTGTTGATGTTTTATGTATTTATTTGGCAGTGGTAGAGAATCTAACCTTGGACATGAGAAAAAGTAGACGAAAACTGCCGCTGAACCATATCAACCCTGTAAAATGTTCTGAAATCTAAATAAGTTAACCTTTTGAGTTTTGAGTCTTAAAATACACTATACTTTGTTCAGTCGTCACCTCTAAGTTAGAACAAAATCTGTTATTAGTTTTTCTTTGTTCTTTGTGACTTGTGCTGTCCAAATCTCTTCCTTTCTCTTGCTCTAAGCCTCATTTTGCTGGAACTGTAGGCATGCACATATGGGCTTACTATTATTTTAATTACTTGTTTATTTTATAGTTATGGGAAATAATTCTAGGGTCTCAGACTTGTAGGCAAGTGTTTGAGCACTGGGTTATATTTCATATAGTCAATGCTCTTTTTTTTTTTTTGAAACAAGGTTTTTCAGTGTATCCCTAGCTGAACTTGTTCTGTAGACCAGATTGGCTTCAAATTCAGAGGCACCACCATGTTCAGCTGGTACTGAACTCTTGATCCTCCTGTCTTTGCCACTAAGTTCTAGATTGTAGACATATGCTACTATACCTGCTTCATAATAAATTTCTCAGTTTACTACAGTTTTTAATTTTTACATTCTATGTAGTTCCATGAAATCCTGTATGTATTTGCAAAATATTTAAAGCTGTGTATGCCAGCACTTGGGAGGAAGGCAGGCAGATCTGAATTCAAGCTCAGTCTGGTCTACATACTGAGTTCCAGGACAGCTACATAGGGAAACCCTGTTTTGGAAAACCAAAAGAAAGGGGGGAAATGAAAGGAGAAGAAGACAGAAACATTCCTAAAAACACACTTAAAAATGCCATTTTAGAGCTAGTACTTTTGTAACTATCCTTGCACACCGCTTAATGTAGATTTTGCTATATTCTCATTCTTGTATGACCTTCATAATTTTTAAGTTTTAGGTATTATTATAATTCCCATTCACCTTAAAAAAAAACCTGTATTTTTTTTTTAATAGTCATCCCTCCTTTCACCACAGATATAAAGCCCATGGCAAACATTTTCAAAGGATTTATTGTTCTGTACCTTTTATCTAAATAGAAACTGTATGAGTCCTCTTGTTTTTGGCTATTTTCATTTAGCATATTTTCTGGGTTTATTCATGTTATAGTATCTATCAAAACTCTATTCCTTTTTGTGACTAAATATGCCTTTATATAGCTGTCCTTTATCTGTTTGTTGATGAATGTCTGAGTTTCTGTATTTTGGCTATTATGCATAGTGCTAATGTAAATAATGTGCATAAATTTTTATAAGGATGTGTTTTAATTTCTTGGAATATACTGGCTGGGTCATGCAGTATGTTTTAGATGAGAGTGGGCACCATAGATTCCTTTATATGACCCCTGTTTGTGAAGGATTAGGAAGTTTGGCATTGTCAGAAGTGTGTCACTTGGGTTGGTTTTGGGGTTTCAGAAAACCTATGCCATTTCCACTCAGCTGTCTTCTGTCTTGTGTTTTTGGATCAGATACACACCTGCCTGCTGCCATGCTTTCTGCCATGTTGGTAGACTTGGAGCCCCAAATTAAACATTCTTTCATATGTTGCCTTGTCACTACACTAGAAAAGTAACCAGGAGAGAAGTTATAACAGCTGCATTAATATTTTGAAGTAATTGTTACTTAATTGTTTTCCAGAGTTGTGGTATCTTTTCACATTCTTATGAAACAGTATATTGTTAATATCTCTCTTTAATTATTGCTCTTGTAGTGAGTGCGACATAGTGTCTCATTATGGTTTGATTTAATCTCCATAATAGCTCATGAAATTGAACATCTTTTGTGCTTAATGATATGCTTATCATATATTCATATATTTAATTCTAACATGTCCTCCTTTCTAAAATTTGTAAGTATCAATGACATGTATTTCCTATTAATCAGATAGACTATTCAAAGTATTCACATGTCTAGATTTTATCATATAGAAGTTTTAGGAGCTGCTTGGTTTTTGTCAAATGGACATTTTAACTATGAGAATTGTGAGATAATAAAGCTCTGAGACACTATGTAGTTTTAACTTTTTTTTGTTAAAGATCTTTTTTTTTTTGTTACAGTATTTTACTGGCCTTGAATGTGGACATAAGTTTTGTATGCAGTGCTGGAGTGAATATTTAACTACCAAAATAATGGAGGAAGGCATGGGACAGGTAATTTGATTTTCACTTATAAAATTTACTTGTTTAGGTCGTTGGATCACTATAGCCAGTTAAAAAATTTGGGATTAAACATTTTTCTAGATTAAAACAGGTTTAAGAAAAAAAAAAAAGACTTTCCATTTAACAGTCTAATCTAGATAATATGATTCCAGCATTCATCCGCCCTGATAATCTCTGTCAGGTTCTCTCTGATAGAGAACTTTGTATTTTGCTTGTAACTTTTTTGGTTTTTTGTGAAGAAAAAAAACAATTGCTTACAAGGATAGTTACATTCAAAAGTGTCTTTCCTGTAATATAAAGGGAAAGGATTGAGATCCTGCAAACTGGAAAGTAACGTCAGAACCAAACAAACTGCCTGGCAATGGTAAGCGTCTTATAAATATTGTTCAATGAAGCAAGTTTAAATTTCGATCTTTTTCAGACTATTTCGTGTCCTGCTCATGGTTGTGATATCTTAGTGGATGACAACACAGTTATGTAAGTATTTATTTCAGGGTATGCATGTTTCATTTTATTGGTTAAGCCAGTTACCTTTGATTCAGTACCTTCAAGAAAGTTAATTATTTAGATTCTGCAGAGGCTTTATGTTCCACATTTATTCCTTTGTAATACAAAAAGATATTTGCAATTTGCTTAAGAGTCACTCTTAACGATAAATTTGGAATTGTGTGGTTGCTAAATTTAGGTAAATTTTAAAATTATATGATGGGATAATGAATGCGTTAATTGATGTCCTCTGGGAAAGAGGTTAAGACAGAATCAGGGAGAGAGCTGAAGGCTGGCAGTGCTGCTCAGTGAGTTGTCCTCCCTATATGAGCTCTGGGCTTTGATTTCCAGTACCTACCAAAAACAAAGCAAAAATGGAAAATAATAAAAAGGAATGTGACTCAATATGAAAATATGTGTGTTGAATTAAAAAGAGAGGATCAGAAGCAAATAAGACTCGTTGCAGGTACATAATGCCTTACAAAGAGTTTTCACAAAGAAGAAACTTGGTGTTCTAGTCAGGGCTTCTATGGCTGTGAAGCCACACTGTGACCACAGCAACTCTTATAAAGGAAACATTTAGTTGGGGTGGCTTGTTTTTACAGTTCTGAGGTTTAGTCCATTATCATCATGGTGGGGCATGGCAGAGTACAGACAGACATGGTGCTGTAGCTAGCTGTAACTGAGATTTCTATATCTTGTAGGCAACAGGAAGTCAGCTGACAGTCTCACCAAGGGAAGCTTGAGCAAAAGAGACCTCTAAGCTCACCCACACACTGACATACTTCCCCCAGCAAGGCTATCCCTACTTGAACATACCTCCTAATAGAGCTTATTGGGGGCCAGTTACATTCAAACTGCCACACTCAGCTTATGATGCCCCTGAGTCTGGCAGCCTTTGAGGATCTACAACACTTAAACCCCACAGAGGACTGCCTTAATGAAACAGAAGGCTGTGCCAGAACATTCTTTATTAGCCACTCACTGAACTGCTGGGGTTATAGTGGTGTCTGCTAAAATACTGCTTCTAATTTCAAAGGCACTGCAGCTGGAAGCTGTAAACTAATTATTCTCTTGTACAGATATTCTAAATGGAAAACAGAAATTTGAAAAAAGAAGCTAGTGAATTTCTAGAACTAAGCTGCTTAGTTCCTGAGCCATGATTCTTGTGCCCTCAAGTTATCATTCCAGGGTGCCAAGCAGATGGAGGTCTTAAATGATACATAAACAATTTGTATAATTAGTTTTTAGAAATTCCTTATATATAAAATTTATCTGTGATTAAAAGTAATAAAAGAAAATGACAGCAGTGTGTTTAATGAGTAATTTTAACTTATTAATACTAAATTAACCCAACCAGCACAACTTTTTAAGCTCACCTATTTTTATTTTATGTGTGTGTGCATGGCGCATCCCAGCATGCTGCTGCTTCCTCCTCCTCTTCCTCCATCATCATCACCATCATTATTTTTCGAGACTGGGTTTCTCTGTGTAGACCAGGCTGTTCTTGAACTCAGATCCACCTTCCTCTGTCTCCTGAGTGCTGGGATTAAAGGTGTGTGCTACTACCACCACCTGTTCCCATTCTGCCTTCTTAAAAACTTCAGTCTATTTTGGTTTATTTAGAACATATTTATTGCTATTACTAGGTCTGTATTAATCTTGTTTGTCTTAAGAGCTATTCCTATTTCCACTACTGTTTTCGGCTACCAAAATAAATCAGCTACCACTACTCTTCCACTTGTTTTTATCTGGTACCCTAGGGCATCCTTATTCATTGTATTCTTTCTTCAGTGTGTTAGTTTCATCCTGCCATCCAGTGCACTGTATCTTTTCATTCATTCCATAAATTACTGGGTACTTCCTTGTTATCATACCTACAATGCCATTTCCCAAAAAGTTCACAATAATAAGTGTCACATAAAAGTTTAAGGACATTGTATATGTAAGACAGTATTAGAAGGAAACATCCCTTAAGACTACAAATAAAAGGAGTAAAAATGCTGGGTAATATTGATTAAATAAAAAAATGTCAGGTTTTAAATATTAATGAGCTTTTTCTTAGGTATTTTGCAGTGGCTAAATCAAAGGGGAAGGGTTTAATTAGTGATGTGGATGGAAAGAGTTCAACAGTTCATCATGGGTTTTTGTCACAGATACTAGTCAAGACTGCAGTAATATGATGTGTGTTTTAGAAATGCAACTTTGATGTAGTGGAGAATGTTTTAGAATGGGGAAATAATGGGTAATGAGATTTGTTTACAAGATTATACTGTAGGTTAAAGATTTAGGAGTCAATATTTTAGTGGGAGCAACAGAATTTAGAAACAAAGCTAATTGTGTGACATGAAAACTTGTATAGATTATCTGTTTTCAACTTGATGTATTAGTCAGAAACTTTTAAGGTTTCGAATCCATTAAACAGGTAAATAACAAAGTAACAAGAGAAGAAACCATCGCTCCTAGAGGAAGTGTAGGATGAAAAAAAGAAAAAGACTGAAGTTGTAGAGGCTTAAAATTTTAGTTGAAAGAAGAGTAGTAGTCATGCATGGTACACTCAAGTGGCTGAGGCCAGTTTATGCTACATAGTAGAATGCAGTCTCCATTTTCAAAGGAGAGCACATAAGTTAGATGTAGTCAGACACTTAGACTTAAATGAAGCTTTGAATAAAAAATAGAGAAGCTAAATGAGTAGAGAATGTTACCAAGAGGTCACTGGTGATGTTACTTTTCCAGAATTATAAACAAGAATAACAGTGAAAACGGACATTAGATTTCCTTACTACAAAACAACTTTACTAGCATTACAGTAGATGTAAGATTGCAGTGAGTATGAGTAAAAGGTGGGGGAATTATGGTAGTTCAGGGAGATAAGCTGTCAGTTATCGCCCAGTAGATTTCATACTGAGCTAGATATTTGATATCTAGATATTCTAGTCACCTTATGTATTAGAACATCTTTTAATGAAAGAAATCAATTCAAACCCCCGTTAATGTCATTGCCAGTTAGATTTAACAAGTTGTTCTTTATCTTACCACTTAACACGTTGTAAGCGTTGTCTTTCAACATGCACACACTGAAACCGTGTCTTGGAAATTCAGGATTAGAGTTGGGGAACTCCTTCCTTTGAGTTCAGCTACAGCTTATTTTCGTATCTGTTTTATATAATAGTAATTAAAGTACTATTTGGGCGAGGACTAGATAGAAAATGGGCAAATATCTAAGAAAACCATTGTGCCTTGTTTCCTTGAACTCATGGAATCGTTAAGCAGATAATATTCCAGTTGTGGGGAGGTCACTGTTATAGTGTCTGCCGTGCAAGCATGAGGGCTTGAGTTTGATCTCTGTAACCCTCATTTGAACAAAGGGGAAAAAGTCAAGCATGGTTACATGTACTTGTGACCAATCCCAATGCATAAGAAATCGTCTCAAATAAAAATTAATGTCACCAGAATAACAACACAAGGTTATCCTCTGGCCTACATGTAGATAACTTATATAATGCATACTCCCAAAAGAGTCAGAAAAAATGATACTCCTATAGAATAAGCAAGCAGATTATAATAAAAATAATTTAAATTCATACAAGATTCATGTAAGTGTAAATCAAAATTAGATGCTCCAACTTAGGATTTTTTTGGTTTTGTTTTTGTTTTTTGTTGTTTCCTTTTATTGTTTTTAGTATTCCAGATTGGGTAAAGATGAAAGAATTTTGACAATATCTGAAGTTACAGGAATATAATACCAGAGGGAGAATAAACAAACTGTTAACAGTGTTTGTGAATTTATGCTTGACAGTTTTTAAAATGCATGTATTCTTTGGTCTTTCTTTACACGTAGATATGTTATTACACTATTTTTGTTGTTGGTTTTTCCCCTCCATTGTTTCTGATTACTTAGCTATTATTTTTTTCCCCATGTTTGGTGCTTTAACAATTTTGTCTTTAACTTACAGAAGTTTGACTCTGATTTGTCTGGATTTGGTTCTGTTTGTGTTTGTTCTGTGTACAGCTATTTGAACTCTGGATTCAGACGTTAATGTTTGTCTTAAAATTTGAGGACTTTTTGTCCCTTATTTCATGGGGTGGGGGTGAGGCAGAGTATTACTGTGTAGCCCTAGCAGGCCTCACATTCACAGAGTTCCAGTGTTGGGGTAAAGTTGTGGGTGCTTTTCAGAATCCATAAGAGGACATCAGTTAGAGTTGCAGGTGGTTGTGAATCAACTAATATGGGTTCTGAGAACATAAGTTGGCTCCTCTGGAAGAGCAGCTGGTGCTTCTAGATGCTGAATTTCCCTCTATCTTGTTTTGTTTATTGAGAGCAGATCCATGTACCCCAGGCTGACCCTTAAATTCAATATGTAGCTGGGGAAAATCTGAACTCCTCATGCTAGCTTTATCTTCCAAACGGCGGAATTACAGGTGTCTATATCACCATGCTTAGCTAGCCCATTATTTCTTAAAGCACCCCTCTCTGTATGTTTCTGTGTAGTGTGTGTTTATGTGGGAACATACATAGAAGCATATGTGTATATACTTGCATGAATGTGAGTATGTGTGTGGAAGTTCAAGGCTGACAGTGGGGGTTTCCCCTGATTGATCTACACTTCATTAGGACTTAGTCTCTTAGTTGAAGCACTGTTTCTGCTAGCCTAGCTGGCTAGTTTGCTCCAGGGATCCCTGTCGCTGTTTTATTAGTGTTGGAATTATAGGTGGGATACCTTTATATAGTGGGCACTAGGTCTCTGGACTCCAGTCTTCACACTTGACATAATAAGCCCCCACTGAGACATCTGTAGTAATAATAAAATCACTTCTGTCCTTTCTTGACCTCGTAGTAACCCCATTACACCTATTGACATTTTTATTTGCCACACATTTCTAGGAGGATCTGCTTGTTTTCATTAGCACCTTTTATTTCTATTTTTAAACACTGAAAAACATTTTTATTGACACATCTTTTGGTCAAGTTTTTTTTTTATTAACTTCTCTTTTTATGTGTTCTTCTATTTAACCATCTTATCTGTTGAACCCTTTAATCAGGGTTTTATTTCAGTTGTGTGTTTTTGGGTGTTCGGGGCTGGGGAACTGAAATTGTACTTGTTAACTGTATGTTTTCTAGCTTAATAGTTTTCTGTAGTTTCTATTTATTGAGAAACTTTGCTGATTTCATTATTAAAAAACATAATTTATTCTTAGAATCTACTTAAAAGCCTTTGCTAACTCAAACACCTGAGCTCTCACAGAGTTTTATTGACTGCTTTCTCCCAAATGTGGCTCACATTTTCCTCTTCTCTTTATTTTACCTACATAATCTTTAGTTGAAAATGGTACATTTTTTGTTAGTAAACTATGTTCTGTACTGGCCAGATTTCATTCCTCTCTCTGTTCTTTCCTTTGGTATTTTTTTTTTGTCCCCCTCAAGTGATTAGACGCTGATAGCTCTGCTCTGTTTTAAAGTTCTCATTTTTAAAATCTGCATTTCTATGGGTCATTCTTCATCCATAAAATAAAAATTTTATTAAAACGTTTAGACTGTAAGTCATCTAGTCTGATGGATCACCTTGAGGTACAGGTTAGGAATACATTTAAAGAGTAGCCACATCTCATTTTTGAGCTTTGACTATTTGTTGAGTTGCTGTTCCTTTTTAGAGCAATTTGTGTGTGTTCACTAGTCATTCATTGGAAGTGCACAAATTTTATTTCCATCTCATAGTCTTTAATTTTGGGCTTTTGTATCCTAATGTGTGTCAACATCTCTGTATTCATAGCTTCTACCTTGTCTCCCTTCCCCTATCCCCAAACATCACCTCCTTTGCCACCAAACTTATTATTATCAAAGAAAGGTTATCATTACATGTTAAGGATGTTCTTGAATTAATAACGTTGGTGGTATTCTTGATTTGCTCTTCTCCTGTATCCACTCTTGTACCAAATTCAGTTCATTTCCAGCATGACCTGGGCCATCTTTACTCTGGTTGAAATTTGTTTTTGAAGAGATTTCTTCATAGTTTCATCACCTTCCAGTAATATTTCTCAAGTGCCTTCTGCTGTATTTTCCTGTTCATCTTATCAGCTCTTACATTTTCTGTTACAACTATATAGGAACTTGGTCTCTTGAAAGTATTGTGCATTTTGTTTGCATTTGGTTTTTACTTTATTTCCGACTGTCTCCTGCTTCTGTCATGTTTTTCCACTCTTCCTGAAGTGTTCTTTAATTTTTCTAGTTCGTTCATCCTTTGAGTCATTGTTCAGGACTATGTTTGTATTTTAATTTTGTCAACATCCTATAAGTTTCTAAACTCACCCTCTATTTTACTTACTGTTAGCTTTCTTATTGTCTATACTTTAGAGCTGCATGATCCAAAGTTCTACTGCTTATATTGACTGAATCTTTTAATTTCATACCCTTAATGTAGTCATTCTTTGGAGTCTCAGTACTTTTTTTTTTAAATCACCCACCCCCCACCCCCCCACACCTCCTCTTCATCATCCAGGGGACTAAATACCATGCCTCCTGCATTCTAATAGTATTATTAGTACTAGTAATAATAGTAGTAATAATAACATTCTACTACTACCAAGTTCTTTCCTACTCCAACTCTCAGATTTCTTGTTTCTTTCTCAGTGTTGGAGATCCTGCCACTGAACTATATTCTTATCCTCTTAAAAACTTAATGTTGTCAACTGAATGAATTCACTTCCTTTTTTCCTTAACATCTTTGAGGAAATATATCGTCATCTCTGACCTTCATAAAAATATCTCATTCATCATTGAAAATAAATAAATAAAAGTAATTTCATTTATCATATAGATCATTAGCCTGAATGGTCTTCCATAAACATTGGCCTCATCTAGAGTTTTGTAGGATGATATACTTCGAGAACATTTTCTTCGTCTCAAGATTTTTCCTTGATGCTTTTATGAAACAAATAAAAATTATTTGTCTAAACTATCATTTATTACATATAATCAAATAAATTTTGTTTTTATTCATCATAGCAGTTTATTATTTCATTTACTTGCTTGAGGTCTCCTTTTCTTTGATTATCTATAGCTTCCCTACTAATCTTAGGATAAAGAAAAGCATATATTTCTATATTAAGTCTTTCAAGATGTTCAAGTAGTATATTTACTCTTTATCTTTTTTATGGCAGTAATGTTTCACTTTATAGCCTAGGCTGACCTTAAACTCAAAATTCTGGTCAGCCTCCTGTGTGCTGACATTACAGGTTTATGGCATCATGTTCAACTATTTCATTTCAAAACTAATCAGTTATAAAATGATGGATCTGATTCCACACGCTGTGGCGTGTACCTAAAGTAATAATAATAATTTTATTATTATTTTCATGTCTGGATTTAGAAGCAGACAGATTCATTGCCATTCATTTTTAGGCGAATTATGTCTCTTGCTTTCATAAAATCTACTGAAGACTGTAGGCATAGCTTGCCATTATTGTCTTTGTTTAACAAGGTCTTGGGTTTGATCCCAGCGTCTTTCTTTTTCTAATGGTATATAGACTCATTGATTATGATTCTGTTCTAATTTTTATTTGTATGAAAGACAAAAATGTTATTTTTTAGTTAAGCACTGTTTTATCAATTTTAAGCAATGATTCGTAATGCCTTATTTAATATGAGGTAATTGCTGCCTTTATACTGTCGTTCACCTTTATTTCTCCACCTTCTAACATATCAAGTGCATAATTACTATACATTATTAACTTTGGTTTTTTTTTTCTGTTCTGTCATTGGTTCTTTTTATGTTTTGCTAGTGGATTGATTCTTAAGTAGGAACCACCTGCTTTTTGTCTTTATTGAATACCGTTTAAGTGGAATTATGTAGCATGTATATTTTTTGTAATTTACCATTGTGTGCATGCATATATGAATTGAGTTGAGTGATGGCACACATGTACCACTGAGCATAAGTGAAAGTCAGAAGACAAATTTTGAGAGTGGTGCTCTCCTTTCATTTTTGGTTCCAGGGGTCATCAGCCTTGCTCAGCTGAGCTAGTCTTCCAGTGTTCTTTTGTGTATTCATATATTCTTCATGTGCATTGTGTCTGTGTATCTGTCTGTATTACTATTGTATAGTGTTTGATTATCCAGATAATAGAAATTTGAAGTTTGTGGGTGATTTGTTTTGGCCAGTTTGTAAATTTTAAAGAATACTTCTATATCTCTTTAGGCAGACATATACACTGATTTCCTTGGGTAATGTTGGAGCTAAAATATTTTAGTAGATCCTGCCAAATTATTTTTTAAAGTGGTTGTGAATATATTCCTCACTAAATATGAGATTCTTGGTGGCAGTGTGGGCATATCTCATTGTAGTTTTTATTTGAAGTTTTCTGGTAGATAATGAAAAGCATTTTTCTACATTTATTTTCAGTTTAGGTAACTCCCTAAAAAAATTCTTTTTTGCTGCATTTATTTTTCTGTGCATGCATACCATGGCACACATGTGGAGGTGAGACAACAGCTTGTGGAAGTTAGCTCTTTTCTTCCATATAGGCCCTGGAGGTCAAACTCAGGTCAGGCCTGATAGCTTGCCTTTACCCACTTAGTCACTGGATAATCCTTTTAATCGAGTGCTCACTGAAATCATTTCTCCATTCTTAAATTTTGTCTATCAGTAACTTTTTGTGTAATTTACACCCCTCTCCCCATGTGTCTTACCCTTTGCCTGTGAGAGGTGATTTATTTTAATGAAAAAAAATTCTCATGTCTTCAGAAGTTTAGATAGTATGTGGTTTAGAGTTGCTTGTTTCACAGTAAAACAGAATGAGTGCCCTTTTATTTCTGTGCAAAGAAGCAAATAATATTGACTTTGATATTCTGAGTAGTAAGTTTAGCAGGAAAACAGTAGTATGTCTTCTGTTTACAGTGTATATAACTCAGTTCACTAGTAAATAAATTCCTAACTGAAATGTAAAAATGAAACCACTTTTGACAAATAATGCTAGAGAAACAATACATTACTGATAAAGCCCCAGCATTATTCTAAAATGTTACTTACCTGTAAACATAAAAATGTATAAATAGAAGTAAGTAGGGAGAGGCAAAGAACTGTTAGGGGAAGCTGCAGATTTTGTAGGTAATGATATGTTGCTTTACAACCTTTGACCTTTGATTATTTTGGGTAGGTGAATTATAGGGCCAGAGAGAATTGCTTTGACTGTTGGAATTTGAAAGTCTTTTAGTGTATCTGTGTCTCAGGAGGAGAGCAGAATAACTGAATTTGAGGTCATTGGGATACTTAGTGAGCTCTTGTTTCAAAGAAAGGTAGGAAAAGAGGAAAGTATAGAAAGGAGAGGTGATCATTTATTTACAAAAATAAAACACAGGTTTGTAAAAATCCTGAGTTATATGTGATGTTATTTATTCTTTGTGTTTGTCTGCAGTTTGTATATCAAAGGAAAAAAGACTTTTTAAAAGAAAATGCTTTTATTATTGGAACTAAATTATTGCATAAAGTTGTTTTGTTTTTTTTAAATATTTATTTATTTATTATGTACACAATATTCTGTCTGTGTGTATGGCTGTAGGCCAGAAGAGGGCACCAGACCTCATTACAGATGGTTATGAGCCACCATGTGGTTGCTGGGAATTGAACTCAAGACCTTTGGAAGAGCAGGCAATGCTCTTAACCTCTGAGCCATCTCTCCAGCCCCCAGTTGTTTTGTTTTTTAACTCAGGGTGCTTTTTATGCATAAATGTTATTTAGTACTTCTATTGGCTAGGTGGTTTTTGTTTGTTTTTCTTTTTCTTCTTTTTTTCTTTTTAATCAATTTGAGAGGAGGGAGTACTAATTGAGGATAGACCTCCATAAGAATGACTGTAGGTAAACCTGTATGACTTTCTTTTAATTATTGATTTGGGAGGACTGGCTGACCACCATTGGGCTGGTGGTCCTGGGTTGAGCAAGCCAGTAAGCAGCACTCCTCCATAGCCCCTGCCTGCAACAGCCCTTGCCTCCAGATTGCTGCCCTTTTTGAGTTTCCAGCCTAATGTTTTCCAGGGTAAACTGTAAGTGAAATGAGCCCTTTCCTTCCCAATTTCTTTTGGTCATGGTGTTTCATCACAGCAATAGGAACCACCTAAGATATCCATTTAATTCAACAAAACAAAACATAAACCTTTATGGTTAAGTTAAAGTCAGCATTCCAGTTTCTTTGTTAAATCAGATATGATTCTCAAACTGGGGATGGTTAAATGCTTCTGAAGTTGTACTCCACCTGTGTAGTAGACATTCCAAAGAACCTGTTTTGACTCCCTAAGAGATGCCCTCCACAGAGAATTGATCCAGTGACTTTTTTTTTCAACAAAAGAGGTAGCAACTGATATCAATACAATTAACATATTAATAGCAGGAGCTTTCATTCATCTTAATAGTGCTATTCTTAAAGGTATGAAGCCATTCTGTCTAGCTAAGATCAGCCATAATAAATGTTTTGTAGAATCAGAGAAGCATTATGGATAATAGACATTTAAATATCTTTGGAACCAGAGCATCTGACTTAGAGTTATATACTTTATTTTACTGATGTAACATCCATACAAAGTAGCAGTTGTGACTTTTCCCTACCTCCTGATATTTTTGTTTTAAGAAACTGTCTTGTGATGCATTACAAATTGGAATCAAAGGGAAAACCCTACCGTGTTAACCTCCTAAAATAATTTTATCATTCTGTTTCCATTCAATTCCCACATGTTCCAATGTCTTACCAAGCACTTGTCTAGTTTCTATGTGTATTGTTTAGTCTAACCTAGAGATCATATTAAATGGAATCATAATATGTCCCCCCCCTCTGGTTTCATTATTTGACATAGAATTTGTGTGTGTGTGTGTGTGTGTGTGTGTGTGTGTGTGTGTGTGTGTGTTTGAGAGAGAGAGATATTGAGATTGAGATTCATTCACTTTGGCATGAATCACCACTTAGATCTTTTTTATGGTTGAGTTGTGTTTTAGAGCTTTTTCAGCTTGTTGTGAAAGTTTTTCTCGTGAGCTTTGTGTATAAGATTTTGTTGGGCACTCATTTTAAGTTCTAAGCACATATATCTAGGAGGGAAGTTGAAGAGGGTCGTGGTAATGCTGTGTTTAACTTGTTGATGAACTCTCAAATAGACTAATTATTATTAGACATTGCCTCCGGCACTTGTAAATTTGAAGGTTCATATGTTTAAAAATACCTAGCTGGTTACACTCAGGAGGTAGAGGCAGGCAGATCTCTCTGAGTTCCAAGCCAGCCTGATCTACAAAGCAAGTTCCAGGACAGCCAGAGGTGTAAGAAACCTTTGTTGAACACTGCCCTTTTCCCCCTCTCCCCCAGGGTGGAAAAACCTTATCAAACACTGAATAGTTAACCAGCATGCTAGACACAAGATAGTTTTTTCATGGAGCTTATTGTTTGGGAATGAATAAACAAAAAAAGATATTAAAACAAGATTATGCTAATTGCTATAATTAAATGATGGTGAATTCTTTCAACTTTTGTGCATTTAATATTTAGTGAGCATATGCTATTTGTTAGACACTTCCAGTTTCACAGATCTTTAAATTTACAAATTGTTTTTGCAGAATAGTAACCCGAGGAATAGAAAGGTCAGAGAACTTACTCTCATTTCAAAGTTGTGAGCCATACTCAAATGAAGGTTGTTTCACCTCAAGTCCCCTTCGTGGCATTTTTCTCTGTCTATTCTGGGTAGGGGAGGGGTATAGTTATATATAGTAGTATTCCTGAAGATGTATGGTATTTAGGATTTTTGAGGAAATAGAACAGTATGTTGGGGATCTAGGCATGGACAACCACACCTACAACAGATTTCAGGTCCTCTTGGTATGCATAGTGCTTAGCAGGCCAGCTTACGCTACACAGTGAGACTTGTCTTCCCTGCCCCCATATGTCCTGACATGATGAGTACATCTAAGAGTGGCATAAGAGAGTGAGATTTTAAGGAAGGACAGAGGGAGGAGGATGTGAAGCTTAAAAAAAATGAAAGGACTGGACATGATAGTTCACGCCTTTAATCCCAGCACTTGGGAACCAGAGGGAGAAGGATCTCTGTAAAATCAAGGCAAGCCTGGGCTACATAGTTCCAGGACAGCCAGGAGTGTGTACTACATAAAGACCCCTTTAATAATTATAATTATTAATATTGTTATCTACATAGAGACCCCCATATCATTGATAATAATGACAAAAAATTTGAAAGCTAAAAAGTTAAATTAATGACAAAATCAGAGCATACAAAACTGTCTTATTAAAAAAATTAGATTATATGCTTTTTTAAAAAGGTTGTTATTGGCCATCACACACTACCACTTGATTTAATACCAACTAAAAATAAAAACCAAAAAACAAAAAAAACCTTGGCAGTGGTGATTGAACCTTGTTCTTGGATGCGCTTGGCAGAGGCTTAAACATTGATCTATGTCCTTAGCTCTTAACACCATTTTCCTATGACATTCAGAATGATGCTTCCCATGGAACTAGTGAGACTTCAACTGTTTATCGTCCTTATTTTCATGCCTCTCTCTGTGTTGTGAGTTACACAAATTGTTGTTCAGAGGTGTTCAGAGAAAACCAGGTTGCTGTCAGTTTTTCCATTTAATTCCCAAAAACTGTCACATGAAGGCAATCTTCAAAATTATATACACATTAGTTAACCACAATACTGGATCCATTCTTTGACAATTTTGTTGACAGCATTTGTTTTATTTCATGCACTGTCGGGGGTTTAAAGGCAGACAGTCATGAATTGCTGGCAGAAGTCTTATAAGGGATGCAAATTTGCAGTCTTTAGACTGCTATGCGAACTCAGCAAAATAGAATATTTAGAATATAAAATATGAGGAAATTGTCTATCCAAGTCACATTACAGAAACTTGGAGATCACTGTTAGGACTAGTAGTTGTTTGAGTGATGGAGGATGTGCATATGGATATTTTCAACTTAGGGTAGTTTTTATGCCATAGCCTAAACAGTTTTTGAAGTTACATTTTATTTATATGTGTGTTGAAACTTGGCTTAATAAACTTAAATTTAATAAATTTCTTTTATTCTTGGTTTCAGGCGCCTGATCACAGATTCAAAAGTTAAATTAAAATATCAGCATTTAATAACAAATAGTTTTGTAGAGGTAAGTGGTTTATGCTTGTCTAATTTTAGTTTTTAAAAATTCTGTTTATTAATATGAATATTAGTTAGGTTCTTTTTGTTGTAGTTTTTTTCGTTTTCCTTTTTTTGAAACATGGTCTCACAGTGTAGCCTTGGCTGGCTCTGTAGAGCAGGCTGGCCTCTAACTTATAGAGATCCATCTGCCTCTGCCTCCTGAGTACTGGGTGCCCAGCATCTGAAATGCTAATTTTTCAGCTGAATTACTAATTTTCAAACTGTCAAGAGCCTGCTACCATATTTAGAACACTTACTAAAGAAAATAATTTTGAGCTGTGCTCATGAAATTACTTTTTCAACAGTATTTTTCTTTACTGTTTTTTTATCCCTAGCAAAGAATTGTAGTATGTTATTAACATGGCATAATCATGTGTATTTCTCTGTCTTACGATTCATTGCTAATAAAGATTACTGTAATTACGGTGTTGGAGAGAGTAGCACTGGCTTCTCCTTGAGAGGACTTGGGTTCTTTCCCCAACACTCACATGGTAGCTCATAATTGTCTGTTTCCCAGTCCCAGAGGATCCAGGGCCCTTTATTTTTTTCCGTGGGCCAGGCATGAACACAGTGTACAGACACACATACAGACATAATTTTTTAAAATTAAAAAAAGATGCTGTATTTATATTATATATTTTTTTCTTAGACTCCATTGGTCAGCAAATTGCCTTACCCATGTTTGCAACTAAATATTTATTGGGCCGAACAGTGTTGGCACTTGCCTTTAATCCCAGCACTAGGGAGGTAGCAGTAGGAGGATCTTTGTGAATTTAAGGCCAGCCTGGTCTACATAGCAAGTTCCAGGATAGGCTCTAAAGCTACACAAAGAAACACTGTCTTGAAAAACTAAAAATTTAAATAAATGAATGAATGAATAATAATTTTTAAAAAAGAAGACATGCCTTTAAAACGCCATCATTCAGGGAGGCAGAGGTTTATCCCTGTGAGTTCCAAGACAGCCAAGGCTACAATGAGAGACACTGTTTCAAAAAACAGGCAAACAAAAACGGATTTATTGGAAAATATTTATTGCATATTTGTTCTTACTGATTTTGTGCTGTGTTGGCACAATTGAGTAGCTGCTACAGAGAACACTGTGTGTAGGCTGTGAAACAAAATGATTTATTCTCAGGTTTTTTTTATTGAAAGTGCCAAGTCCATGATAGTTAACGTTTGTATATCTTGGTATTTTAATTCTAGAAAATAGTCTTTATTAATTAAACTGTAAAATTGAATAATATAGGTATATTGTATATTTTGAAATTATTAGTATACTTTATGCAAGTGATCTTCTAATGAGTTATACCCTTAGCCAGTTAGTTGACTTTTGAATCCTGATGCAAAATGTTACTTAAGACATGCCTTATTTATATAATAAAATATTTCATAGTTTGTATTTTACCTGAGTGGGATGGTATACTCTGGGAAATTGTAGTACTGGAGTGGTTGAGGCAAGAGAATTGCAAGTTTGAGAGTAATCTGGACTACCTAGTGAGAGACGATGTCTTAAAACAGAAAGATAAACAAAAACCAAAATTAAACACTGCACGAGACAGAGTCTGGTTTGCTGCTTTACTTACCCAGTTCTAGAATAACCAGGTCTACATAGCAAAACCTTATCATAAAACAAATAAGCAAACAAACGAAAAACAGTTGTAGAAACAGTTGAGAATCTATTGTTAAAAGGATTATTTTGTTTTCAGGCAGTAAGAGTCAGTCTTTTCCTATTGTGTAAGAGTGGTTTTGTGTTTTTAATTTTTTCTCTAGTCAAAGGGAGAAATGAAATAAACCCATTAGCGTATCCCAGGCTGTTGTATAGCATCTAAACACCTTCCTAGATTATGAATTTACCTGATTTTCTTGCATTTTAAGAAAATTTCCCTGGGCTGATTTTGGTGACACACATATATGTGGAGGTCAGCTTGGTCTATGGGGTGAATTTCAGGCCAGCTGTGACTGTTTAGTAAGACCTTGTCTCAGAAGTAAAAGTTTACTCTAGAATTGAGGTTTGTTAGTAATCACAAAAATGTCTAAACTGGCACATTGTTGCTTTATCCTGTAGTCTCAGAAATAGTGAGGCTGAGGTAGGATTGCATATGGAAATAAGCTAAGGAGTGGGATTTGTAGGTAGAATAAAACATAGTTCTTATGTTCTATAGAATTAGAAATTTAAAGATTAATCTTGTGATGGTCTGGGGATACAGCTTTGTGGTCAAAGGCTTCCCTAGCGGGTACAGGTACCTAAAACCAAAGTAAACAAATAATGAATCAGCAAACTAGATCCTCTAGAGTTGGGGTGTGGCTCCTTAGGTAAAACATGTGCTTAATGTGGTCCTTAACTTTATTCAAAAAGAAAGAAAGAAAGGGAAGGAAGGAAGGAAGGAAGGAAGGAAGGGAAGGAGAGAGAGAAACAAGTTGCAAGGATTGCTTACTATTGAAAAGGCTTCAGTCAATGTAACCTGCCCCTTTTTTTCTTTTTCTTCTTTTTTTGTTTTATTTTGTTTGTTTTGGATTTACAAAACGGGGTTTCTTTTTGTAACAGCCCTGGCTGTTCTTGAAGTCACTGCATAGACCATGCTGGCCTCGAACTCAACAAAGATCCACCTGTCTCTGCCTCCCAAATGCTGAGATTAAAGGAATTCACTTCCACTGCCTGGCTAATCTGCTACATTTTTAACAAAGTAAAATAGAAATATCATTTATCTTCCTAGATGGAGACAAACCTAACACATTTCTCATTAAAAGGTGATATTATCCTTCAGAGCACTATTGTGTACTTCATAGGGTGTTATCTCTCTTCCAACTTTATTCTAGATTTGTGTATTTAACTTGCTATCATTTTAAAGGTTTTCTAACTTACATTTTAGTGCAACCGACTGTTAAAGTGGTGTCCTGCCCCAGATTGCCACCATGTTGTCAAAGTCCAATATCCTGATGCAAAACCTGTTCGCTGCAAATGTGGGCGCCAGTTTTGGTAAGCAAGTGATTTCCTAAATGAGTGACGTGAATGTGGAGTTTCTACGTTTTCTTTTTAATCATACTAATAAAATGGGGGAAGCTTCATGCTGGGAGATACTAGTTAGAAATAGTTTATTTCTTTTAATTAAATGAGAAACCACATCTTAAGATTCTTTTCTTCTTGATGCATTTATATTTTGGGGAGAGAGAGAGAGAGGGAGAGGGTGAGAGAGTGTGTTAGGGTGTTAGAGAGTGTGTGTGTGTTTTGTTTTAAGGCAGTCTCATTTCATTGCCCGGATTGGCCTCAGACTCATGTTTATTTATTCTCTTTTAATCCCCCCGAGTTCTGGGATAAGCATATGCCGCCACATCTGCTGAATTTATCAAGGGAAAATGAAGCTATAATCCTAATTTTCTCTATATTTTACTTTAACTTTTAAAGAGAGAAATCTTAAAATCTGGGTTAATTTCCCCCGTTTTTCAACATTCGGAAAACACAGGTGTGAGTGTGTGTATAGTGCTTACGTGCTCATTGTGCTTAGTGAGAGTGTGTTGTATTTTGGGCATCAGGCTTCAGTCAAAGCTTAGTGGCAGTGCTTTATCCACATCTCTCTGGTCCAATGCTGTCATGTCATATTTTGTTCCATCTGAATCTTGCTCTCTACCTGTATATTCTCACAGATTATAAGGAATAAATAATGTATGGTCTATTTAAAAATAAAAATTTACTTGATTTAGGCAAGTTTTAATCTTACAAGAAAATATTGGTATATGGTTTTGTAGGTAATTTTGGTTGTTTGGCTGTTAGTATCTTGGAACTTTAGAGTTCTATAGTATACTTTTCCTCTGTCTGAACTCATCAGAGACTTTTCAACTCCAAATATTCAGGAACATTTTAGTGTCTCTGAACTGTTTAACTGGCTTTCTTTTCCTATATGGATATCCTGAGAATTTCTCAATTTGAAAGATCTTACACCTTTTTCGTTAGTGATTAATCTTTAAGTCCATCTTTGACTCCGAAGCCAAGCTGCATCTTCAACGATGTTTATTCAGTCAAAAATTGAGTTTCATTATTTATACATTCTACATAGCATAAAAACAGTCTGGTACTCACAGTTAAGTCATGTTCTGGTTTTTACAATGAATGGTTGTGTTCTAGTTTGCAATAGCATGTTCCTCATTTTCATCAGTGGCATCATCAGAATGACCTTTATTGGTTTTAGCTCCACATGCATTCTATTTAGAATTGGTAGATATTCTTTTAAGATGACGGAGACTTTCTCTATATCTCCTTCTTCATTATAAAGTCTCACTTAATCACCCTGGAATAGTCTCTATTCAAGATAATATATTCTTTTTTTAACACACATCCCAAACCCTGTCTATTATTGATTTACAAATCTGCTTCCTCATTTTAAGCTTTGTTTAATGAACCCTCCTTATTTCTCATTACCATTTTCCTATAACAAAATACCAAGATTATCTAGTATTTACACAGCAGTCATTTCTTTTTCAAATGGGGAAATCCTGGGTCATTGTGCTGGTGAATTATTTGTGTTGTTTTGTGTAGGTGGAAGTTTCCTGTTTTGCAGCTGCTGGGTGCCAAATACCCAGTGCCTACTTCCCAAATCACCACACAGAGGCTTAGTATGCTTGACCAATATAGTCAGTCTCATTATTAACTTATTAATTAGCTCTTACATTTTAAATTAACCCATATTCCTTATTTATGCTCTGCCACGTGTCAGTTTGGCATACCCAAATCTGAGTCTGGCTGGTGTCTCCTGACTCAGCCTTTCTCCTTCATCTTTAGTTTGGTCAGCCTGACTATATTCAACAGTCAGCTTTTTATTGTTGTTGTTGGTTTCCCCCCCCCGCCCGAGACAGGGTTTTTCTGTAGCTTTTGGAGCCTGTCCTGGAACTTGCTCTGTAGACCAGTCTGGCCTCAAACTCACAGAGATCCACCTGCCTCTGCCTCCCGAGTACTGGGATTAAAAGCACACGCAACCACCGCCGGGCTCAATCTGGATTTTGTTAAAGCAATTCAAGTGACAGATCTTTACAATGGACAAGAGGATTGTTGCACAGCAGTTGTGGGTCTGCTTTTTACTATATAGAGGAAATCTTGTGAATAATCTCACATGGTAGATGGAACAATACAGCTGTGTGCATCTCTTTATTGTATTGCTCATGAATACAACCCTCATGACAATCACCTTACAAACTATTCCTAGATGTGCTTGTGTGCACCTGCGTATACTTGCAGAGGGTGGGTGGGGGCGTGGTGGTATTGCGACCGTATCTCTACATAGTGCTGGCTGTTCTAAAACTCACTAGTAGATTAGATTAGTAGATTAGACTGGGCTCTTCAAACCCACAAGGATCTGCCTTCCACGTGCTAGGTTAAAGCTATACACCATCGTACCCAACAACCCCTCCCTTTTAATGCTGTCACACTGATGATTAGGTTTCAGCATTGGTATCAGGGTGGGGCACTTGAAGAATATAGCAGAAAGGTAAAAAGATTTTACTGTATTTTTAAAGAAAATGAGGGAACTAGTGCTAACAAATAGGTGTTCTGTTGGTAGGTATTTCAGTAATGTTCGGATTCTTTAAAAATAGCCTTCGAATTAATAAATATCCCCAAAGAGCAAATAAATTCACAAACATGCAAGCATGTATACAATGCAAATTGTGTTGATTAGAGATAACAGTGCCCTTATAGTTTTAGAGTTTAGTCCTGTGACCTGGGATGATGATTCAGTGTGTAAAGTGCTTACTGTGCAAGAGTTAGGGACTTGAGGCCCCAAACCATATAAAGCTGGGCACCCCAGCTTGCACCTATACTCCCAATGCTCCTATAGTGATATGAGGCAAAAGCAAGAGATTCACTAAGAATTTGTGTGCCAGGTAGGCTGGTGTGCACAGCAGTGAACACTAAAAAGGGAAGAGAGACCCTGCTTCAAAGAAGGTCAAAGATGAGGATAGATGTTGTCCTCCAACTTTCAAATATTTACTATTAGCACACACGTGCCTGCTACCACACATCGAATACCTTTGTTACAGGCAAGAAGATCAAATCTGATTCCATGCACACTCTCAAATTTATGTTTTAATAAGAAACATTTCTCTTTTTTGTAAAAATTTGTTTAATGTAGTTAGATTTATTTATGTGTATTGTGTTTTACCTTCATGTATATATATCACATGCATTCAGTGTCCATAGAGGCCAGAAGAAGGGAGGGCATCAGATCCCTTTAACTGGAGTTGGTTGTCAGTTTACATGTGAGTGATCTTGTCAAACCTGGGTCCACTGCAAAAGCAACAAATGCTCCTACTTATTGAGCCATCTCTCCATCTCCTTGTCTCTTTTTGGTAGGAAATGCAGCATACATTTGAAACTCCTTGGTTGCCTGTTTTATCGGATTCCCTGTCTTCCTTGTCAGAGAAATAATTATATCCTTAACCTCATTACTTCTCTCTTTGACAAACATTTTTATAAATTACGTAATAATCATAATAATAACTGGTTTCATTTTGTATAGGTTTCACTAAATTTCTTCTTTGACAATTTTACGCATAGCCAGTACATTTTGATTATTCTGCCCCCCCCCCCCATCTTTCCCGTCCCTTTAACCTTTAATGCTGCATCCCTGGAATTCCTTTCCCACATTCATATCTTACCTTGTGACTCACCGAGCTCCTCCTTTATAGCCATTGGTTTGGAGAAATTCATTGCAATCTGGTGGGCTCCACAGCAGTGGGTACCCTGTTGTGTTCTGTGTCATCCCTGCTCTGCCCCGCCCCCATTTTGAGGAAGGGTGTTATGTACCTCAAGCTAGCCTTGAATTCTGTATTCTCCTTGAGGCCTAGGATTTTACAGGTTACCATGCCCAATTCGATGTTTTCCCATAAGCTTTTGTGTTTTCCTCTTTTATACACCTAACCTGTAAACATGCATGTACTTAGTACTAGGATTACATATAAGCCACCATGATTTTTTTGTTTTGTTTTGGATAGATTGACCAACACCATTTTTCTCTGCAGGGCTGAGTTTAATCTAGTCATATTATGCAAAGATATCCCCTTTTGTATCTAATTATTATTATCTATATTATTGCTGTATATTAGTATGAAATTGTGAATTAACCTTCAAATGCAGGCTTTTGTTCTAAAGCGAATGAAGATAGAGTATGCACTGGTGAAACACTACTAAAAGCCTCTCAGTGCAATCTGAGTGAGCCAGTCTTGCAAACAGTTGCTGTGTAGTTATCAGGGCATGTCTTTATGCTTTTTATCATTCCCATATCACACATATTGATTCTTTATTTGTTGGTCCTAGAACACACTAATCCCGAAAAAAATATTCACTGTAAAATAAATAAACACATTCCCTGCCTTGGTATTTGCCAATCATTTAGAATTTTCCTGGCAATACTGGGGAACTGTAGAGGTGAAATGGTTGAGTTGTTACTTACAGTGAGTAATATTAATTATGTAAACTCCTGTGTCCTTTAACAGCTTTAACTGTGGCGAAAATTGGCATGATCCTGTTAAATGTAAGGTGAGATTTGTTTTTTTTTTCCCTTTTTAAAAAACGAGTCAGTACATTTCTAAGATTTGATTAAAGATAACAGCCGATGACTTTGTACTAGCAAGTGGAAGATTTTATTCTATGCTTTTTTGTTTCGGGTGATCATTTGCAAGTATTCTATGTGCGTTCATTTGAGTGTTAAGTTTCTCCTTATTCTTATAATTCCCGTGAGTAGTTAGGCTTTGTTTTGGGAAAATAACATAATTTGAGTTTTTTCATCCAGGTTCCAGGCTCTCCATTCAACTTTAAAAAGTCAAAATTCTTCAGTTCTTTTTCGGTTGATCCTATATAAATGAGTTGGGTTGTTTTGTTTTGTGTTTTTTAAGACAGGGTTTCTCTGTAGTTTTTGGAACCTGTCCTGTAACTAGCTCTTGTAGACCAGGCTGGCCTCAAACTCACTGAGATCTGCCTGCCTCTCTCTCCTGAGTGCTGGGATTAAAGGCATGCACCACCACCACTCAGCAATAGATGAGATTTTACAGCCACAAATTTTCCTACTTTGAGAATATGCCTAATGATAATCTATTTCTTTTTGAGTCTTACGTTTATAGATTTCCTTTGCTTAAGTGCTGAAATAATTTGCTATCCCTAAGGTTTTAGTTGTATTCTAATGATTGTTATTTTCAAATAGTGGTTGAAGAAGTGGATTAAAAAGTGTGATGATGACAGTGAAACTTCTAATTGGATTGCAGCTAACACAAAGGTTGGTCCATCTGTGTATATCCTCCCACCACTACCCCACCCCTGAACTGTTGACACATTGAAGGGTAGGTCTGTAAGCATTAGCAAAACAGTGTGAGTTTATGTTGGTATGAGCTTTATGATAGCTTTTGTCTACCCCACCCCACCCCCATGGCTACATATGGATTATTACTTTCAGGTGTTTATTTTATTGAGTGGCTGTAAGGCATTATACATAGTGGTCTACTTTTATTGTAAAAACGTGTATTTCCTGTAGAAAAAGCTTATTTTGCTAAACTAAATGTGAGTATATTTCACTTCACTTATATTGGCCTAATGTCAATTTTTTTTTTAAAATATTTTTTTGTATTGTGTGCATGTACATATGTGTGCTCATGTCTAGGTAGGGGAGAACCACTCTCGGAATCAGATTTTGCCTTCCACTATATAGGTACAGTGTATTGAACTGTTAGACTTGGTGGTAAGTACCCTTACAACCCTGAGCTATGTTGCCAGCTAATGTAACTTTCTACCTTAAGTTTCTCAGTTTTACTTTTTAGAAGTTAGTCTTCAGAGGCCAGGATTTAAGCGGAGTAACTAATTTTATTTTTTGATCATGTAAGGTAGACCTAGCAGAACTGTTTCTCTGAATCTGCCTTTTGCTATACATTTAAACTATGACATAAGTGAAAACATTGAAAGTGGATCCATGTAGTAGTCCTTATTTTTATTTTGAAGTATGTTAATTAATGAAAGTAGTTGTAAATTCTGTCTCTTTGGGGCTTTGGTTGTAGCTCAGTTGATAGAGAGCTTGCCTAACAGGCACAAAGCCCTCATTAGTCTTGATCCCAAACACCATATGAACTGGATGTGCTGACACATCTTGTAATCTCAACACTGGAGAAATGAAGGTGGGGATCAGAAGCTCAACATCAGCTCAAGCTACACGAGACCTTGTATCAAACCATAAAAACAAGGGCTGAGAAGATGCCTTGGTGGATAAGTGCTGTTCACGTATGAAGAACTGAGTTCAGATCACTGACACTCATAAAAAAGGTGTGGCCATGTAACTCCAGTGCTGAGTTTCAGAGACAGACTTTCTGGAGCTCAATGGTCAACCCCTGTAGCTGAAGATAAAGAACTCCAGGTTCACTGAAAGTGTCTGAGAGTTGTAAAGCTGAGAGCTATAACGCAGGACATCTAGCGTCATCTCTCGCACACTTGTGAACACAGTCTCTGCACCACTCAAATTTTTAAGTTTCAAAAAAGCTAGATATTGTAGCACACATAGTTAATCCCAGCATTTGGGAGACAGAGACATCCGGATTCCAGAGTTTGAAGCCAGTCTAGTCTATATAGTGAGTTCTAGGACAGCAGGGCTTTGTAAAGAGTTCCTATCTCAACAACAACAAAAACAAATGCTTAAAAAAGTAAATAAGAACAAAAATGGAAATTGTGAACTTCAGTATGAATTTAGTTTGAAAGTCGGGGCCTGATTACCTGTTTGCCTGACTCTGAAGTTCAGACTGCTTATATATGGCTCTTTTGTGACCTAGAATTAGTTTCCTTGTTATTTCTATTTGTCTTTTATTCTTGTGATAAACAGGAATAAATAGCACTGTTAGAAGGCTTATGGGTTTAATGCTATGCTGCATATAATGTTCTGCGTAGTGCTCAGGATAGAAAGTGCTCTGCAGCTAGGTGACACTCAATAGTGTGTTACGATGAGTAAAATACTTCACAGTTTTTATCAAACTTACTATCTCTGATTAAAAATATTTTGATTGTTTTCACTGGGGTAGAGATGATTCAGCAGCTGAGAGCACTGGCTGCTCTTCCATAGGACCTGGGTTCAATTCCCACGTGCATGGTGGCTCACCACTTCCTATAATTCCAGCTCTAGGAGATCTGATGTCCTCTTCTGGTCTCCACAGGCACCTGCACACAGATGGCAAACACACAGACATATAAAGAAAAATAATTTTATAAAAGGAATTACACTGTTATGTCTTTTAAAACCCAGTAATAAGCAGGGCGGTGGTGGCACATGTTTTTGAGGCAGGTGAATCTCTGAGTTCGAGGCCAACCTGGTCTACAAAGCGAGTTCCAGGACAGCTAGGACTGTAAAACAGAGAAAACCTGTCTCGATAAACAAAAGAAAACAAAGCAAAAAACCCCAGTAATAATGATGCAGATTATTTTTTATGGTATTTATTAACATGCTTACTACTTTTATAAGTGATTTAAGTGTAATAACTCTAATAAATAAATGAAATCTAGAACTGGTTTCTCTCAATGGTAGCAATACAGCTTAGTGTAGCATTGACACCAACTTTATAGTTTTTTTTCATAGGAATGTCCCAAATGCCATGTCACAATTGAGAAGGATGGCGGTTGTAATCACATGGTTTGCCGTAACCAGAACTGTAAAGCAGAGTTTTGCTGGGTGTGTCTTGGCCCTTGGGAACCACATGGATCTGCCTGGTAGGTTGGACAAATGGTAGAGTATGTTAACATAATTATGAGATATATATCACATATAAATTATATTTCTGCTTTTGATTATCACCTGACTTGAGCTCAATGAACAATATGTATTTCAACAGAGGAATTGTTAAGTAGAGCCAAAGAGAGGAATTAAGTGGTCATTTCTCACAGGAATTAATAATTGAGATGAACCTTTGGGTTGAGATTTTCTTTAATTTGTAGTTGGAAACAAAGTAAAAGGAATACTGAACAGAGGTGGAGTATATTTTAAGTTCATGATTTTGTTTTTTAGTTACATTGTCTGATGACTCTAGGTAGACTTTGTAAACTAGAATTTATCTACAGAAATTTAACCTGTGTGTTTTTCTTACCCTACACATCATTAAACAACAGTGTTGTTGTCTTTAATAATTGGAAAGTGCTGGGCGGTGGTGGCGCACACCTTTAATCCCATCATTTGTGAGGCAGAGGTAGGCGGATCACTGAGTTAAAAGGCCAGCCTGGTCTACAGTGCAAGTGCCAGGACAGCCTCCAAATCTACAGAGAAACCCTGTTTTGAAAAAACAAGACAACAATAACAATAAAAAAAATTGGAAAGCTACTGAGCAAAAATCTGTATTTTTTGGTTTTCTTTGACACTTTTTTGGTTTAGTTTGGTTTGATTTTTTGACACAGCATTTTTCTGTGTAACAGCCCTGGCTGTCCTAGACCTGGCTTTGTAGACCAGGCAGGATTAAAAGTGTGTACCACCACCACCCAGCCTAACTTCTCTTTGAAATAGATTTGCATTCCTATTTGGAAGAACTACCTATAACTTGTAAATAGTTCTTTGAATGGGTCTTTATTATGCAATTTTATAAGTTCTTCAAGACTGAGAGTTAATATTAGATCCATGTGCAGTTGTCTCTTGGCATCCATTGGAAATGGGATGCCCTGTGGATACCAAAATCTGAGCATTATATACAATAGTATAGTACTTGCATGTATGTAGATTACTTATAATACCTTGCACATAGTAAATGTTCTGTAAACAATATTATTTAGGGTATAATGACAAGGATAAAGGCATCTGTTTGTGTTCAGTACAGTTGGGAGTTATCGTCAGTTATTTTTTGCTCCAGGAAAGATTGTTTTCATAGTGCATAATCCTTGGATTCAAAGGCTACCTGTTTTAAAAGGCATCATTCATTTCCTTCTGTACTAATAGATAATTTTCTTAAATGCGTATTTATTTTGAAAAATGCAAGTTAAACTTTAGATTGGTTTTGAGAAACATAGGAGCTAAGCAAAATGCTGATGAGAAATAAAACTGTTTCTGGGTGTTATAATGTGCAGATAACCTGCATTTATTAATTTGTGTTACCTTCCTGCTTTCTGTTGGTTAACCTGGTAAGTTGTGGGGGATAGGAGAAGTTAGGAAATAGAACTTCAGTATAAAATAGTTTGGATGTTGTGAGGGTAGAAGTGTCATGGATAGATGAAAAGGGCTTGTATTATGTAGTTTACACCTTGTCGAATAATTCCAGCACTATTGATGACTGGATGGGAGGGGAAGTGTAGGTTCAAATTACGATAAAGAGATCGGAACTTTAGGCATTTGCTTTTGTTTAATGGGGACTTGTAGTTACAGTGATTGGAGGATTGGTGATAGGGATTATTTCTGGAGCTAATTCCAAGATAGTAACTGATTTGTTAATGGGGAATAAAGAAAATATGCCATTGTCAGAGCTGAAGACAGAGAGTTAGTCTCTCTCTCTCTCTCTCTCTCTCTCTCTCTCTCTCTCTCTCTCTCTCTCTGTCTGTCTGTCTGTCTCTCAAGACAGGGTTTTTCTGTGTAGCATAGGCTATCCTGGAACTTGCTTTGTTGACCAGGCTGGCCTGGAATTCTCAGAGATCTACCTGCCTCTGCCTCCCCAGTGCTGGGATTAAAGTTGTGTGTTGCTGCTGCTGCATGCATGTATGTACACACACGCGCACGTGCAAACAGATTTTCTGCATTTTAGGATAGCAAACTGTAGGGTTCCCAGAAACTAAAATAAGGTCACTGTATGCTTTTCTATGCCAGCCTAGCGTGGGGGGGGGGTATGGAAAAGATTTTTTTCAAGACCTGTGAGTTTGATGACATCGCTGATCATGACTCAGATTTTAAATAAGTTATACAAAGCAAGAGAATTACCATAGACTGAATGATGACCTGATCGAAAGGGCCATGCCTATATACTAGTTGACCTTTTATTTATCCCCCCTTTTCTATGTATTCTTAAAATGCCTTTGATTTGTAAAAACGGTATTCCAAGTAGCACAATCAGTTATTTGAGTTATAAATATAGGTAGACACTAAATATTTGCTTTGCCAGCCTTAATATCTTCAATAGTTTTGGATAGGAAAAATCTGTGTTAAGATAGTGCTTTAAATTCCTTTTTAAAAAACACTGCAAGGAGTGAATATGGTGGCACACACCTTTTAATTCCAGCAGTCAATAGGCAGATGGATCTCTAAATGATGGTCTAGCCTGGTCTGCATAAATAGTTCCAGACAAGCCTGAGTTTCATAGAAAGACCATGTCTCAAATACTAACCACAACTTGTTATGTTTAAGAGATAAGAAAAAAATAGTTTATGAAGAGAAATCAAAGGCAGTCATCATTCAATTAAATTAAGCAAACTAGTACATCAAGTAAAAATATTGAATGATTAGGTAAAAATTAACATTAAATCTTCCTATTTCAGATCAATTATCTGTTACTTTTAGACCAATTGTGGAAAATAGGCAATAGGCTAGTATCAAAGATTAAGCAATTAAAAGTATAACTTAAAATTTCTGAGATTTGTGATTTAATCCTATACCTAAAAACTGTATTTAAACCATATTTCTATCAAATATTTCATTTGGAACAGAAATTTGTAGACTATTGAGTAAAAATAGGCAAGGGTATTTGGGAAATGATTGGCCATTTCTTGAAATAAACATAGTAGATTCACATTTTCCTTAAGGGAATGTCCTTAAAAACTTTATGAAATATTCCCCTACTTCCTTCTGCTTTCTGGTATATTTTTGTAAGAGATCATCTTATCTCCAAAACCATCCAACAAAATCAAAGAAAGGTATTGAACACACAAATATCACCACACAAACATATACATAGACAAGCACTTCTCTTAAAACCTCTTTCTGATACATAGTTTGGTGAAATCAAAGATAGTGTTTATTCGTATGTTATGTGTGCATACAATACACAGATACCATTACAGTTCTGAAGGGATGAAAATAAAGCTCAGTGGCAGAGCATTGGCTTAGCGCGCAAGAGACTTTAGATCGAATTTTTAACACCATGTGCTCATACACATATTCAAAAAACAATTCTGAAAAGGTTGGTAAGTCTGTACAACTCAATTTTAGATTCTTTTTTTTTTTTTTAATCAAACGTGTATGAGTGTGTGAATCTCTTTCTGTCACACAAATCATCTTTCAACATCTGCTCACAAGAGGCCTGAAGAGGGCATTAAATAACTTGGAATTGGAGTTCCAGAAGGTTTTGAACTGCCCACTGTGTATGCTGGGAATCAAACCTGGTCCTGTAGCAAGTATTCTTAGCCATTGAGTTATCTCTTGAGCCCCATGCATTTCACATTTAACATTTAAATTCAAGTTTTTCTTTGGGATAAAGGGAGAGATGGGGTTTTGGAAATCTATTCCTTTAGCTACTTCCTGCTAACTGAACTACTTTTATGTATTTATTCCGAATCTCCCGTTGAAAGTCTATTGCAAGTGGACTTTACATAAATAAATAGCCACAATCAGGATGTAGTCTCTCATAAAAGATATGTAGTAGCCAGGTGTGGTAGCATGTAACCTTAATCCCAACACTTGGGGACCAGTGCCAGACAAATCTCTGAGTTTTAGGTTAGTTTGGTCTATATAACAGGTCTCAAGCTAACCAGAACTAGTGAGACCCTGTGTAAACAACAACATAAACAGATACATAGTAACAAGGACAAAGGAAGTGCCCATCATTTCCACTTTGAGCTAATTTCTCTGGATATGTTTCTTCCTTCCCTTTTTTATGTATCGTTCAGTTTTCAGTGACAGTTAATAAATCATAGTGTTGTATCTAAGTACATAGCACAGCATCTCTTAAAGAGTAACTTGCTAATTGTTGGTTCTCTGGTTTATAAAAGGAGAGATACAGTGAGTAACAGGTGGCTTAGGAGATAGCATTATCTCTTCAGAAACAGTTTAAAGGTCAGACTATAAGTAGTAATCATGAATTCTGTATTCCAGTGTTTTCTGGTGGTTGTAGCTTAGTTGGTTTGGGATGAGTTATCCAAAAGATGAAGAATTTCCTATTACATAATGGAGAATTGTTCTAGTACTTTAGACACCCAGAATATTAGGTGTTCGATTATATACAACCCTCCCAGTGTTGCTTTATTTAGTCTTGTGATTTTTCCACTGTATCACTGTGTGTGTTGACATCTCAGTTTATCTGTTGTGAAAAAGAATGCTAGTTCTAGATAATCACTTGGTACAAGTTAAAGTGCTACATCCTGTTCCTTTTATAGTTGATTTATGGCTTTCTGAAACTCTCTTAATTTTTTTTTAAGGTACAACTGTAACCGCTACAATGAGGATGATGCAAAGGCAGCAAGAGATGCCCAAGAGGTGAGTTGCAGCCGTGGCAGGACAGCCGTGGCTAAGAATGCCTGATTCACATTTTTTCTGGGTTAACTTTATAGAAGCATTCAGAAAGGGACTCTTTTACAGTACTTATTAGGAACATTTATTTTTGTTTTCTGAGACAGGCTCTGTAGCCGAGATTGGCATCAAACATATGATCCTTCTGCTTCTGCTTCTTCCTGATGGCTGATTATAGGCATGTGCATTGTGCTCACTCAGTCTTTTTTGTTTTGTAATTGGTTTGTGAATTTTGAGCCAAGCTCTTGCTTTGTCCCTAGACTTCCTAATCTTAGTTCCCCAAGTCTGAAATTACAGGGATATGCCAATCCTCCTCCTCTATAAGGACAGTCTTGTTTGTTTCCTTTCTTCACTTGAGCTAGTTATGTTGGATGTTTTAAGGTTCTGGTGGTGACCTTAAATGATTGCCTTCACCTCTGCATTCTGCTCATTCAGTAAGGAGAATAAGAGACCAGCAGTTGTTGAGTGAACTGCTGCTATTCTGTATAGAGCACACAGTGTGTCACTTAGTTTTACTTTTCACCTCATTATTTGTGCAATTCTGATAGGTCAGGTGATTTTGAAACAGACTCCCTCAGGAGTCTCTATGCTTTTAGGAAAGGATTCAGACAATATGTTTGTATTTCTATTTTTTTTATCTCATCATTTTATAATAATTGTAGAACCATTGAATTTTTCTTTAGTCATTTTTGTTGTTATTGGTTGTTTTGATTTTTCTAGACAGGGTTCCTCTCTGTTAGAGTTCTGATAGTTCTGGAGTTAACTTTGTAGACTAGGCTGGCCTTGAGCTCACTGAGATCTTTCTGCCTGTCTATGCCTCCAAGTGATGGATTAAAGACATATACCACCACCACCCAGCTAAATCTTTTGTTCTTTCTTTCTTTTTTTAAATAGATTTATTTATTTTTATGTGCATTGGTGTTTGGCCAGCACGCAGTCTGTGTGAGGCTTTCAGATCTCTTGGAACTAGAGTTACAGACAGTTGTAAGCTACCATGTAGTTGCTGGGAATTGAATCCCAGATACTCTGGAAGAGCAGTCATTGTTCTTAATGTCTGAGTCATCTCTCCAATCCTTTATTTATTCAGTCATTCTTTTTTGAAATTCCTAAAGAAAAAAATGCGTTTTAGCTGGATGGTGGTGGCACATGGCTTTAATTCCAGCCTCTGAGTTTGAGGCCATCCTGTTTTACAGAACAAGTTCCATGACAGCCAAGCTACACAAAAAGACCCTGTCTGCAAACAAAAATGCTTTTTAAATGGTATTCCAAGCTGGATACAACCCAAAACATGGATTACATATGTTTGTTATTGTTCGTTTTTAAAGGCAATTTTTTGCCTGTAATCCCAACACTCTGGAGGCTTAGAGGATCACAATTTTGAGGCTAGCCTTTAACTACATAGCAAATTTGAAACCAGCAAGACTCTGTTCACTCAACACACACAGACCTCAATCATTTCTAATTAAAGGAAAAAATGTCCTCCCCCAATACATATTACTATATACTCCCATATTGGCAGAAGTAAAGATACTGTCTTTTGCTATAAGTAAAATAATAAACGTTTCACAGATATATATGAAAGGTCTCCCAAAAGGTCCTTTAGGAGGTTGTAGTTTAGGTGGTTTGTGTTCTGAGTCTTTTGGTTTTTCAAGACATGGTTTCTCTGCCTCCTGAGTGCTGAGATTAAAACATGTGCCAGCACAGTACAGCAAGGCATGTTTATTTTAACCTTCTAGCTCATTCTGGGTTCAAAGTACTAGAATTACATGCATATTATTTTAGTCCTTTTAAAGAACGGAAAAATTCTCACAAATTAATAGGGCTGGCTTAAGTATATTCACTACAGTATTTGAATATGTGAATGTAGAACCACTTGCAAATACCTTATTTCTATATAGCTGTAAAACCAAATCAAATCACAAGTCAATGAAATTTGTCTGCATTCATTCAATTTTATAGGGACTGAAATAATTTACCACTGTGTCTTGTTTATGTGGTGCGAGTGATGGATTCCAAGGATTCATATATTGAAGGACATTCTACCAGCTGAGCTACATCTCCTGTACTAAGTTGTGGTTGTTGTTATTGTCATCATTTTAATACTTAAAAAGGCATAGTGGCACACACTTTTTTATTCCCAGCAGAAGTAGGTGAGAGGATTTCTGTGAGTTCAAAGACAGCCTGGACTACATAACATGTTCCAGGACAACCAGAACTGCTCAGAGAGACTCTTACTCAAAACCATCATATTTTGTGGTCTGCTAATACCTGACTATTTGGTACCTCTACTTTACTTCATTTAGTGGTCCTCGTCTTAGTAAGGGTTACTCTTACTGTGATGAAACGCCATGACCAAAAGCAACTTGAGTGGAAAGGGTTTATTTTATTCTTACTTCAAATAACAGTTCAAAAGCAGTGAGAACAGAAACTCAAACAGGGCAGAAAACTGAGACAGGAGCTGATGTAGAGGCCATAGAGGGTGCTGCTTACTGGCTTGCTCCCCATGGCTTACTCAGCCTGTTTCATTATAGGATCCAGGACTCAGGACCAACAGCCCAGGGATGGTACCACCCACAGTGACCTGGGCCCTCCTCCGTTGATTACTAATTAAGAAAACCCCTATAGGCTTGCCTATACCCCATCTTATGGAGACATTTTCTCAGTTGAGGCTCCCTCCTCTCTAATGACTCTAGCTTGTGTCAAGTTGACCTAAAATTAGTCAGTACAGTTACTTTTTCTCAGTCTGATTTATAGATTATTAGTGGCAGTCATGATTTCTCTAGCTTCCTGTTTGAACATGACTCTACTGCTTAGTTCACTTTTATGACTTAATAGAAATCAAGATTGTTTAAAATCTTTTTGAAGAACAGTACCATACCTTTTCTAATATATTTTTAGATTTTGATAATTCCATTGAATAAAAAGAAAAGCTTTTTCCTCATGTAAGGCACTGTTTTATTCCTAGTTATTATGAATTCTGAATGACTAGTAGACCAGTTAGATCTAGCTAGAGATCATATTTAGCACGGTCTTTGTTTTTGAAGACCCCAACATCTCAGTAAAATCCCTTTCTAAGTTCTCTGGGGGGTGGGGTGGAGGTGGGATATTGTGCATAGTTTTTATTTTAGGGATCTATAGATTTTTGTACTTTACAAGTTAGTCCATTCTAGAATCTTACATTTCTGTAGGGACAGTGAAAGATTTCATATCGCTGTCATTTATTTGATGGGATATACCATTGCATGCTTATTTAACCTTTTGATTTTTCCTTATGTTCTCCATTATCATGTGCTAACCTGATGTCTCTTGGGTTATTGTAGCCTTCAGAACTATTAGAAATTTGGTACATAGTCCAGAAAGATCCTTGGTGATACTTTGAGTGCTTTGTGTTGTAGAAAAGTTTATATACTCTGTTGTGCTGACAGTGGTAAAATTTGAATCTTCTTCTGTCTTTGGAAGTCAGAATACCTTTTCTGTGGAAGATGAAATAAAGCCATACCCGACTGCACAGGTGTGTAACCCAGCTACTCAAAGGATGAAGCAGGAACATTATGAATATAGGACCTGTCTGAGCTACGAGACCTCTCTGAGAAATTTAGTGAGAGTCTATTTCAGAGAGGTGTGTGTATTGGGGGAATCATGGAAATGGCTCAGTCTTTAAAACAAGACTTAACAGAAAGCATGAACTCAAATTTAGGTCTCCAGCATCCACATGGCAACTGCCTGCGATCCCAGCATTAAGGAGGCAGAAACAGGACTTCTGTAACTAGCTGCCCAGCAAGATTAGTCAGAAACCACAAGGTCCATGTTCAGTGAGAATACATGCCTCAATGAATTGTGATCCAGAAAGACAACCTATATGAGCTTTGACTCTAGACATGTACAAATTCTGTACACACATATGAAGGGGTTGGGGAAGAGGGAGCCATTGAGATAGCTCACTGAGTAAAAATGTTTGCTGTACAAATCTGATAAACTTGCATTTGATTCCCTGAATCCACAGTGTGGAAAGAGAATTGATTCCTGAAAGTTAACTCTGACTTCCTACTTACATATGTATGCACATGTGCAAGCACACACACACTCAAAACGGGGGATGATGTAAAAGGAAAGAAAAGGAGGTGAGAGGGGTTGAATCTCAGTGGTAGAGTTTGCCCAGCATGGGCAAGGCTTTGATTCCCAGCACTGAGGTTTGGATCAATACCTGCTGACTGTAATCTCCACGATGATTACTCAAGTTTATTTCTCTCCTTACTGCTAAGGAAGTCATAGGCCTTAACAGATGAATGTGATTGTGTTCCAAATAGCTTTACTTAGAAAAAAACAGTTGGTAGCTACACTTGACTGGCCTGCCAGTTTTCTAGTTTTGGTTATTTTGGGAACTCCTTTTCAAATTGTGAATTGATTTTTCATTTGAATCTTGGCATTTATTATCAAGCTTTTCTTATTTGCATTAAAATTTTTCTTCTTTGATTTTTGAGGGTTTTATTTGTAGACTCCCCCACCACCACCACCATCACTGTCTGGCCTGGTCACTGTATAGATCAGGCTGGCCTGGAACTCAGAGATCCATTTGCTTCCTCATCCTGAGTACTGGGATTAAAGGCATGTAGTACTACACCCAGCTTCATGAGTTTTAATGAGAAATAGTTTTCAGAATCATAAAGTATATGAAATCAAGTCCTCTCACCTCATATGTGGTAATGCGATAAATTGGATGTTCTGTTAGGTTTTGTGAATTTGACAAATTTGCAAATAGTAGTACTTACTGGAAAGTTAACATGACAGGCAGGTTAGTTACTAAATAGTATATTTGCACTTTGGCATTATTTTTTTTTTTTCTCATAAGTGTTGGTTCAGCACCTACCTCACTCTTAAAATAATATGGCTTTGCCAGGCATGGTTGATACATGATGCAAATATAGCTCTCATGAGGTAGGAAGTAGAAAGAGAAACATCTTAATTTCCATACCAGCCTAACCTGTTTCCTGACCCTCGGGCGGGGTGTGTGTGTGTGTGTCAAACTTTGTTTCATTTGACTTTTTTGTGATGCTTCAGTGTTGTGTATGATATTGGAACGTGTGATTGAGTAGTCCTGAGGTTCAAAGTTTATTTATTTAAGAAGAAGATCAACTGTAGATTCTTCGCTAAATATTTATATTTTCCTCTCGAGACAGGGTTGGAGCTTTCGAGCCTGTCCTGGGACTTGATCTGTAAACCAGGCTGGCCTCAATAGCAAAGAAATCTGCCTGCCTTTGCCTACCGAGTGCTGCACAATATTTACATTTCTATATACTTGGTGTAGGGTAAAAAGGCCAGCCAAGGAAAACCAACCAATCCCTGAGCACTCTGACTGTGAACCCAGAGCTAGTGAAGGAAACACACCCAGGATCTGAAACCTGAGCCAGTGAAAGAAACACTTTATCCCAGACCCAAAGAAACATACTCTGACTCTGAAGCCAGTGCCAAAGAAACATACTTTGTCTCTAAAACCAGAGCCAGTGGGGGGGGGGGGGGATGTCCTGTCCCTAAAATTAACCAAAGACTCAAAAAGGACCAGTGAAAGAAACAGTTTGACTCTGAAAGCAGATTAGCCAATCTCTGAGCAGAAAAACTTCTTCCTGGGAAAACTCCGCCCCTAAAAAGGCCCATATAAGCCCCTCTGCCTGTTCAGCTGTTGGCCATTATTTACTACCCTGGCAAAGGTAGCCATTCTCCTGGGCTGCTCCTTCCCAAATAAATCTCAAAAGAATACTGGGTGAAGATCTTCACTTGGTGTATCATAGAAGGTACCCGAGTGTCTGTTATTTCTAGACTTTAAAGCGTGGAGAGAAAAATATAATTATATGTATATGTGTGGTAAAATCACACTTAAATTTAACTAATCATTGTCTATATATCAGGCACTAGTGATATTAAGTATATTGCTTTAAAATCGTCCAACACTTCTAGAGACGTTCAAAACAATGAAAGAGACTTTATGTCAGTTGTTTTTGTAAGACAGTAATAATGCCAAATGTATTTGAAGTACAAAATTATGTTATTAATACTTCTTTGTGTATTATCAAGTAATAGGCTTTACTGAGTGCCATTACTGTATGTAGATGTATTGGGAGTGTGTTTGAAATTAAACCCAGTGACTGTTGTCAAACAAGCGTGGGCTTTAGGCTTTACCCCAAACTATATCTGTAGTGCTCTAGCCCTCACTGTTAGATTGTTATTGTATGTATGTATATATATTTGGTTGGTTGAGAGATGGGGTAGTGGAGGCACAGAGAGACAGAGATTCGCTCTATAGCCATGGCTGGTCTTAATTTATGCTAACCATGCTTTTCTCAGTTTTGGCAATTCCATGTTTCTGTCTGCTGAGTGCAGCTGGTATTACAGGTGTGCACCTCCATGCACAACCTCTTTAGAAATATAGCTTATTTGAATCAACTATTGTTCAGATGATTCCAATTCTATCAAATTTCCTTCTGTTTTCATATTTTTAGGCAGGATCTCATGTTGTAAATTATTAAAATTTTAAATTTATTTTGTGTGTGTGTACATGTACATACACATGCATATACATGCATGCTCACAGAGGACAGTTGTCAGGATGTTCTTTTCTTCCTGCCACCTCATGAGAGCTGAGGATTAAATTCAGGATGTCAGACCTGTGCACAAGTACACTAGCCATCTTGCTTGCTCAGATTTACTTTATAGTTAGTTGCAATCTTGCCTATAAATTGAATTTGACTGCTAACTTTATTTTCTCTTTACATTATCCTTCTCTTGCTTCCTTTTAAAAAATTGCCATTTGTTTGTTGAAGAAACTCGGCCATTTTCTCCTGCTGCTTTTCCAGCCCTAAAGATTTTACTGCTTGTTAATAATAAATGAATCCCTGGCATCATTTATTAACCTTTTTGGTCTCTCTTCTACTACTACTACAACTTTTTTAAAGACAGGGTCTCACTGTATCGCTCTGCCCAGTACTCTCTGTGTAGATCAATTTGCCTTCTTAGCCTAAAAATTTAAGCAAATTCAGGCTCAGCAAAAAGAGCTTTGAACTTCTTTTTTTGTGGAGTGGGGGTTTGAGACAGGGTTTCTCAAAGACTGGGTTGTCAGTAAATTTGTTTAGCTTGCACACAACACACCAGCCACCAGCAACAAACAGCTGCTTCTTGTTTTCTATCTCATTGCTTCCTCTGTAGAGTGCTATCCACGAGAACTATTTTTGTATTGCTAAAAATACTCTTCATCAACATTGTTTAATTTGTTTTCCACTAATTGTAGAACAGACATTTTAATGTTGAGTTAAAAATAGACAAATATGTGACTCATGGCTGCTGTATAAAAGCCATAGTAAGGCATTCAGAGCAGTAGTATCAAAGGTAACTATAGATAGCTTTATCCTTGATTTTAAATTAAGAATAATTCTAGATTACTGTTTTATCAGCAAATACATGAAATTTCAATTGGCAATTGTAGTCAATAATAATAATTCTTGTGGATATGATGTTTACTATGTGTATAAGGTTGATGGATGTTTAACTATAGATAATTATTTTGTCACCTTGGTCACCTATTGTTTTTTATGGATAGATATTTGACATTAACTTTTATTTTTGAATACAAAGTGTATTATTGACAGGCTGGTCCTCCAGCTCCCATCCTGTTCCCCCAGTATCATTATTTTACTCTCTACTCCTCTGAGTTCAATGGTTTTAGATTCTTTGTATAAGTCAATATTGTGTAGTATATGTATTTCTATATAGGCTTAGTACATTGTCTTCCGTGGCTAGCCATTTGTTGCACATGACCACCTGAGCAGCATTCCATTTACTATGTATGCCCCCATTTCTTTGTCCATTCATTTCTAATAAATGAACTGATTCCATGGCTTGATTATTACAAATAATAAACGGAGAAATGCAGGCATACTCAAAATAATTATTTCAGGATTTTTTTGTTGTTGTTATTTTATACCCAAATGTGGTAATAGTGAATCTTATGATGGTTCTGCTTCAGTTTTTTAAGGGCCTTCTGTGTATTTTCTGTAGTGATTCTACTAACTTATATTCATACAGTTTCCTTCACTCCACTTACTTGCCAACTCTTGGTATCTTTGCCCTTTTGAGTGACAAGCTGTTTTAATGTGTGAGGTGCTATCACATTGTTGCTTAATTATACACCAGCTTTTGTACCTGATATGTATGTCATAATTACAAGATATTTATTTTTCTTACTGGGTCAGCGATCTAGGGCAGCCCTGCAGAGGTACCTGTTCTACTGTAATCGCTATATGAACCACATGCAGAGTCTACGCTTTGAGCATAAGCTGTATGCTCAGGTGAAGCAGAAGATGGAGGAGATGCAGCAGCACAACATGTCCTGGATTGAGGTGCAGTTCCTGAAGAAAGCAGTCGATGTCCTCTGCCAGTGTCGTGCCACACTTATGTACACTTATGTCTTCGCTTTCTACCTCAAAAAGAATAACCAGTCCATTATCTTTGAGGTAGGATTAGTTCCTGGACAGGGGGAAAGGCCACTTTTTTCATAAACCTTTTCTATTTAAAAAATGTAGGCTAAAAAAAAAAAGTGTCCTTACTAGAAAGATATGAGAAACTTTTTTGTTATCTTAAACTGCATCAGATTTAAGTAGTTTAGCCAGCTAGTTAACTGTGCTAGCACTATAGTCAACCCTCAATTTGAATGTTTACTTTTATCATGGATTAGTGCTGTACACTTGCCACAGATTATTTCCCCTCTTATCTCATCCTTCTCCCCCTGGTGGTTTTTCTTTTCTTCCTTTTTTTTTTCTTTTCTGGAGTTTTTATTTGTTTTGTCTTGTCTTATTTTTTGAGACAGAAGGGCTTAGCTCTGTAGTATAGACTCAAACTCAAAGAGATTTCCTTGCTTCCCGAACACTGGGAGGCACACCAAGCTTGTGCATCAATTTTACAGCAACTTTATTGCTAAAACCCCCCTTTTTAGCCATCACGTCAACACTAAAGGTAACTACCATGTTAACTTCTAATAATAAGGCTAATTTTCTGCTTGTTAAGAACTTTTGATATGCCGAGCATTGCTGATGCACACCTTTAATCCCAGCACTTGGGAGGCAGAAGCAGGTGGATCTCATTGATTTTTCGAGGCCAGTCTGGTCTACAAAGCGAGTTCCAGGATAGCCAGGACTATCACCCAGAGAAACCTTGTCTTGAAAAACAAAACACAAGAAATCCAAACAAAAGAACTTTAGATGTGCCAAGTGCTGAATAAACAATTTATATGAATTGTGTCACTTAAGCCTCATAATATCCTAAAATGGTAAGTATTCTACTCTCATCTAAAATAGAGAATAGCAGGGGTTGATGGTTCATGCCTGTAATCCCAGCATTCAAGAAGCAGAGGGAGGCACATCTCTGAGTTGAAAGCAAGCCTGGTTATAGTCTACCCAAAACTACATAGTGAGACCCTGTCTCAAAAATAAAAGGCAGCAACAGCAAAAAGTGATGCATAGAATACTGATCTTGCTTATGATATAAAATAGATTTATTCACCTGGATATGATGACACATGCTTTTAATCTCAGAACTCCAGAGGCAGGCAGATCTCCATTGGTTTGAGGCCAGTTTGATTTACATAGAGAATTCTGTGCCAGCCAGGGTTACATTCACAGTAAAAGACATGGTCTTTTAAAACAATAACAATAACAAAAGACTATATATTTAAAGTTATGAAAATGGCTGCAGTGCAACTAAATATGGGCAACAATAGGTTTTTTTTTAAGTTTTAATTTTTTAGTTTTCAAAAAGAGCAGCTCTCAGGTCTAAAACATTATAAAGACTTTCACATTGTCCTCAATATTATTCTAGAGGTTAATGGTTGAATCTCTTATTTTTTCTAACATTTTTTAAATTGTTCTGGGCTAGAAAATTATTACAGGTGAAAGCCACAAAGAGCTTTACTAGTTAAAAAATGACTATCTGTGCTGGGCGTTGATGCTTCACACCTTAATCCCAGCACTTGGGAGACAGAAGCAGGTGGAACTCTTGAGATCAAGGCCAGCCTGCTCTACAAAGCTAGTTCCAAAGACAGCTAGGGCTGTTACAAAGAATCTCTGTCTCAAAAATCCCCCCCCCCCCCGATTATCAGTGTTGGAGTAAGTGTATAGTTCTCAAACTAGCTAAACTTGGTTATATTTTAGCTTGATTTTGAAGCCAGAATTTATGTTCTTTTTCTTTCAGAATAATCAAGCAGATCTAGAAAATGCCACAGAGGTGCTTTCGGGCTACCTCGAACGAGATATTTCCCAAGATTCTCTGCAAGATATAAAGCAGAAAGTCCAAGATAAGTACAGGTGAGAATTTTATACCTGGTGAGTAAAATATTCTGCCAGTGGTGAGAGTTTGTATGGTTGACCTTGCTTGTGCTTCTGTGTGTCCCAGATCCCTTCTGTCATTTGGGCAAAAAGTTGCAGAGAGTATACTGATCAAGAATAGAGGAGAAACCTAGCCATCTATTCCAATGGCTCATTCGTTTGCAGTTGAAATCCCTACACCATAGAGAAGAAAGACTTTAAAAGGAATAAGTAGCCATTAGCAATGAGGGGGTGATTATAGGGTGTTGGTTGTATCCAGGGACTTTTGTGGGTCATGCTTCTTTACAAGTGAATTATGCATTCTTTTTAGAGTTTTTGTTAGCTTTTATCTTTAGGAGAAATTTAGCTCAGGGGTAAATGGCAGTTCAGAATTGGATGATTCCTCAACATAAAGCCTTCTTTCAGTGTTTTTTTTTCTTCTTATGCTTGTATCTCTTTTTAAAAATGAGTTTTTTTTTTAAAATTTATATATATTTGTGTGTGGATATGTGCATGTGTTTGGATAGTCAAAGAGGCCAGAAGAGGGTGTCATATCACCTCGTGCTAGAGTTACAGGCAGTTGTGAGCCACCATATTGCGGGTTCTGGGAACTGAACGTGGATCCTCTGGAAAAGCAAGAAATGCTCTTTACCATTAAGCCATCTCATCATCCCCTGATATCTTTTTAATAGTACTAACGGAACTGGAAATTTGGAAGGCCTGGAGATTTAATCTCAATATCTTCACTTCCATTTGCTAACTGTAATTATTACATTGTGTGTGTGTGTGTGTGTTTTAAGATTTATTTATTATGTATACAATGATCCACCTGCATGTGTCCCTGCAGACAGAAGTTGGCACCAGGTCTTATTACCAGTGGTTGTGAGCCACATATGGTTGCTGGGAATTGAACTCAGGACCTCTGGAAAAGCAGTCACTGAACCATCTCTCCAGCCCCTTACATTGTGTTTTTAGAGTTAATCAGGACTTTATAGATGGCCCATGAAATTAAGCTTTTGGTGGGGGAGGTTAGTTTTTGAGAAAGGGATTCTCTGTATAAAACTTCTGACTGTCCTGGAACTTCTTTTGTAGACCAGGCTGGCCTTGAACTCAGTACAGATGTAGCTATCACAGACCAGCTGAAATTCTTTAGAATTTATACAACTATGGGTTTTAATCATTGTTTCTAGGCTCAGTCACATCTTCTAAAACATGAGAGTTCTAAAATAATTTCCTGAACTGGAAATCTGAGTTTGAAAAAAATAATCTTGGGCTGGAAGAATAGATGAGTGGTAGAGTGTTTGTTTAGCATGCACAGGGTTCTGGGTTTGATTTCCACCAGTGAAAGAAACAAATAACAGTCCTTAGAACAGTTAGAAGTAGTTTGATATGTCTGTACAGATAAGTCATAGTAATAGCAGGTGCTTATTTCAAAGTCTGGGCAAACTATAGGAGTGCTTTTTAAAAGTGGGTAAAATGCCTCTTTTTTTCATTATCAGAGGCTGGATGACAAGTTGTTTTGTTTTGTTTTGTTTTCTCTTTGATTACAGATACTGTGAGAGTCGACGAAGGGTTTTGTTACAGCATGTGCATGAAGGCTATGAAAAAGATCTGTGGGAGTACATTGAGGACTGAGAATGGCCCTGCATAAAATGAACTCTGAAAACTTTACCATCTAGAGTGCTCATGCAATTAAAACAAAACAAACACAAACACAAACAAGTAGGCACTAAGCCTATTCTGACACCGCTGGTCTGTAGTACCAGAATTCTGTTTTGTTAACGGAAAGTTTAAGTAAATTATATTGTAATAAAAAAGGTAGATAAACCATTGTACAACAGTATTCTAGGCCGCCAACAAAGTGTGAAAGACACACAAAAAGCCCTCCAACTTTAACTTGTAACGTAGCTTCATTCTCAAAGCTGACTTCCTTTTTCTTTTTCCTGATTGTAGTACAGTTAAAATTTCAGATAGCTCCTTGACACTGCTTTTCATGTCCAAATCAGCCATTTTGTTGTACTTTGGTAAAGGACCTCTTCCCCTTCCTCCCTGCACATAATACCACACACAGTTGGACTCACTTTCTCTCATACCCTAAGGTCATGAGTGAATAATGATTATTAGCTACTTGTAAAGGAAATTCTTGGGAGGGGGAACGGGGTAGGCAGCAAGAGGATTAAGCAAAAAACACAAAAACTTTGTATATGACTTTTAAAACAAGAGGACAACACAGTATTTTTCAAAATTGTATATAGCGCATATGCATGGATAAAGCAAGCGTGGCACGTGTTTGCATAATGTTTAATTACAAAAATATTTATTCTTTAAAAAGCTTCAAGATTATGTCTATTTGCTGTGCATTTTCTTTCAGTTGGCTTTATCTTTCTAGGGTTGGGGTTGGGATAAGGGTATGTTTGTTAAGCACCTCTGCAAGACCTAACTAGAGTGCTTCAGTTTCCCTTTCCTGAGGTCAGTTTGCCCTTTCTGGTTTGGTTCTGCCTTTTGCTGGCCATGGGCCTCATGCCTTGAATTCCCAGCTTCTAGACATAGAACAAGGAAGTCAAGTCCTGAGCAAATGCCGTGGCCTGTTAAAGACTACAAGTGGTTTTGTTGCTTCAGTTCATGAACGATCCTAACCCAACTTATAACTTCCTGTGTGGCCTTGATGCCTCTATCCCAGCCCCTGTGCCCATGTAATGCACAGGGCTGTAGGCTTCCTAGGCCTCCCATCACGTCTGGAGGAAACATTTCAAAATTTCTTTTCCTGTTTTATTTTTCCTGAATTGCTGCTTTGAGCCTTTTAAATTTTTAGTTATGGCTCGTTTTCATCCCTTCTTTATTTTAGGGTGTTGAATACAATGTTTTCACTTTAAGTATAAATAAATAGCCATTCACTTAGTTTGAGATTGTGAATTTTAAATGGTGGATATTGAAATTGCTTGTGTGTGTTACGGTGGGTTCAGTTTGAAGGCAAACACCACTGGAACATTGATACTCCCATCCAGTGCATTTGAGTAGGAATCACTGAGTTTGCTTCTTTTCTATTGTCAGCATATAGGAGAATTAATAATGCATTTTAGCTGTGATGTCCATTTTTATGAAATTTCTACTAAAAGCTATGTTAAAAGTAAAGGATGGTGGTGGTTTTATTAACTATATACCTGTTTAGGCCATTCTGCCTGTGGTATTTTTCAACAGGTCAGCATCCCTAAGACTGTCAGTTTTATATTTGAGTGCAGAGTGAACTAGGCAACTAGATCAAGAGGTGTAACTATTAAATGCCAGTTTTGGCTGAGGACCTCTTTGTCTTCCTTTAACTGTCTTGTGCCTAGGGAGTGTTTACCATTTGTGAGGCAGCTGTGTCTGTTCTTGCATTGTACATCTTATTACTCCATTGGGAAGTAGGTTCACTTTCCTCTGGCTTTTTGCCTAAGTTAGGCTTTGCTGAATCACCCTACTTTTCCTTTTAGAAAGGTTGTTACATGAGATGTACTTGCAACTGTTCTTTTCCCATCAAAAATCAGTGAATGTTTGCTGAGTATATTATGCTGCTTTCTTAAACTACTTGTCGCTTTAGGATCAACTTTACTTATCTTTTTTCTTCCCTTTCCTTGTCACCTCAGGTGCAAATCTGAACTCATGTCTGCTTTTCCATTTTCTCTTTGCCCTCTCTTTTTCCCCATTATCCATCTGACTTTATTTTAAATAATTGCATCAATCTTAAAAAATAAACATTTATCAAAACCAACGAGACTTCAAGGAAAGTTCAAAGTAAGTTCCTTTTCCTGGTGACTTTGAAAAGCAACCAGAATTGTCACGTAGATATATGTGGTCCCTTAAACTGCTTTGTGTATGTAGTGTTTTAAAACAGTTAACTTTGCAGTATCTAGGTCTGAGTGTCATAAGTCCTCTTTACACCCTGCCCTTGCAACAAGTATCCAAAAGAGTGTATGCACCTTATAGTCTCAGTCCCCGCCCACGGAGGGATAGTGCAGTTGGTGACACTTTCTAGTCCCAGTGCTCACATGGGACCTGAGGGTATTGCACTCATAATTTGTGTGGATCAAGGTGAATTGGCCTTTCTGCTACATCCAAGCTTTTAACAACCGTCTCCATATCTAAGAGTTTCCAGAATTTAACTGCTTTTGTTAGTAGCTTCAGTGCCCCCAACTGGGATAGGCAAGCCATATTGTTAGACAGCTTCTCTATTTGACCTACCTAAGTCTCTCAGAGGGCTCTACTTAAAGTAAGCACCAGGGTCTCCTTGTGTTTTTGAGGTCAGTTACATTGTAGGTGCATGCTTCATTTGAACAATTCATTGAGCAGCAGGTGAACTTTCAATGATTTCTAATAAAATTTTGATCCAAAGCTCAGGAGACATAAAATTGTGGTAAATGGAGTAGCATATAACATCACCAGACTCTAAATTCTTTGTAATTTGCTGCAACCCAGATTGTATATGTTTTATGTGTGTTTAAATAAATATATTAAAGACACACGTGTATACATACATACCAGTAGATCCAAGACTGACTGACTTGGTTTGATATGGTTGAATCTGCAGTGTAATGTGTGGTTCACCTGTGATTAGGAGTTGAAACTTAGAACAAGAGAGTTAAAGGATTTAATGTAACATTATTTTAGTCACATATCCCGATATAGAGCACTTGGGGGATGGGATGGGGTGGGTTGGTGAGACAATCAGATCGATAAATTGATTAAATGCTCCTAACCCTGTAATTTTGTGCATAGAGCACCTTGTGCTGTGGAAATAACTGTTCTTAGATTTTCATTGTAACTGGACTGTTCAGGTTGCCCAGAGGGAAAGAACATTCCTAATTCTAATAAAATAAACGTTTATTTTGTTATTCCATTAGTTACTTATGTTTATTTTTATAGTTGAAAACAGATGACTTAGGTGGATAACAGCCACCTGTATAATGTGCCTTATTCACTGTTCCTATTTAATATAAACTGTCAAGTATTGGTTCAGGTCCTAGGTAGGGAACTGTGAATGAGTCCATCCCCAACACTTAATTTGGCTAATGAAACTTTCAGAAGTAGTTCTGAAAGCTTTCTGACTTCCAAATTGCAAACACTGAATTTAGATTGTTGTGTTTTAATAGTGATACACATTTAGATGCTCAGATTCTGGAATGCCAGGTTTATATTTATATATGATGAGATATTTAAAACATTATTCTCAGCCTCAAAAGTACTTCACCTTAATTTCATATAGAAGCTGATGGTCCCTATAAAGCAGACTCAAAGCTGAAGATGCTTCTGGATATTGTTAATGTTAGATACTGTAAGTCCAGACTTCAGGACAGTTGGGTCTTATCCTGTCTATAGTCTTAACACTCTCACTTTCTCTAAAACAAGTGGAATAAAGATTGCTGTTTTCACGGAAGTGGAAAATAATAAGATTAAATAACTTGCCTAAAGTTTCACAATTCTATCTAGGACCAGAGCAGTGTTCAACTACCTCTGTCTGTACCATTTTCTTATTCTGGTCTCAGAATGATGTAATATCCAGGACCAGAGTGACTTTTAATGCTGTGCTTCTAAACCATACTTCGACATTAATAATGCATGGCAGTGCTCCTTTTAGAGGGTTACTGTTTCATACACCATTGTAGTCCTGATTTCCTGTAGTAACAAGTGGTGACTAGAAAAGAGCCCTTCCCCACCGGTAGATTTGACAGCCAATCCCCATATATCATATTTGAAGTCATAGTTCCCAGTGGCAGCCAGACCACATTTGATAGTTGAGAATAGCGTAGTGTAACTATTTATAGGATATTTGCAGTTGACCTTGAATATGGATAGCCTGCTGGGACTTAGTAAAGGTTTCTTTTATACATGACAACTGAAAATGGAGAGAGTAGCTGCTAATGTTTTCTTTTTGATTCTTTTAAAGACAAGATCTTAGCCAGGAAGTGGTGGCGCACACCTTTAATCCCAGCACTCTGGAGGCAGAGGCTGGCAGATCTCTGTGAATTCGTGGTCAGCCTGGTCTACAGAGTGAGTTCCAGGACAGCTAGGGAAACCCTGTCTCAAAACAAACAAACTAAAAACCTTATATAGCCCAGGTGAGTCTTGAACTGCTGATCATCCTGCCTCTGTCTCTCAAGTGCTAGAATGACAGGCAGGTACCACCTGCAACTGAAGAGTCAAGAATTTTTGAATTTTGGGTATTTTTGTTTGGTTTTTCAGGTGTGGTGGTGTTTGCTTTCCTGTTTTTGTTTGTTTGTTTTGTATTGCCACAGTCTCAGCACTATAGCCCAAGCTGACCTCCAATTTAAAACTTTTCTTTCTGCCTCCTGGGTACTGAGATTACAGGTGTGTACTATCGTACCCTATCACTTTGGGATTTTTTGGTTTGTTTGTTTTCAAATGGGAAATCTTGGCTCCTTCAGAAATGAAAAATGTGGACTGTTAAGATTTCTTTTTCCATTTTTCTTTGAGGAAGTTAGTATATATTTTAAAGAATGTACATTTTTTTTTCAAGTTAAACTAGCCCACCTAATATCCTAGAAGCCTCAATTGAAAGTCAATTCTAAGAATAAAACTGACATTTTCTCGTTGTGTGTGTGTGTGTGTCTGAGAGAGAGAGAGAGAAGGGGGGGAGAGGAGAGAGAGAGGAGAGGAGAGGAGAGGAAGAGAGACCTACTAATCTTTCTCATGCATTTAATGAGAGGAGTAACACTGCTTTCTTGGGCAAAATTTTTCAGCTGTTATTGGTTGGGACCATGGGTGGTTTTCACTGTAGTTGCCAAGTTATAAAACAGTCTTCACTTTGGTACTTAGCATCTCTGACAATGCATCCATCCATGGGGGATTCAGGGATCTCACTCACATGTATACTAAATGAGGTAAATAGGGTACATTACTCCCACTAGAGCTGGATTCTAATAATACTGTCAGAAGTTCATAGTATCCATACTTGTCTAGTTCCACATATATTCTTTTATGTTGGTTTTTTAAAATTAGGAATATTGTGGGGATCAAAATTAATGGTAAAATAAATTCTTTTATAAAACAAATCATAAGAAATATTTAACTTCAGTCTTACTTAACACCATGATGAAGGCCACATACAAGAGAAAGTGTTTAATTGGTTAGAGTTCATGATGGCTGAGAGTTCACCTCTTGATCCTCAAGTAGGAGGCAGAGGAAGTACACTGGGAATGATGAAATGAAATTTTTGAACTGGAATAGCCTGCCCTGAGTGATACTACTCCTCTAAGGCACATGTCTCCTAATCCTTCCCAAACAGTTCCCACCCACTGGGGACCAAGTATTGAAATAATGAGCCTATGTGAATCATTATCTAAATCACGTTACCTTTCCCATTTCAGTGACAGTGGATAGTCATCCCCATTAACCAGGGGTAGATTAAATTGCTTCAATACAGCGTTGGGCACTGGAGGTTCAACAGAACCACTGAAAGGTTCTGTCAATCTGTATGAAACTATTAACCAAGGTTGTTCATGTAACCCAGCCAGTTACCACGTGGAGTCACATCTGGCCACTTGACACTATTCAGATAGCCTTAGCAAAGTACCTGCTGGGCCTTAAAGATTTCTAATATTAGGTTTTTCTAGGAACTCAGTGGCAAATTTTTTGTTGAAAACGTAAGATAAATTCAGCAATTTCTCATATTTAGGAGCCACCCTATTTTAATGAGTTAAGTAGTAATAGGACCTTATATTTTCAGACCCTTCAAAGATTGCCAATCCTGACATGATGACATTGGCTCTACATGCATAAAGTAACATTTCCTGAGGACTACTTTGTGCCTTAACTAGCACCTATAAAGTGTTCCTCGCTGACTACACCTGTGTGTGAGTTGGCTCATTAACGTTGCAAGCTCCTTACAGTCTGCCAGAAAAGGCAAAAAGTCAAGATTTCTGTATACAGAATAAAACAGTGCTGTGCACATCGGTAGGTTTTTAAGTCTTATGCCATGGAGATCCAGCTCTGGAGGCATTGGTTTAGACAGGGATTCAGGAATTTGTATCTTAAAACTTTAAGGGACCCTACCTATCAACAGATGAATACTATAGCTTGCTGCTGCTACTGTTGGTACCATTCCTTGGGGTGTAATATGAAATAATGCCTTGCCCTTACAGATGACCTTGTGGGCTTACCTGGGTAGCAGACATTCTAATGAGATGCTCCAAAGTTGTCAAGTACATTCTCACTCAGATCATTTATAACTTCATTTCTGCTATTCCTGGTATGAATGATGTTTGCTTATTAATAAATTCCTATCACATATCCTGGCTTGTGGTTCATTTCTACCTGTATAAGACAAATAGAATTTTCTAATAGAAAAATATGACCTAAATTTTCACATGATTTGGAAAAGATATACTTTCAATATTTTACTTAGTGTGAGGCAGGATTTTGCTATACTTACATATAGGTTCAGACTGGCCTCTTAAGTTGCAACCCTCTTGGTGCTGGGATTTTAGATGTGTGCCACTATGCCCTGTCTAGGGAGTGATTTGGAACACTGTAAAGATCATGACAGTAAACACCAGAGAATATGCCTCGAGAAGGGTGGTAATACTGTTCTCTATGCCTTCTCCCTCCCAAAATTTGTTATTTTGACTAGCTTGCAATAAAGCCAACCAAGAACTCCATGATGTATTATAAAAATCAAATGAGTAATGTCAGTGCCTCACAGTGACCAAATGTTGGCATACTAACTCATGGGATCAGATGGCTGGTTCCAGGAAACTGCTTCGTAGATTGCAAATGCTGTTTATTTAGAGGACACTGAGTTTGTCTTTAAGATAAGTTTTATAATCTAGGGCCTTGCCCTAAACAGACGAGAACCCACAAATCACACTGAAGAAAACAGAATTGGAAACACATGCTCCTGGAATAGGACTTCCATATCCATCATGTGTTTAACTGGTTGTACTGTGCATATCTATGTTTAGTTGGATATTTTAAGAACTGTGTACACGTGTAATAACGCAAAAATGATGCAGGAGAATACTATTAAGCTCTCTTTAAAGTCATATTTGAGGCCCCTTCCCAGTGCTCTCTTGCTGGCTTTAGTCACTCAAGATCAGTCCTGAACTTCATATAAAAGAACTTCATATAAATGGGTCATATGTACTTGAGTAGCTCATTTATAATGCTTTAAAGACTCTTCAAATTAATGTGTTAGATCTTTCTATGTAGTACATATTATACATAATACCAGTTTCTCAAATTTCCTACCAATAACTTGTTTCCTACCAGGGGCAACATGAGTTTTTAATTTTTTTTAAAGTCATCATGTGTATGGGTGTTTTGCCTGAATATAGGTCTCTTATCTTTGGAAGGCTCTGTATCCCCTAGAACTAGAGTTATAGATGGCTGTAAGCCTCCATGTGGTTAAAGAGCCAGTGCTCTTAACCAAAGAGCCATCTCTGCAGCCTGTACTATGATGTTTTTAGATACATGCTTTCTTTTCTCCTGGTTAAATATCTAGTAGTAAAACATTGCTGGGTCACATGGTTACCTTATATTTAAGTTAATAAACTGTCCTGTACAAAGGGTGTGGCATTTTGTATGCCTGTGAGTGATGTATGCAATCTCTAGTTTCTCCATATCTAAACATTTCCTGTTGTCAGTGGTTTTTGAGACAAGTGTGTAGCTCAGGCTGGACTTGAATTTAAGATGCTCCTACCTCAGCCTCCATGCATGCAACACCATGCAACACCACATCTAGCTCTATCACTGTTTATTTTTTATACTAGCTATCTTAGCGGGTAGGAAATTAATTTTAATTTATGTTATTTTCCTTTGGTGATGTATACTCCATTTTCAAGGTCGGAATGTAGCTGTGTTGAGTGTTTGCCTAGCCTGTATGAAATACCTAGGATCTGGGATGGAAGTTAAGAGAATTATTATTTTACATTATTGGGCATTAAACCTGCCCCTGTGCATGGTAGACCAACTTTTTATTTTATTTTATTTATTTTGACACAGGGTCTTGTTATTTTGCCCAGCTGGCTTCAAATCAGCCCCTGCTGTTTCTGAGACTGAAGCCTCTGTGCTATGGTGTCCATCTTGTAATTTTATATTTTGACTTTTGTACATTTTGTGATTTATGATTTTCTGAGTTCAATGTCATAATTGAACTCATAATTCAGCATGTTTTCTGCTGGAAATTTAACGATGATTCATCTCAAATTAATTGTTTAAACTTTTATGGTGCTTTACATTTAGGTGATCCAAAGCTCGAAGTCGATTTCTGTTCAGAGAACCACATTTTATTTCAACATGGACATTCAGTCCAGCAGCTTATTTAAAGGGTTTCTATCTCCCATTAGCTCTAGATTGGCATTTAGGTTGAAACTCAGGTTGAAAATCTTGATAGGTTGCATTAAAATCAGGTCAATTTAGGAAGAATATTTTATTGGAGATGAGTTCAACTCCGTCTATGAGCATGGTATATATTTGCCATTTATGTTTTTGTTTACTTTTTTCTGCTTGTGTTTTGAGGTAGTGTGTCAAGTAGTCCATGTTGGCCTTGAATTTACTATATGTAACTAGAAATGACTCTGAATACCTCAAGTACTGGGGTTGCAGGCATGTGTGCCATGCTTAGCTATTTAGGGTTTCCTAATTTTTTTCCCTAGTAGTGTTTTGTAGTTTCCCTTAGTTTTTTGCTCTTGGGTATTTGAAAATAATACATACATACATACATACACACACACACACACACACACACACACACACACACTCCATTTAGGTTTTTTTTGCTTTGTTTTGTTTTTAGACAGGATCTCATGCTTGTAGCACAAGCTGTCCTTGAACTCAGATTTTCCTGCCTCACCCACTTGAGTACTATTGTTATAAATGTAGGTGACCATGCCAGGCTGATTTTTATTTTAAAAATACTAATTTTTAAATGCCATTTTTAGTTTTGCTGTTATAAAGAAATAAAACTGATCTTACATATTGATCTTGAAGCCATTTACTAAACCTATTAGTTCTAGAAATAGCTCAGTGGGTTGCAAATATGCAACATCATTTCTGCAAATGATGTTTTTACTTTTTTTCATATTTTTATTTTGCCTGTGTGGGTGCATTCATGCCACAATACATGTGTGGAGATCAGAGAACAATGTTATTTTCTTCCACCTTGTTGAGGCAGTGACTGTTGTTTCTGATGCTGACTGCCTTACTCCATGTTAGATAACCCACCACTTCTAACTTTTTATAAGGGAATTGAACTCAGGTTGTCAGGTTTGTTGCAGCAGTAGTTTTTGTCTTCTGGACAATCTCCATGTTCCCCCTTTGGATTGTGCCCTTCCATCCTTGTGTAAAATCTAGTACAGTGCTAGAAAAATGTCACAGTGACTTTCTGGTTCTGGTCCCAGAATTGGAGATAAGGATTTTTTTTTATTTTTTTATTTCATGTTTTGTTTTTTGAAGACGGGTTTTCTCTGTAGCTTTGGAGCCTGTTGTGGAACTACCTCTTGTAGACTAGGCAGGCCTTGAACTCAGAGATCTGTCTGCCTCTGCCTCCAGAGTGCTGGGATTAAAGATGTGTCCCACCATCCAGCATAGAGATATTTTATTGGATTTTTATTAAGTGTGATTTAGTGGTAAGTTTTTTGTTGTCGTTTTGTTATTTTATTTTTCAAGATAGTGTTTCTCTGTATAACAGCCATAGCTGTTCTTGAACTAGCTTTCTACAAAGGCTGACCTCAAATGCAGAGATTCGCCTGCCTCTGCCTCTTAAGTACTGGGATTAAAGTTGTGTGCCACCACTGCCCCAGTTCTAGTGGTAAATTTTTAAAATATATGTACCTTACAAACCTGTAGGAGTTCATTTCTATCTGTATTTTACTGAGCATTTTTATTAGGAAGCATTGCTAAATTTTATCAGATGCTTTTCTGATTCTAAGTGTCATAGAATTTTGTAGTGTGAAGAATTAACAGACTTTAACAGACTATACCATGGGCTAAATGCAGTTCAAGGGCTTTGTACATTAAACCCTTGAGCTATTTTTAAAAGTTTAAGCTGCAGGATGTACTCTAGTTACTGTCCAGTCTGCTGCCTGCCTATCTGCAGGCAAGTATAGTCTATTTAAAGGGAGGTTAAGATGACTCAGCAGGTGAAGTGCATGCTGCTGAATCTGATGGCCCAACTTCCACCCCAAGACACACAGGGTAGGAAAGAACCAGTTTGGGCAAGTTGTCCTCTCACATCCACACACACATCATGTACAAGCTTCTCCTAGTGAAGATAAATGTCATTTTTTAAAATGGAGGGGGAAAGGTTTCGGAAGGGGAGAGGAAGAAGAGCCACAGATAATGTGCATTGTAAAGCTTAAAGTACTCTTGCTACTAAGCCTGGCAGTGGTGGCACACACCTCTGATCCCAGCAGAGGCAGGTAGGTGGACTTCTGCGTTCAAGGCCAGCCTGGTCTACAGAGTGAGTTCCAAGATTGCCAGGGCTACTCAGAGAAACCCTATATTGAAAAACCAAAACCAAACAAAAAACCAGTACTCTTATTCCTTCTCACTCTACAGTAACACTGTCCAAGGTGATGAGAATATACATTGTACTTAAAAATATAGTAGCTAATTGATGGTTATTGAACACTTAGATGTGGCTAATATAAATGGAATTTTATTTTCAGTGAATTTATAATTTAAAAACCTAATATGTTCTGTATGGGTCTGTGTAGAACTAGAAATCACAGATATGTGTGTGTGTTGTATATGGTACTTTAATACTTTCATGCTTTATTTGCTTTTTATATATCTGTAAACTTTATAGTACATACTACTATTCTTCCTGGTTTCCAGTAAACCTAAGGTTTCATCTGATCTAATTTCTCAAGTCTGAATGCCAGAGATTGAACCACACTCACTAGGCAGTTGCTCTACCACTAAATTGTACCTCCAGCCCTCCACTGGCCTTTCTCTAGGAATGAATTCTCTGACTTTTCATTGGTGGAAGAATATATTTTGCTTTTTTTCTTTGTGTGGGCTGTTTTATTTGGATACAGAATTGTTATATTCTGTTTGGGACAGGGTCTCGTGTATCCCGAGCTGGCCTCAGCCTTTCTGTGTAGTAAGGATAATCTTCTGATCCTCCTGTTGCCTCCTCCCAAGTGATTAATTTTTGGGTATATAATTCTGATTCCATGCTGACCTTTTATTCTTTTGGGACTTTAAAGAAGTCATTTAATTGTACTGTGCTCTTGGGTGTTTTGCTCAAATTTTTACTACTTGTAATGCCCCTCCTCCCATGGTTGCAGTTTTGCTCTAGTATTTTAGCCAGTTGCCTGCGATACATCTAGGTAAGTTGTTTTGGTTTGTTTTCAAAGAGAGATTTTTGTTTTGTTTTGTTTTTCAAGACAGGATTTCTCTGTGTAACAGCCCTGGCTGTCCTGGAACTCGCAATGTAGATCAGGCTGTCTTTGAACTGAGAGAGCTGCCTGTCTCTGCTTCCCAAGTGCTGGGATTAAAGGTGTGTGCCATCATCACCTGGCAAAAAAAAAAAAAAGATTTTTATTATTTTAAAATTATGTGTATGTGTGTGTCCCTGCATGTATGTGCATATGAGGGTAGGTACTAGAGGAAGCCAGAAGCATCAGATCCCTCGTGCTACAGTTAAAAGTGGCTGTAAACTGCCTGGCATGGGTGCTATGAACTGACTTGGGTCCTCTGCAAGAGCAGTGACCACTCTACTGCTGACCCATTACCTCTAGCCCAGTTTCTTGTGTATAGAGATTATGGTTTTCAGATCAGTGTTGATGTCTTTTATTAAATTTGGATAACTCACATATTTCTCATATTTAGTTTGTTTCTTGAGATTACTGCTGTATGTAGATGGGTCTGCTATTTTCCTCTAGATTTCAGATGACTCCCCCACCTCTCACTTTCAACGTATATGCTTTTCACTTGACTGTTTTTAAGTTCTCTGGTTTTCTGATGCTAATCTATTAAAGTTATCTGATAGGATTTTCATTTCTCTTCATTTATTTTGTATCTAGTTTTCTGTTATATTTGTTCAGTAACCATTTACTGCCAATATGTCCTTTTTTTTCTTTTTTTTCAAGACAGGGTTTCTCTGTGTATCTTTGGCTGTCCTGGAACTCATTCTGTTGATCAGACTGGCCTTAAACGCAGAGATCCACCTGTCTGTCTCTGCCTCCTGAGTGCTAGGATTAAAGGCATGTGCCACACCACTGCACAGTTTGTCCTACTTCTTTTTAAAAAGAATTTTTAAAATAATTATTTTGTGTATGAGTGCTTTGCTTACATGTATGCTTGTGCACCACATGCATGTCCAAGGAAGTGGTGAGACTCCATATGGGTTCTGAGAATTCTACCTGGGTCCTTTGCAAGAACAAGTTCTCTTAACTACTGAGCCAAATCTCCCACCCTAAAATTGTTTTTTTGAGATTTATATATTTTATGTGTTATGAGTGTTTTGCTTGTACTTAACGTTCTTGCACCACATATGTGCCTGGTGCTTTATGGTGATCAGAAGAGGATCCCTGGAACCAGAATTATGAACAATTGTGAACCACCATGTGGGTGCTAGGAACCAACCCTGGGTCCTTTGCAAGAACAAGTGTTATGGGCTGAGCGATGGTGGCACAGCCCTTTAATCCCAGTACATGGGAGGCAGAGGCAGGTGGATCTCAGTGAGTTTGAGGCCAGCCTGGTCTACAGAGTGAGTTCCAGGATAGTCAAGGCTACCAAAGAAACCCTGTCTCAACAAACTATATATGTCAAAACAAAAACAATGCTCTTAACCACTAAGCCATGTCTCTAGTGTCTTTTTGTTTTTAAAGGATTTATTTTTATTTTATGTGTTTGTATATGAAGAACTGTATATGTGCATTACAGAAGTCAGAATGGGTGTCAGATCCCATGTAACTGAGTTACAGGCAGTTGACAGTTGCCTGATGTGGGTGCTGGGAACTGAATTCCAGCCCTCTGAAAGAGCCATGAGTGCTCTTAACTGATGAGCCACGTCTCCGGGCCCAGTAATTTTTTTTTTTCTGTGAAACAGTTCTCGCTAGAACTCACTAGCGAGAACTCACTCTGTAGACCAGGCTGGCCTCAAACTCACTGAAAGCCACCTGCTTCTGCTTCCCAAGTGCTGGGATTAAAGGTGTGCACCACCACTGCCCAGTCTGGTAATTTTTATTTTTAATCCACAAATGGAAGCATACCATATTTTTCTTCACTTTTCTCCTATATAACCTAAAGCTGCTTATTTCTTTTACATCTCCAGGAATTTTTACAAGCTAGATAGTACATCTTACAGTAGCATCTCGCTTTGATTCACTTAAACTGTCCTTGATGATGGACATTTGGATGTGTCTAGTATTTTTGTCTTATAAGCAAAGCACTGTGTGTGCTTCGGCTACATCTCCACTGACTACAGTCATTTGTACTATCATGAAGAGGCAATATTCCATGAAAGATTTTGAAAAATATGAATACTTAGTACTTAGTGTGCTTTTAAAGGGGCATTTCCCCACAATGTTGGCTGTTAATGGTGTGGGTTCTGGGAAGCCTGAGATGCTAGAGAGATGCCCAGCAGGTGGCTTCAGAACAAAGTTGGCTGAGGACCTTAAAGTCCAGAAATTAAATACTCCAAATAGAGCTTTTTAGACTTACACTGGAGAGATGGACGTTATGATGCTTAATACCTCTCTTGCCACTATTAAACAAATGAAGGAATAGCGATTGTTTAGAATTCATCCCACAGCTACATAATTTGAACATTCTGATGAGCAAAGCCACACTGATGGGAGTTTGCCAAGGGAAATGAAGATGTGCTGGTGAGACACTAAACATGCTTTAAGGAATTCCTAGGAGTTTTCTTTGAGGATATTCTAATTACCTAAGTTTGATGCAAACAATTTGAGAAACGAATGCCCTTTTTAAAAATGAAAATGGTAGCCCTTGAAATAAAAAGGGTGGGGGGTTCTACCTTCTTCCTAAGGTCTGGGGTCACAGAGACATGGGTAACATGGGCCAGTGGGTAACAATGCTTGCTGCCAAGCCCAATGACCTGAATTCCATCCTCAGGACTGACAGTGGAAGGAGAGAACTGACTTCCAAGAATTGTTCTCTGACCACTACATATGTGCCATAGTATATGCACTCCTCCTCATGATAAATACATGTAAAACATATAATAAAGGCTTCTGCATACTAAAGAGTATTATCCTCACAGGGTCTCTTCGAAGGAGGTTTATATATTGAGAACAAGATCATTAACTTTCTACTAACATCCTTAAGGCTCTCCATCTTAGTAACCGGCTGAACAATTCACCCAATTTGCTTTGGCTTTTTGTTTTTGTTTTTCAAGACAGGGTTTCTAAATATAGTCTTGGCTGTACATAATTTGTTTTTGCGGTTAGAAACCTGGCAGTATTTCTTTAACATGCATCTCTTTCCCTCATTCACCAACATTAATTTTATGATCATAGATTTACTCTAGCTATTTCCTACATTTTTTTAATGTCTTATATAGACTAGACTGGCCTATCTTGGGTGATCCTCCTGCCTCTGCCTCCTAAATGCTATGCCACTGTGACTAGCCTGTTTGTTTTGGAGAAAAGGTCTTACCATATAGCCACGCCTAGCTTGGAACTCACATGTAGCCCACAGTAGCCTGGTAGTGGTAGATTCATGGCAGTCCTCTGGTTTTCAGCCTTCTCAGGGCTAAGATTGCCAGGCCTGTTTTTCCTCCTCTTTTATTTTTATTTGCTTACTACTATTTTTTGAGACAGCGTTTCATATAGCCAGGCTGACCTGGAGCTCACTGTTATTAAGGCTGTTCATGAATTTCTGGTCTTTCTGCAGCCTCTCCAGTGCCAGGGTCACAAGTGTGTGCCACTAAGCACCTGCTTTCTATTCTTTAGTACCATCTCTTTTTCCCAAGGAAACTAATCTCTCTTAGATGATCAATTCTTGACATTATTCTTTTTTGAAACAGGGTCTCACTATTTTGCCTTGGCTATTCTGGAACTCCCTACTATAGACCAGGCTGGCCTCAAACTCATAAAGATCCACTTGCCTTTACCTCCCAAAGTGCTGGGATTAAATGCTTGCCACTACACCCTACTAATTCTTGGCATTCTTAATTAATTCTCCACTCAGTAGTTAACAAGAACTCTTTAACTGTTCATTCTTATCAAGCCATTCCTTACTCAAAACTAGTGCCTTCCCACTACCCTTTATAATAGATTCCCTCACATGGCCTTGGCGGGTCTAATGGCCTTGGTGGGTCTACCCTACTTGACTGTAAAACCTCCTCAACCATGGGAACCAACACTTCCTCAATTTTTTTTCTTTTCCAGCGGTACTGTCCTTCTTTGTGCTGCAAACTAGCCAAGCTTTTTCCATCCTCAGGGTCTTGGCACAATTTCTTTCTCTGCCTTAGAATTCTTCCCTGGTCTGCATGCTTCCTCAGCCTGTTTCCTCCAGCTAATAATGCCTTATTCTTTAGATGTAATTTAAAATATCAACCTAGGAGAAGCTTGCCTTGCTAGTCTAGGTTGAAGCCCCTGGTTATTTTCTCCTATTGTTCTACATTTCTTTGTTAGCAGTTCTCACAACCTGAATGCTATTTGATACATTTTGTTAATTTTATCTTTATTACTGGCATAGATAATACGTGCATATAGTGTAAAATTAAAGTTGTAAAAAGTCTACCTCTGTTCTTTGCATCTCTGCTACCCTGTTCTCTTCCCTAGAGGTAACCACTTTTAGTATCTGAATATCCTTCCAAAAATATTTTCTAATAAATAACTGTGTACATAATATTCTTTATTTTTGCTTTCTCTTTATTAACATAAATACTATATGCATTTTTGCACGCTGTCATTATCTATTAGTGTACCTTGGCAATTCTTACCATGTAAATAGTTGCCTCTTTTCATATGCCACATAATATGAACTTCTTATAATTTATTTAATTTCTACTGTTGGGTATTTAGGTTGTTTCTCAAGCTTTGGTTTACTCCAAACAATGACGCATTGGATACCTTTGTATGTAAAGCCATGTTTCATGTCTATGCGCATAGAATAAATTCCTATAATTGAAACAATTGGGTTAAAGGTTATGTGTATTTTTAATTTTTTTTTTTTAGTTGCTAAACTGCTGTTGAGAGCTTGACCAATTTGTTTCCACTGGTGAAGAAGGCATATTTTCCTCACAAATATGTCGGTAACAAATTTTGATGTCAACGTGAGGTAGATCAAATCTCTTGGAAACATACCCTTGCATTATTTCTCTTCCTGGTAGTTTTATTTTCGTATGTTTAAGAGCTACTTGTATTTATTGAGTGAACTGTTTTCTTCATAAACTTCGCTTCGCTATCTAATATCTGACTGATATGCTACACTCTAAAGTCATCCAGACCAATGCAGAGATCATGTCTGACCTCCGGCTGCGAGTTCCCTCACCTTTTCCTTCCGAGCTATGCCATCCGTGGTCATGCCACTCTGTGGAGACGCCAGGAGTTTACCAACCTAACCACCTACTTCCTGTCTCGGTTTCCTCCTTCCTTCCCCGGGCTACGACTTCCGGCTCTGCTGGCTGTCCGGGAAACGGTTGGCTTCCGGTCGCGCAGCGGTGGGCGGAGCCAAGATGGCTGAGGAGAAATTTAGGATGGTAAGCGCTGAGGTTCTGCTGTACCGTGACCGTCTCAGGGCGGGGCCCGGCTGGGCGGTGAGGCCGGGCGGGGAGCCGAGGTCGGGCAAGGCGAACGCCGAGCGCCTCGGTGCGACCGTGGGGATGCGGCGCGGCCAGGTCGCGCTCCCCCGCCAGGCTGGGCGAATGCCAGGCTCTGCAGCGCTTGGTCTGTATCGGGACTGCTCCTCCGCTCGGGCAGAAGAGAGCGTTTTTTACTGGCGATGGCTTTTTTTCCTGCTCTCTAGGTTTTTTGTTTTTCCGGGAAAGGGCGTACGCACCTTCGCTAGACAGTTTTTGATAACTGTGGATTCGAAATTTGAAAGGACGGAGGCCGTAAGCTCTCAGCGCTCCTGCCCACTCACTGCGACTGGCCCTTGTTTCCCCTTATGGTTATGTTTTGGAAATCAGTTGTTTCAGAACTCAGCTGTTTGAATTAAGCGTTGGTTAATTTCACAGAACAGCCTACATGAATTCAGGCTGACCCAGTAGTAGTTGGCTTTTTGCATCCCTGTACATCTCTCATGTCCTTGCTTGTTTGTGCGGGTTTTGTACGTACAGAGTATTTGCTAGTTAGTCCAGGCTGCTTTCCGGATTTGCCGCGATCCTACAGCCTTAATCCCCCTAGTGCAGGGATTACAGAAGTACGTCATCACTCCCAGCTGAATTTTTTAATTGACTTATAATAATTGTACGTTTATGAGGTACAGTATGATGATACGTCAGTTCATGCGTACCGTGTCTAATGGTCAAATCAGTGTAATTAGCATTTCTATTTTAGTATTTTGTCTTTGCGGGTTTGGAACCTTTAAACTCCTTTCCCCCCTAGTTCTTTATAGCATATAAATTGTGAACAGTAGCCATCCCGCTGTGCTCCTGGACATAAGCATTTTGTTCCTCCTGTCTGTCAGCATTTGGTTCCTATTACTGAACTTTCTCCCACTCCATCTTTTCCCTTTCCCAACTTCTTGTTCTGCTACTTTGCTAACCTCTTGTTCTACCCTATTTTTCATGAAATCAACTTTTTTAAGCTTCCACAGAGGAGCAAGAACGTGCCTTGGCTTTATCTGCTTGACATAGTTTACTTGGCTTAACTTTCCCCACACTGCTTTTTTTCTGACTTAGTGATATATTTACCCATTTGTTTGTATCCGTTGTTGGGTCCCTCCACTGATTCTCTACTTTCATACTATGAACAGTGCTGCAACGATTGTGTTTTCTTTAGATCTGTCCTCAGTCGTAGGCTGGCTGGATCGTAGGGATGTTCTGTTGTTTTGAGATAGGGTCTTCTCGCATATCCCAGGCTAGCATCAAGCTGCCATTCCTTTGTCTCAGCACCAAGGTGCTGGTAATATAAATATGTACCTCTGGGCCACTGGGCAAGGACTGATTATTCTATTTTTAGTTTTTTGGCGGTAGGTTTTTTTTGGGGGGGTTGGTTTTTGTTTTTTAAAGGCATATGTTCATAATTGAATTAAATTTCTGAGAAATCCCAAATATAAAACCTTCTCCCTTACTTTACTATTGGGTTTCAAACTTTGCCCTGCACTCCTGCACTAATAGAATTATTGTAGTTTTTTTTATATTGTCTTTTGAAAAACACCTTGGAAAATATAGACTAAATTAGCTGCCTCTGGTTGACAGTTTTATAATGTAGTGTTGTCTCAGGTAGAACCCTCTGCTGTTTGCTCTTTTATTTGCAGAGTAATCACAGCAGTCTTTACTCAGAAAACTCAATACAGAGAAGGAAACTCAGTGCATAAGCTAAAAATTAAAATAGCATGATTAGTGTTATTAGGTTTAAGATATTGGCACTATTGTCATGGGTATCCACCAGAGAAGACCCTGGGACATGGATTTAAGCCAATAGAAAGTCTTTATTAGCTGGTTGGCCGGCAACTACACTAGGTGTTCAAGATTCCATTGTAGCACCAAGCCTTTCTTAGGGTGAGCATTTAAGCACAAAAGCCATACTCTGGTTAACATACTTCAGTCAACAAGAACAGTGAGATGTAAGCAGAACTACAGAAGTCAGAAAGGAAGCTTAGTACATTTAGAGACTTTCCCAGAACTATGGACTTCGACGAATTAGGTCTTTGTTTTCATTTTGACAGGTAGTGCTGTCTGTGTGTTGAGTTTTATGGCTTGAATGGTACTTCCATTATGGAGTCAGTTATGCTAAGACCTCAGGGCCTACTAAGGTCTATAGACCTATTACAACCATAAGAGAAATGTATAATGTACACAATCCTAAATATGAGAGATGAAGAGCAATATAATTCCACAATACTGCTGTACCATAACTTTTTACTGTTTTTGAGAAAGAGTCTAACTTAGCATGTGGCCCCAGCTGGCCTGGGACTTGTTGTATAGCCTGGACACTGGTCCTACAGCCTTCAACTGCCTGAGATCTGTCTGACTCTGCCTCTCATGTGTAATGCTTAGATCACTTAGCATGTATATTATTGCTGCAGAAGTTAAGTGTGTAAAAGACCTTGAACTTAATTTCTTTGATGGCAGACATTGTGCTGTATGTTTAGGTTTAATTGTATTGAAAGAGAATGGCTTTAGTTTTGAAACGACTTTTATGCTTGATCCTTCAGTTACTTATTTTCATTATTACGTTTACTGCTAGAAGTTTTCTCTTTTTTTGTAGCAGTTATTTTCAGTGCATGGAAACTAGAATTTCAGGAGGGTGTTTTTGTTGCTGTTTTTTGAGATGGGGTCTCATTCTGTAGCTTTGGTTGGCCTGGAGTTAGATAATGTAGATCAGGCTGGCCTCAGACTCACAGAGATACTCCTGTCTCTGCTTCCCAAATGCTGGGATTATCTGTTCATTTTAAAAGTGATCTTTAAAAACTCTCTAGAGGCTAGAAAGTTAGTTCAGTGGTTAGAGCAATTGCTTGAGAATCCTCTTGAAAAAGATCCAGGTTGGGTTCCCAGTACCCACATGGTGGTGTTTGTTTAGTGACAAAGGAAAACATGCGTAGATCTGTAGGTAGATGCTGTCTATTTGGAAGAGAGGACCTAGAGGTGTAATGTCCTGGTGTGGTACTTATCTAGCACATGTGAGCCAGAGTACACCAAGACAAAAACTGGAACTACAACAGACAAAACAGTTATCAAAAACAAAACTAAAAACCCACACTTTCCCCACCATAGTCCTAGCCTTGGCAGTGCTGCCATGGTTAGCAGTTGTTCTAGGATATACCTGCAAGTTAATTGCTGGGTCGTTGCATGTGTACATCTTAAACTTAATAGTTTATGGGAAACTTAAGGTGTTTATCATACTTATGCTTCTGCCAACAGATCTTTAAAATTTTGCAGTTACGGTAAATATGAAATTATGCTTTACTGTTATATTACTTTTCATTGTCCTGATTATTGGGTAGAAAATCATTGGCAGTCCCTTCCTGAGGTGTAATGATTCTTTGTATTGCTTATTTTTGTGCTTTTCTGTTTTCCTGATTATTTTGTATTTAGTTTCTGCTGCTAATCTTTCGTTATATGGTGATTTTGTAATACAAATACATCCCCTTAATTTTTTGTTCATTTCTGAGGAGAAAATGAGCCTTAGACCCAGTTTCTTCTCTTATACACACAATATGATAGGTTGCTTCCTATACCAGATGTATGTGTGGGGTTTTCCTCTCACACCAAACAAGGGAGCAGTTCTGCAGCAGCAGCAGATAGCAGCTGGATGTCCTCTTAAACTGAATTCTGTTCGACAGTACCACGCATCCAGAGCTCAGCCTCTAGGATTGTTCCCTTCCCGTGCCAGTTGAGCTGCAGCTTGTTGGTTTGCTTCTGAGCAGCTGGCAATTTAATTAAAGATGCTTATTGATTGGTTTATTATAAAGGATTCTGCTGAAAAGATATATAGGACAAGGTATGGGAGAAGGAACTCAGAGTTTCCAGCCATGTCTTCTCCAGCTTTTCACCTGTGAACTTCCATGTGTTATCTCTGCAGAAACTCTAAAATTTGTCCTTTGGGATTTTTATGGCTACTTCACTGTGTAAGAATGATTGCTGGGTTGAAGAGATGGCTTGATGGTTAAGAGCACTTGTTCTTAAAGAGGATCCAGGTTCAATTCCCAGCATTCATATGGTGATCAAAGCCATCCATAACTCCAGTTCCAGGATATCCAACTTCCTCTTCCTACTTCTGGGGGCACCAGGCGTGTATGTGTCACACAGACATACATGCAAGCAAAACACTCACAAATATAAAATAAATAAATCTTTTTTTTTTTTTAAAAAAAAAGGATGATTGCTAATAGGCTGAGTGGGGAAACCCAGCAGTGATGGTCTAGTCAGAGTCTTCTTGGCTTCTGTGCAGCATTCCTAGAATATGATCTGGAATGGGGGAGGTATTGATAATATATCAGATTGGGTAAAGAATCTCTTTATTGATCAGCAGTACCAAGGCCAAGGGAGATTCAGGTTTTTATGACCTGTCTTAGAGAAGAGAAATTCTCGTACCTATGGCATGTCTTAGGAAGAGAACAGATCAGAAGAGGGCTGGGGAAAGGGAGTAGGGAGGGAAGGCAGAATGGGGGCACTGGGAGGAGACATGCTTTGCAACCTTTAATAATGTTTCAGTAGGACCCTAACCATTTAGGAAGTAACAAGGGTTATGAGAGTTATAGGCCAGTAACCAAAGATTTATCTGTGTATGTGTGTCTATGTATCTCACAATTCCTTTGTAAAACAGAAGTTAATTGGAACGTAGTTGAATATGAGCTCTTTTCTGTACTAGTTTACATACTGTTTAATTCTTTCTATAGTCTTTAAAACTTTGCCTTTCTGCTTTAGTCTTTAGTCCACTCTAACCAATCTTCTTGAATGTTTCCTCTGAGGTTCATTTTATCTAGTATGTTAATATTGATACTTTGGTTTCCTTTTTTTGTATTTTCTTGACATATCTTTTCCTATCCTTTTTCTTTGCCTTAACATTTTAATTTTATATTTGTAAAACAACATGCATCTAGTTGTTTAATGTATGTGCATTTGTGTGCACATAGCACAGCACATGTGTGAAGATCAGAGGACAACCTAAGGGAGTCAGTTTTTTTTTTTAAGATTTAGTTATTTATTATGTATACAGTGTTCTATCTGCATGCATCCCTGCATGTCAGAAGAAGGCATCAGATCTCATTGTAGATGGTTGTAAACCACCAAGGGGTTGCTGAGAATTGAACTCTGGACCTCTGGAAGAACAGGCAGTGTTCTTAACCCTCTGAGCCATCTCTCTACTCCCAGGAGTCAGTTCTTCCTCTACCATATGGGGCCTACATTTGGACTCAGATTGGTAGCCTTGACAGCATGCGCCTTTACCCACTGAGCCATCGCATTAGCCCTAGATATTTTTGTTTGGGGACAAGTTCTTGCTGTGTTCTTAGATTGGCCTCAAACGCTTTAACTTAAGTGATCCACTTTTCTCAACCTCATGAGTAGCTGAAACTACAGAGACATGCCATTGTGATTTGCTTAGTATTTTTAAAGATCCTTTTTGATTTTTTTTCTTTGGCTTGGAGAATTTCACTTTTCTCCTGCTTTTCTTGTCCTTCTGTTCCTCTCATTTTAAGTGTTGGAAGTCATGTACCTGGAGCTGCTGCACAACCTGTAGTTCACTCTACCAGAGTATCTCCTCCTTGGAGAGGGTCCTTGGGATGCTAGGACCTGCTGAGCTTCCTGAAAAGTTTCCTTGTATGTTTCTTTAGCTCCTCCGTCAGGAGGAAGTGTGCAGTTTGCAGAAATAACTACTCAGCACCACACGCTTCTGCTGGCTCTTACATTCTCTCAGTTATGTTGAAGGTGTGCTACTGATTTTCCTCCATTTTTGGTTTGAACATTGGGCCTTTGGGCTACTAGGCCACTATGCCAGAGCAGCAGTCATTTATTCTTAGAAGCTTGGCAAGGTTATGACACTCTCCATGACCAACACAAAGACAACAGCGACAGTAATCTGTGGGCCTAAGAGCAAATGTCTGGAAGGCAGTTTAACAGGCATGTCACACTTGTATAAGATGAGAACAGTTGCTTCCCCACTAGAATCTATAACCTCCACAGCCAGTCATTGTCTTAGCTCATAGTACCAGCCAGATGTTTCCTCCAGTGATGCCAGTCTTGAATCCAGTCAGAAAATAATTGGTTACCCTAGTGGGTACATCTTGCCTGGCATGTTGATGGTGGAGTTTGCAGGTCCACAGCAGAGCAGAACTGTGAGCAATAGTCATCCCATACCCCCACCAGCCTGCATATTGCTTGAGATTTGGAAAGCCAGCCAGCAATGCTGGAGCTCCCAGCTCAACCCCACCCTAATATCTCCATGTCCTTCAACTCAAGTGTGTGGTGTTTTAAGCAGTGGAATTCTCCCTGTCTAGTTCTGGCTTGTCTCCAAAAGTAGGAGCAGTAGCCTGTATTGTTTTGGAGGTCTCGGGGGCCTCCTTAGCCAGTAACTCCTGGGAGGTAGCCTACCCCTTATACTAGAATTTTTACCCAACAACCTTAATGTCTCATGAGTGCCCTTTCCCACCCGTGCATGCTTTTATTCAGGTTCCCTAACTGCTATTGTTATGTCTTTCCAGATGCTTTTTGAAATCTGCAAGACTCTCAATGCCTAATACTATATAACAAAAGCTTTTCTTTTGCAGATATTTGTGTGCATGTTCTCTGTATGTATATTTACATATGTATGGGCTTATGTCTGTAATGGGTTAGTGTGCACATGATGCATGTAAAGGCCCAAAGGTATGATATCCAGGTATCTTTCCCTGTTGCTCTTTATTTCTATTTATTGAGACACGGTCTCTCTCTCTCTCTCTTTTTAAGGTTTATTTATTTATTATGTATACAGTATTATTCTGCATGTATGCCTGCAGGCCAGAAGAGGGCACCAGATCTCATTACAGATGGTTGTGAGCCACCATGTGGGTGCTGGGAATTGAACTCAGGACCTTTGGAAGCACTCGCCCTTAACCACTGAGCCATCTCTCCAGCCCTGAGACAGGGTCTCTTATTTGAACCTAGATTGTACCAAACAGCTAGTCTAGCTAGCCAGCTTTCTTGGAGGATCTTGTTTCTGCCTGCCATGCCTACCTAGCTTCTGTGTGGGTTCTGGGGATCTGTATTCCAGTTTTCACACTTTCAGGGCAAGCATTTTCTTTATGAGGCATCTCGCAGCACTAATGAAAACTTTTTATAGAGGGTGGGTAGAATCCCTAAAAGCCCATTGCTGTCTGCTGCAAGTAAGTACCAGATGGTCTTGAGTGGCTAAGGAGATGCTAAAAATGAAATGTTAGTAAGGTTCTATATAGCATGTAAAGATCTCATCACTTGTATCGATTTTTTTTTTTTGCTCAAAGAGCAATATTGGATACAACAGTTGCGTGGGTGGCTAGTCTTCTATAATCCACAGTCATTTTTATGAGCATCTTGGGTGCTGATGTACACCTTCCCACCTCTGATGACCTTGGCTGGAGCTGAGTGCTGGTTAGCTTGACTCATGCCCAAGGGGAAGCAGGGCTAAAGTTTTGCCTGCTGTACTACTGTTGGAGCTGCCTCTGATTCTGGCAGGCTCTGGGTCAGCACTGTGGCACTTACTTTTCCATTATTAGACTGTTGAAAGGATCCTGGCCTGAATGAACCAGCTCCACCTGCAGTCTAGTTTCTAGCAGGGAAGAAATGGACACCACATACTCAGTCCACCTCTGAAACAAACTTAATATTTTTTTAGTTCTACTTTTTTTTTCTTAAGTCATTGATGCATTCTGTGAATTTTTGCTTGGGCTTTAAAAGTTCATTGGCACCACATTTTTTTGTTTTTGTTATTAATTTTTTCACTAATAACTCTGTCAACACAAGTCTTGCCACTTTTGCCTTAAAATGTTCTGAACAGAACCCATTCTCTGTTTTTTCTCTCATCCCTATTTGAATGCTTTAGTATCTTACAAACTAAATTTATGTATATGCCTATTAAAGTACATCTTCCAGGGCTTCTCCTACTTCATAAAGATCTTATCCAACCATGGGATTCAATAAAACCACAAAAGCCCCATGCCGGTCTTGAGTACCCGCTGAAATAAGTACCTTTTAAGATGCTTTACAGGCTTGTGGGTTCCAGTGATTGGCTCAGGTTGTCAGGTTTGTGAGGCAAAAGCTGTTACCTACTGAGTCATCTCCCTAGTCCTTCTTTCTTTAAAACTTTTTTATATTTGTCTGTGTGTGTGTGTGTGTGTGTGTGTACACAGTAGTACACATGCAGAGGTCAGAGGACCTCCTTCTACCATGTGGATCCTGGGGGTTGAACTCAAGTTGTTAGACTTTCTGAGCCATCTTGTAGTGCTTTTGGACCTAGTAGACTGGACATCAAAGCCTGCTTTTCTCATGCCTAATCCCTCAGTAATGTCTGTCCCTCTATTGTCTTCCAGGAGCCTCAGCCTGTAATAGCAAGTGTCCCTAATGACTCATGTGAGCCAGTCCTCAGAGGCTTTATTTCCCTTGTATTGCCTTATGTTCTGCAGCCTTTGGCTCAAGGGAGAATGGGTAGTTATTTTACTAAGTTTTTCTGCTTGCATGGCACTTGGACTGATCGCTTCACCTCCATGTCTGTAATCTCTGGCTATGAGAAACTCTTTCATTTCCTGTTTAAAAGTCTTCCCCCAGTCCAAGAGTTCAGATGGCAGAATATTCCCTACTTAACATAGTTTCCTATTCAGGGCCATGATTCAGGCCTCTGATTGCACACTGAATCATGGACTTTCCCCTTCCTCTATCTTGAAGGTCAGACTTGAGGGGCATCTTCTCACTTCTGTGTTCCTCTTCTACACTCCAGTTCTTCCCATGGGTTCCAGGTTCTTGGATCCTAGACAGAGCGCTTCAGATCTGACTTGTATTCTTTCCCTTGTTTCCTGTCAGCTGTAAGACATGGCAAGGTAACATCTCCATCTTACCCTACCCCTTTCCTGCTAGATCAGAGGCTGATGTAGAGGACAGCCCTGTTTTTTGTTTACATAGGCAAGTTCTTTGGGGCAGACAGCTGAGCCTCAGTTGCATGTCTTCTTGCCCACACTAAAGTCTGTACAATAGCTGCTACACCCTGTTTAAGATCTCATCCCATATGCTCTATTTTCAGAGACTGCAGTGTATTCTCTAAGTACATCAGTGGGTTGGAAACATCCTCAAATGTACATGGTGGTCACCCTTTATTAAGGAAGCTTGCCACCCCATATTATATACTGTATACTGGGATCCCTCCCTAAGGACACTTCAGTCTTAGACGGTGTGGCTTTGATCACATGTCTTATCACCCATTGCAGGACACGTGTAACTGCCAGTATAGTAACGAGACATACTATGCCATTCCATCTAGGGAAAGATAGCCATGTCAGGATTAGCTCTGTTCTACTCTATGACAGATCAGCCTCAGTTAACATGTCTCCTCACCCTCATCATAGGGACCATGCAACCACTCCTCCCTACTCCTCTTTGGTTCTCTTGGTCCGTTTGGGTACCAGTTATGTTGTGCAACTTTTCTTGGGCGATATGAACAAATATTTGTACTCCCTAAAGGTAGGTTACTTAAAACAAGCCAAAGAAATGATTCTCCGACTAGTTGGTGAACCAGAAAGTTTGTGTGGGGTTACTTATGGTAACAAAGGTGACCTAAAGGCAGTTGCATCGCAGAAAAACCCACCCTAGCATTGGTGATGACTTCCCAAGCCTGCATTCCTGCACAGCTTCACTAGGTCTGACCCGACTGTCTCCCCATCTGTTATTTACTACTTTGATGATCTTGTGTGTGTAAATCTTGAGCTTCATGAGAACAGTAAGTTTTTTCAACTATTTGAGTCTAGTAAGACTCCCTCCTTCCTCCAGGAGGAAGTAGCCACATAGCATCTTCCTTTTGTGAGTATTGAAGACATTTAGGATGCAGACTTAATTTCTGCATGCTGCAGGAATCATCAGATACTTTAATATCCATTGCTATCTGCCTATTTATTCTATTGTTTTTAATTTTGTACTTCTGCCTTGTACATACTACAAGCTATACTACAAGCTATATTTTTTCTTTGTGTAACAAGTTGCTGAGAATACTCACATGCTTTTACCAGTTCATTTGCTCATTTCACTTCCTCTTTCATTCTGTGATTGTTTTTTTCATTTCCTAATGTAATTTCTTTAAAAGCATAAGAGTCTATAAACTGAAATTCTGAGTCTTCCACATTTGCCTTTTATTATTATTATTATTATTATTAGTGGAACTGAGAATTAAACCTGGATCTCATCCATGCTAGCTATGTACTGTGTCACTGCATGACACCCTAATCCTTTAGAATTTGTTGAGCTAGGGCAGGATTTCAGTGGGAATTACTTAGTATACTGTTTTTCATTGCCCTTGCCTTACTTTTTTATGTTGTTGCTTTTATGGTTTTAGTTCTTTTTTTTTTAACAAAAGATTACATGTATGGGGGTTTTACCTGAATATGTGTGAGTATACCACCTGTGTGCCTGATGCCCACAGAGGCCAAAAGAGACATTGGATTCCCTGGAACTGGAGCTACAGACTGTTGTGAGCCACCACGTGGGTACTGGAACTTGAACCTGGGTCCTCTGTAAAAATAGTCAGTGCTCTTAATAGCTGAGCCGTTGTCTCCAGTTCTGTTGTTTTGTTTTTTGAAACAGGGTTTGCCTATGTATCTGTGGTTAGCCCCAAACTGAAGATCATTCCTTCTCAGCCTTCTAAGTGATGGGATTATAAGCGTGCATCACCATGCTTGGCTTGGTCAGCCTTTCCTCATGATATATCTGAGTGTGGAGTTTCTTTTGACAGTTATGGAAATGCAACTAGTAGTATAGACTGAAGATGCAGAAATAGGAGAATCATGAGTTTTAGGCCAGCCTACACTATACCTTTTCAAACTTTTTTGTTTTGTGTAGAGATGGCTCAGTGGTTAAGATTGTTTTTTGTTTTTGCAGAGGACCAAGGTTCCATTCTCCGCACCCACGTGGTGGCTCACAAGCATCAATGACTAATTACAGGGGATCCAATGCCTCTTCTGACCTCTGTGGGCACCAAACACAGACACAGTACACAAACATGCAGGCAAAACATTCATACACATAAAATAAACAAAATTTTTAAAAGTTTCTCTTATTTCTAAAAAATTACAGCCAGTATTTTCCTCCCTATATTAAGGCATATAAATCTTTTTGTTGTTCTTGTTTTTATTTTGAGACAGGTTATCACTATATGGCCCTGGCTGTCCTAGGTAGATTGGTAGTCTCTAACTCTGAGATCCTCCTGGCTCTGCCTTCCTAAGTACTGAGATTAACGGTGTATGCTACCACAACTGGCCCATATCTGTAGTGAGGGGCTGCGGGCAGGCCTGCCTTTCATCCTGCCCGGCTCCCGCACAGCTAGCTTAGCCCCAGAAATAATAACACACAAGTTATATTCATTTAAACACTGCCTGGCCCATTATCTCTAGAGAGTTAGTTACTGACTAACTCTCATATCTTGATATTAACCCATTTCTAATAATCTCGTGGTAGCACCATGAGGTAATGGCTTACCGGAAAAGTTCAGCATGTCTAACCTGGTGGCTGGCTCCATGGCGTCTGCCTCATTACCCTCTTCCCAGCATTCTGTTCTGTTTACTCCGCCTACCTAATTTTCTGTCCTATCAAGGGGCCAAGGCAGTCTCTTTATTGACCAATGAAAATAACACAATAGACAGATAACCCTCCTCCATCACATATCATGGTGTATAATGTATAAAATTAGGGATCTGATATAAGGAAAATCCATTTAAAGATTTTCTAATAAGTTACAGGGTCAGTACACTGTTGTCATGTCCAGCATCTTCCTCTATTGCTCTCCATCTTATCTTTTAAGACGGAGTCTCTCACTGCACTTGGAGTTACTGATTTGGCTAGGTTGGCTGGCCAGTGAACTCCGAGGGTCTATTTGATTCTGTTTCCCAGCACACATGCCTCTGCACTCAGCTTTTACTCGGCTACTGAGCACTAGAATGTGGGTCTTCATACTTGTGTTAAAGGTCCTTTACTGACTGAGCTGTCTACCTTTTATCAAACAGAGATCATGGACTGGTGAGATGGCTTAGTGGATAAAATGGCTAGCTCTTGTCAAGCTTGACAAGAGCTAGGTCCTTGGAACTCACATTGGTGAATGGAATAAAAGACTCTTGAAGGATGACCCTCTGCACGTGCACATGAGTACACAGACACACACAATATAAAAACATTTTCTGGTTTGGCTTCAGAGAAGTAGAACATTAAATATACTTTATGAGGTATCTAACAGTTTAGTGTATTAATATGAGTATATTTTATACATTGTAATTTTGGTAAGTTATAAATGCATATATAATATGTATTATGCATTATGAGCAAGTTGGATAGCCAAAGAATAATGTGGTAATTTAAGTCATAATCATAATGCCTCTTTTTATACATCTCTTCGTTTAATGGATTGATTACATGGCTGGTGAGTTACTGATCATTCTTGTTAAATGAATGTGCTTTTAATTAGCAATACATGGGCTGCTTTAACACAGATAACTTCTTTCATTTCAGAAAACTCAGGTTCCTGAATCTCAAAAACCCAGACCAAAAAAAGGTCTGTAATTTCTTTGTGTGTGTGTGTGTGTGTGTGTGTGTGTGTATATATGTACCTGTTTCTTTGTCTTATTGATTCTATTATATATATATATATATACATATATATATATATATAGCAGAGCTTTGTAAAGCATGTTAGGAAATGGTTCAGCCCTTACACAATATCTAGTTTTTATTTTATTCAGTTAGATTTATTAGTGACCTGTAGTGTACTTAAATGTTCTTTGGTTAATATGTCAGTGTACACTAATTTTTATTTGTGTAATAAGCATTCAATTCTTGTACAAATCAGAACTTCACTAATTTTATGCATATGTTTAATAAGTGTGCCATTTAATTTTATTTAAAAACTTTTTTTCTTTTGTTAATTTCCTGAGGGAAAAATCCATGCCCTATTTATCTTTAAATTCATTCAAGCTGGTCTTGAACTGAAAATACTTCTTTCACAGCCTTCTGAGTAGTTGAGATTTATGAAATTCAGTTGTAATTATGCAAGTATCTGATAAAATTATTAGTATTTTTATTCCATTTCTGGATATGAAAATCATTCTGTGTTACCTCATTTAATAACCAAATGATTGAGTTAGTTAGTAGGGCTAGTTAGTATGTGCTGTGATTGTCAGTCCGGTATGTATTTTACCCTTTCTCTAGAGTCAGACCCATGGGTCAGTTGACCACAGGCCTAGAAGAGGACTGTATATCAACCAAGAATTAGTCCAAGGGTCAACAAAATAGATCAGTGAGTTAAGGGACCTGCTACCACCCTGATAGTCCAGATTCAATCCATAGGACCCACATGGTGGAAGGAGAGAACCAACTTCTTCAATATTGTCCACTGACTTCTGTTTATACAGAAGTATATATACAGCTGTGGAACATGTGTACCCACACATGGAGAGGCACAAAATAAATATAATTCAGAAAACAAGATATTTACATATTCCATGAAGAATTTAATATGGTATCATAATTACTTATGGTTAGTTTAGACATGACATGCTAAGGGAGAAGATCTAACACTGATTATATTGTTTGTTATGTCAAAATATACTTTCCAGCTCCAGAGTTTCCTATTGTGGAGAAACAGAACTGGCTGATTCATCTCCACTATATCCGGAAGGATTATGAAGCATGCAAGGTGAGGGACTGCAGCAATGGAAGGGATGAGAGGCAGACTGGGCCAGCAGTGTCCACAGCACAGCATGGCAGTGAATGTCTTGAATTTGCACCCCCTACCTTCCTGCTTTAAACTTCATTATTTTAAATAATAGTTTATCAACCTTGACTTTAATCTTTTCTCTTTTTTAGTGTGTTTCTGTATAGCAAATAGGACCAGGTTCCTACCTGCTTAAAGCTATCACAATTTTCCCCATATGCTCAAACCCTTTAGTATGACATTTTCAGTCCTTCTCTTTCTGACCCTCTCTTTTGCTTCAGCTTTTCTTCCACTCCTTGCCAACACACAGTTTGAAACTTCACTTTAGAAAGCCTTCCTTAATTCTCTGAGTTGGAATCAGATGCTGTCTTTTGAGCTTCTAAAGCACCTGAGCCGAGCCCATCACAGTTTAGAGTTCATGTGATTTGCTGATCAGAGAATCCCTAGTGTCTGCAAGGGTACTTAGAAGTTTTCTCATGTTTTCCTAGCTTAACTAATTAGATTTGAAAAAGGGGTTGAGAAATTCTCTCTGTCATGAACCAGATAGTAGCTTAATTAAATTTTTTTAAAAGATATGGTCTCACTTTGTATCCCTGGCTAACCGGGAGCTTCCTCAGTAGACCAGGCTGTCCTCGAACTCACAGAGATTCACCTGCCTCTGCCTCCTGAGTGCTGGGATTAAAAGTGTGTTTGCCTCCACGCCAGCCCAAGACAGTAGTGTAGACTTTAGGGTCACTGTGGTCGTCATATTTGTCATCTTTTCGTTGGTTTTGTTTGAAACAGGGTTTCATGTAGCCCAGGTTAGTCTCAAATTTGATAGTTAGTAGGGGATGATTTCTTGATCTTTGTCTCCACCTCCTGAGTTCTGGGATTGTAGGCATGTGCCACAATTCATGGCTCCTTTTTTAAATAATGCAAAAACAGAAAACTTAAAAATTTTTAAATATATGTGTGTGTGGATGTTTGCCTACATGTATGTCTGTGCACTGCATGCAAGCAGTGCTGGAGGAGGCCAGAATTTTGGCATCAGGTACTGGAGTTACAGACAGTCATGAGTTGCCTTTTAGGTGCTGGTAATCGAACCCCAGTCCTTTGGAAGAGCAACAAGTTCCCTTACTGCTGAGCTGTCTTTTCATTCCTAAAAGTATTCTAAATGAGGGTTCAGATTGCTAGCCTCATTCTAAAATAAGTGATGGTAAGAAAAACAAAAATCTTGAAGGAACTACCTGACTAGTCATTATTAGTATCCTAGGTATCTCATCTATGCCCTTGCCTATTTCTACTGTTTTCTTGGCAACATTTAATCACTACTCAAGTGTTCTTCTCTTTTAGGCTGTGATTAAAGAACAGCTTCAGGAGACTCAGGGATTATGTGAATATGCAATCTATGTCCAAGGTAAGACACACTGTTTCTTTCCTTACTAAAAAATATATTTAGTCTAGGTTCTTGGGAAATAAAACAACCAAATAACTTAGGGAATACTTAAATTCAGCTACTGTCTCACAAAAGTCTTAGTCACTATCCTTTGAAATTTGAACACAATTCTGTGTGTGTGTTGCACATGCACCTGGGGCTAGAGCATGACACCAGGTGAATATATTTTTAAGATTTATTTATTTATTATGTATACAGTGTTCTGCCTGCATGCACACCTGTAGGCCAGAAGAGGGTATCAGATCTCATTAGGAATGGTTGTGAGCCACCATGTGATTGCTGAGAATTGAACTCAAGATCTCTGGAAGAACAGCCAATGCTATTACCCCTAGCCATCTCTCCAGCCTGAATGTTTTTTATTTTTAAATATATGTTAAAATTATTATTTTACATGTTTGACAGTTTTGCCTACGTGTATGTCTGTATCATTTTCATGCCTGATGCCTGTGGAGGCCAGTAGAGAGCAGTGGATTTCCTGGAACTGGAATTACAGATGGTTGTGAGCCACCATGTGGATACTGGGAATTGAATTGAACTCTAGTCTTCTGCAAGAGTAACAAATACACTTAACAAATTGAGCCACCTCCATCCCTTCAAAGGTTTTTTTTGTTTGTTTGTTTTGTTTGTTTTGTTTTTTGTTTTCTGAGACAAGGTTTGTCTATATAACAGTCCTGGCTGTCCTGGACCTCACTCTGTAGATCAGGCTGGCCTCAAACTCAAACTCAGAGATCTGCTTGCCTTTGCCTCCCAAGTGCTTGGGTACGTGTGCCACCACCACCCAGCCAAAATATTATGAAGAATTTCTGTGATATGCAAAAAGACCAGTTATCTGGGTAAGATGCTGGGAGTCTGGGTAGGATACTGGGAGCAGAGGGCAGGTGGAAGTTAGCTTATTACAGGTTTACCTTACTGACACTTTACTCGCTTCTGCTCATTTGGTGATAAGTGACTGGCTTCAAAGTTATTCAACCCTTTCTCTAATGTGGAATTTTTCCTCCTCCTCCAGTTTATCTGATGCCATCCTCTTTGTCCAAGAATATGGTTTATTTTCTGTATTTTCTTTTGCTTGGCAGCACTGATTTTCCGCCTGGAAGGAAATATCCAAGAATCCCTAGAACTCTTTCAGACGTGTGCTGTTCTCAGCCCTCAGTGTGCTGATAATCTCAAACAGGTGGCCAGATCTTTGTGAGTATTGGAGCAATCACAGAGAACCACATAAAATGATTTCTCCTGGGCTAGGCAGTGGTGGTACACACCTTTTATCCGAGCACTGCGGAGATAGAGACAGGTAGATCTCTGAGTTCGAGGCCAGAGTAAGTTCCAGAACAAAGAAACCCTGTCTGAAAAAAAAAATTAGAAAAATAAAAAGGCTTTCTCCTGAAATGCATTCTAGGGAGAGCCTGTTGCTGGCAGCCAGATGCCTGTGAGGTGGGAGGCCAGTGAATACTGAATGGTAGAATGGGCTTCATTTTGGAGACCATGGATTAATCTGGAAGTCAGCTAATATTAAGGAACTCAGGTATTTTTGTTGAATGAAAACACTGTTTGTCATAATGTGTTTATACCATAACTCTTCTGTAGTCATATAAGCAACTCACAGCCTGTTCTGTTATTTAGTGGAGTATTTGACATATAATAAGCTTGTGGTATTTTGAGTGAATGACCTCCAAATTCCTAAATGAAAACACTTCTGAAGTCTTCATAAACTTTTTCAGAATAGTCCAGTGTTCTATGCAGTGCCACCTCTATGTTCCTCCCTACACTGCCATTCAGACTTGCATCATTTTTACATAAAAGTCATTTTTTTTCCTTCAAACTCATGATCAAGGAAAGAAACTTTGATTCAGGAGGGAAAGACATGCCCTTATTGGATGATGTTGATAAATAATGGCAGCTTGTGCTTAATGGCATATCATTTGACTTTTTTGTTTATTTTTATAGAATGCTATAGGAAGTTATAGTGGTATATTATTTGTGTTTTAATAAATGAACCTTGCCTAAAGATCAGAGAGCAAAGCAGCCATTCAACTTATAAAGAGAACTAACTCGATCTTTCCTTGCATTGTACGGGACACACCAATAACTGGAACCCCTATATTCTATAGTGATGCAAATAAATCAGCAAAGGCAGGTTACAAATCAGAAAATTTAAATAAAGTAGATCAAAACCCTTATGATTCTGCCAAAAAGTCAATTATATGCTCTTCTTATGGTACTAGGGATTTTAAAGAACCTCTCAACATAGGTACTAATTCACAATACGAAGAAAGAGTTGTTTTGCATGTTGAAACCACTGAACTTATACCAGATGATACAGAATTGACTTCATTATTTATTCTGTTACAAAATACAATGAGGAACAGGAATCATACCATATTCATAACACACCTCCAATCATTTGATCAGATATAACTTGCCAAAAGACAATCTCCTCAAAATTAGGATTGGGGAAGGGTTTTGTTTCTGTTTTTTAGGAGAATAAAGGTATGCAACTAAGGAATCAGAAGACCACTGAACAGATGGGACATCTGAAGAAAAAGGACAAATCACCTAGGAAAAAATTCCCAAGTAAAAGAGTAAATTGACTTATTGGCATATCACATTTCCAATAGGATAACATTTCTTAAATCTTCCCAAATGTTTGTTTCTGCTGTTCTCTACAGACATATAATGCAAATGGTCTTTTTGTAGTCCCAGTCCAATTAAAGATTAAAACTGGCTTTGGACTTGGAGTGTGGCTCTCTCCTTCTCTAAACCCAAGCACGCTTGTTAAAGTAAAATTAAAAATCTCTGTCTCATGACAGAAGAGCCACCTGATATGGGACAGAAGAAAAACAAAAATTTAGGGACTGTTTTATAGACATAAATCTCAAAATCCTTTGGTTTTATTTTGACTCTTTATCAGCTTTTCTTAAGGTATAAGTTTTGTAAGATATATATATATTTAATATATTATAATATATAACATATAATATATAAAAATATAAATTATATATTACATAAATATATAAATTACATATTCATAAAATATATAAATATAATTTAATATATTATAATATATAATATATTGTATAATATGTAATATATATTAATATATATTAAACTTTTTGTCATGATATTAATGATCATATAGAGTACTAACTAATTCTAGAAAAAAGGTTTTATCTACCTTCCTGTACATGATTTTGGGTTTGAGTCTCTATCAGTTTTCTTCAGTGAACCATGAGCGACCTTTGAAGTTTCCGAAAGGAGGATGGGGCCCCACAACAACAATTCCTCCAGGACTATGATAACACCACTAAGTTGAAAAACACTATCTAAAGATCGATTTTGGACTACAAACTGTTCAGAACAATTTTGAGGTGGCTAGCTGAGATGATCCAGCCTCACAGACTACTCTAGCCAGGACTTGAGACAAGCCCTGCACTTTCCCAATACACAGAGAATGGACAATAAATGATAGAGCTACCTCTCCCAGGACTTGATAAGTATTCCAAATTTTTCTCTTCATGATCCCCTAAAGATACAGTCATCCCAGATAGCAGAAAGTAAATTTAATAATGAAACACCTATATGAAAAGAAAAAAAGGGGATACATAAGATACAATAAAAGGGTAGATTATTGAATCTACTCTGAAAAGAAAAAAGGGAGGATATAGATGTGATAAGATAAAAAGTTAGATTATTAAGTCGGCTTTTAAAAAGCAACTACTAGTTTTAAATATTTTACATTGGATTGGACTTTTATATATTGTATATAATTTTTTTACTGATACAAATTTGAGATTAATTTTGTTAGAACATACATTTCTACTGTTGTTCAAGGTATTGTACCTATACAACTCATTTAACAATGCAGTGCAAATTTCTAGTCCTTGAAAATTATTATTACTAACTGTTTAGGATAATAAGGACATGCAGGTTAGTAGTTAATCACCTATTATAATCAAACTGTAGTCATATTAGATATGTTTTCAAGGTCAAACAAACATATATTTTAGATAGACAGGTCATCTTAAGACACTTCAGAGATCTAGAGAATATGGTATTTAAGATGTTTTAATAACATAGATTCTTTTTTTTTATGACAATGAAACATGCCTGCTGGCAGCATGAATCTACTTCAGAGAAAATGATAGACAGTGAAGAAACTCCACATAGAGTTTATTTTCTTTGTGGCAAAAGTAAGCCACTGGGCAAGAAAGTGCCCTTGCCTCAACTGCTAACAGTATGCTGTCCTAATTGGACAAGCACGACACAAAAGAAAAGTGAGTGCCAAATATTGTCAAGACAAAGAGAGACAGCCCTTCAGAATATCCTGCTTCACAGAGAAGTCTGTTGGAAGTGCTGGGCCTGTAGGCTGAAGATGGATGCTCCAATATCACAGAGGAATTGTAGATGACTGTCCAGGCAGCCAGCTGTTCCTGCTATTTCTCATTGTTTTTGGAAGTCGCTTGCTTGTACTTTCTGCTTACTCAGTTAATATTATTTCCTTCTTGTGTCTCTGAAGGAGTTGAAGATTAGATATAGTTTTCTTTGTTTACCAGACATAGAAAGCAAGCTGTGATAGAAAGTAAATTAGGTACAAGTCTTTGGACTCACCAAGATAGCATAAATATAGAATATTTTCTCTGAATTTGTCAAATGCAAATAAACTAGATGTTGTTGATGTATTTATTACTTGTATATATTGTAATTATTACCTGTAGTTATTGTATTTATTGTATATAGTTTTTCTTATATTAGTTATAGCCTTTTTTTAGACAAAAAAGGGGAAATATAGTAGTATATTATTTGTGTTTTAATAAATAAAGCTTGCCTGAAGATCAGAGGGCAAAGCAGCCATACTAGTCAGCCATACAGACCAGGGAGTAGTAGTGCACACCTTTAATCCCAGGACTCTGAAAGGCTGACAGACCTCTGTTAGTTCAAGGCCATCATATAAGACTGAATGTATCTAAAAGAGAAACAGAGCTCACATAAAGGTGATCCCAGCACTTGGGCTCACACGCCTTTATTCCTAGCACTAGCAAGGTGAAGACAGGAGTGATAGGTCTGGGCAGAGAGAGAAATATAAGGGGGAAGAGACAGGAACTCAAGGAAGTGTGGAGTGTGGGCTGTTTAATCTTCAGGATTCGTGGAGAACAGGATCTTGCCCATTTTTGGTCTGAGGTAGAGGTAAGAGCCAGTGGCTGACTCCTTTGTTTTTTCGATCATCAGGTTGAACCCCAGTATCTGGTTTTTTATTATTTGTGCTACAGGAACTAGTTACAGAAGAGTGCCACCAACATTGGTGTGTATGAGACTAAGGCTTTAGAACAACTGCCAATGCAAGCCTTATCTCTGAAGCTTCTGCTCTTGGGACACAGCACCGTCCCTTACTTTTCCCACACAACCAGCTCAAATTTAACAAGTTTTAGCTCAATGGAATATGTGTAAAATGGGAACTTGTAGAGTGAATCTTAGAGGAGTTTAGGTTATCTGGGTATGGCAGTATACACCTGTAATCCTAGTACTTGAAAGTGGAGACATGAGGATCAGATGTTTAAGGCCATCCTTGGTTACACAGTGAATTGGAGGCTACCCTGAATTACATGAGAACCTGCCTCAAAACAAACCAAAAATAATGAAATTTGAATAATTTTAGAAAATGTACTTTTACAGATTTCTCCTGGGAAAACATAAAGCCGCCATTGAAGTATATAATGAAGCAGCTAAACTTAATCAGAAAGATTGGGTAAGAAGCATCATTTCTTTCTTAGCATGTTAATGGTTCCATCTATCAAGTAGCTTTTTCTCTGGAGACAGGGTCCAATTATGTGTATAGCCCTGATTCGCCTCAGATTCATTATGTAGAGCAAGCTGGCCTCAAACTCAGAGAGGTCTACCTTCCTTCTGCCTCCATAGTACTGGGCCCTTGTCTAGAATTCTTTTTTTTTTTAAAGATTTTCTTTTATTTATTTATTTATTTATTAATTATGTATACAATATTCTGTCTGTGTGTATGCCTGCAGACCAGAAGAGGGCACCAGACCTCATTACAGATGGTTGTGAGCCACCATGTGGTTGCTGGGAATTGAACTTAGGACCTCTGGAAGAGCAGGCAATGCTCTTAACCTCTGAGCCATCTCTCCAGCCCCCCTTGTCTAGAATTCTTAGATGATCAAATTGTCTTCTTGATTCTGTTTTTAGCATGACATTTCGACATAACTGTGCAGGCATCTTTGTATAGTTTCCAGCTGTTAGTGTTGTTGATAGTTTTTCACTGCTCTGATTCTTGGTATGATTATCCCATCTGATTTCCAAGAACTTTAGGAGTTGAGTTGCTTTACCTTTGAAATTTGAAAGCATCAGCAATAGATGTCTCATTGCACATTTCATATTTTCCCTATCTGCTTGGCAATCAGTCAGCTATTTCTTTTGCCTTTCTTTGGGTCATGACAACTTTAAGTGGCCCTTTGAGTACTTTCCTTCCAATGTCTTCTTTTTCTTATTAGTGTGTATTAATTGTACAAAGCAATGGATTTTATTGTGATATTTTCATAGCTTGACCATAGTCACTTTCCCTATCCCTTTATTTCCATCATCTATTTATATAAATTTGGAATTATATGTAAGTACAGCACAAAATCAGACTAAGCATTCTCTTTACAAATTAAGGTTTTTCTCACCTATGAAAACCCATGTCACTGGTTTTAACTTTCATTTGGTAGTCGTAGAATTTCAGGGCTGAGACTTACTCATAGTTAGTTAACTGATGACTGCTGCAGCTCAGAAATATTAATTCTTAGATAAGGAGCTCAAAGAAGCTAGAAAGAGCAAGCCCTGATAGAGCCTGTGATTCAGCCACAGCCTCTGAAAGGAAGGCTAGAACATACCTTTTGAACTGGAACTCAACTGGAATAGGATTCCCTATTAGTAAATGGGAGACGCCCTAGAAAAGGAAAACAAGAGTGTGTCTCGTGTCTGAGTGTGTCAGCCCTGTCTCTACACTAATTGTCACTTTCTATCAGATACAGCAACTCTGGCTTTTAATGTACCTTTTGTTTTCTGTTATTGTATGTCCAATGTATATTTGGATATAAATGATGTTCTAGGTTATATATGAACATTTTAGAGTCAGGAACATAAAGTTAGTAACTGAAACTATGAAACTGGCTGAGATAGTCCTTTGGCAGTGAGTTGAGAATGGAATTCAGGAAGAGCAGAAAAAAAAGGTGGAAGATGAGTCAGGAGTGCTGGGCAAAGGGGAGATGAAGCCCATCTGCTGCTCTGTGGAGCTGAAAGAGCTCACCTGGGACAGCGAACAGCCAGATACCATCTATGTGATCCTGATAAATGTCTGTAGGAAATCTTTTAGCTCTACTTTCTTGTACTCATCATGATATTCCACAATCCGGTTCTAACAAGGGGATAATAATCCTGCATGCAATTGTCTTGACTTCAGAATCAACTGTTAAGTAGGGAGAATTTCCACTAATGTCAAGAGAGAAATCTGAGGCTTTGGAGATGGAATGGCATGGCAAAGGGCACATAGCGAGGTAGTGGAAGAACAGAAGTAGATTGCAGCCTGCAGTGTGTGATTGCTAACTATACCTGAGATCTTTTTGCAGTGTCTACTGCCTTGGCAGGATGTTCCTGGATACTGCTGTCCTTTTCTCAAAGAGATAGGATTCTGCTTTTCTTTCCACATTTCCTGTGCTGTTAGTTGTTTGAGGAATATTGATGCTATCTTCTCCAATATCACCTACAGCAGTGATTCACAAGGTTAGGGGTCAATTAGTATGCAGAGCATTAATGACAAGAAAGGTGGTGTTTCTCTTGTCTGTTCATGTACTTCTATAGCATGAAGAAATGGAATATGTACAAGTTTTGGAGACAGGCTTGAGCTGAAGGCACAGTGATTGGTAATGTAGACATTATTTCAATTGTAGTTTAAGAGAAATAATTTTAAAATGTGAGACCTTTATGAGACAGATACTGGTTTTGTTTTTGTTTTTCAGGTAGGTTTAAAACAACTTTTTTAAAAAATTTACTTATTTTTCTTTTGTGTGTTGGTGCTTTGGCTGCATATGTGCAATGTGGGAAGTATTTGCAAGGCCAGAAGAGGACATTGCATCTCCTTGAAGTGGAGTTATATATAGCTGTGAGCAATCATGTGGGTGCTGGGAACTGAACCCAAGTCTGTGGAAGAGTTGCAAGTGCTTTTAACTGTTGAGTCATCTCTTCAGCCCTGAAGTTTTTTTTTTGTTGTTGTTAAATATTTATTTATTTATTATGTATACAATATTCTGTCTGTGTGTATGTCTGCAGACCAGAAGAGGGCACCAGACCCCATTACAGATGGTTGTGAGCCACCGTGTGGTTGCTGGGAATTGAACTCAGGACCTTTGGAAGAGCAGGCAATGCTCTTAACCTCTGAGCCATCTCTCCAGCCCCCTGAAGTTTTTTTTTAAAGACCATGTCGTCCCTGTCTTGAAAAAAACGAAAAGAAAAAGAAAAAAAAAAGACCTTTTCATTTGAGAAACATACTGAAATACTTGTGAGTGAAATGTTACACTATCTGGTTCTTGGTTATATAATAATAGTAATAGATAGGATAAGGATTGGATGGTTGTCAGGCTCATGAGTCGGTGGAGTTCCTGGTTATAAACTAAAGAAAGAAGGAAAAATCCTAATGTTGTCACTTTCTGTGTTAGGAAACTAACTTCTCCGAGCTTCCATCTCCTATAAAACTAAAAAAAAAAAAAAAAAACAAAACAAAACAAAAAAAAAACTATATTGATATTGTAGATTTCTTGGAAAATTAAAACAATATATATGAAAACATCTGGCATCAAGTCTACTGTATAATAGGTCATCTACTACTGATTGTTTTGTTGTTCTAGGAGATGTAGAACATATTAAACTAGTTGTCTCTGAGCCCTGTGGTCTGTGTTCCTGAAACCGAGTTGTGTCCCTACCACTTATAGGGCCCTGGGCCCTTGCTGCCTTCCAGGAACACTTTTCTTTTCTTTTTTTTAAATATTTTTATGGTTTATTTAACTTTATTCTATGTGCATTGGTGTGAAGGTGTCAGATCCCCTGCAACTGGATCTTCAGACAGTTGTGAGCTGCCATGTGGGTGCTGGAAACTGAACCCGGGTCCTCTGGAAGAACAGTCAGTACCCTTAAACCACTGAGCCATCTCTCCAGCTCCCCCCAGGAACACTTTTCATACTCCTGGTTTCTTTTCTACAGCTACTAAAGTCAGATTTATTACAAAGGAATTCCAGAGATTTCACAACACTTAGGTCAGAAGACAGACCAGTCTTAGAGTGAACTAGAATTAGAAATTGTCAGCAGCCAAGGTGGTCACTGTGGATTTTTGATTCATCTTTCTTTTCTGCAGGTTAGAGGTTGGCAGACTTTTTTTTTTTGTAAAGGACTATTTAGTATATAGTTATTACATGTATTTATACAGTATTGCATCTTTTTACACTTACAGATACATAACTCTGTAGTTTTAGTTCTAGTATAGAAGAGCCATAGGAAGTCTGTATGCTGATAAAGTGTAATTTACAAAGGAAAAGAATGGATTTGCCCCACTGACCTATGCTATAGGTTTCATCAAATCAGCCATAGATCTGGGAAGATTCTGTCTGCTCCTTTGCATCTTACAATTTTTTGAAAATTATTTGTGTCTGGGTGTTTTTTTTGTCTCATGTATGTCTGTGCACCACATATATGCCTGGTTCTTGGATGCCAGAAGAGGGCATGTAACTCCCTGGAACTGGAGCTGCTATGTGGGTGCTCAAACTCAGGTCCTCTGCAAGAACAACCAGTGCTCCTAATTGCTGAGCCATCACTCCAAACATACATTTTATAATTTTAATTAAAAAAATACATTTAGGAAAATTTTTTTGTAGAATCATGTGTATTTATGAACACAAAACCTTCAACTACAGTCTTTAGATGGCTGTGCTCTATTGCTAACTGTAGCCTAACACCTAACTACCTTCCTTTCTTTTGTTCAGGAGATCTGCCATAACCTGGGAGTGTGCTATACTTACCTAAAGGAGTTCAACAAGGTAATTCATAAAAATGGTGATGGTGATTGACTGGAATTCACTGTGGTTCATTTGTCACAGAAGAGCCACTGTCCATTGTGTCTGCAGTAGAGTAAATTTTTCCTTGAGGAGTAAAAATTGCTTTTTATAGTTATTGCCATGTTAATACTTGTCAATTAATTGAAAAATTACTCGTTTTTCCTACTTTTTATGATTTATTTTTATTTTATGTATAATAGTGTTTTGTCTGCATGTATGTCTGTTGTAAGGGTGTCAGATCCCTTGGAACTGGAGTTACAGACAGTTGTGAGCTGTCATATGGGTGCTAAGAATTGAACCTGAATCCATGAAAGAGCAGACAGTGCTCTTAACCACCGAGCCATCTCTCCAGCCTATTTTTTACTACTTTTGATTTTAAAAGGAGCAGGGGCAGGCGGTGGTGGCACACGCCTTTAATCCCAGCACTCGGGAGGCAGAGGCAGGTGGATCTCTGTGAGTTCGAGGCCAGCCTGGTCTACAAGAGCTCCAGGACAGGCTCCAAAGCTACAGAGAAACCCTGTCTTGAAAAACCAAAAAGTGGGTTGGGGGGTGGATTCTAGACTATCAGTGCTGGTCCAGTTGCCTTCTCTCTACCTCCCATTAAATGTTCTAACATAGAAACAAATCAAAAAGTGAACCTTCTCAGGCCATTGTGGCACACTCCTGAAATTTCACCAGTTGAGAGACTAATTTCAGAAGAGTCTGAGTTTGAGACCAGTCTAAGGCTAGTGAGACACTGTTTCAAAGAAACATGTGCGCACCTTGAGGCATCGTCATGACCATAAGAACCATTTTATGCTTTGACAACAACCAATTTTTACTTTTTGTTTTGTTTTTGTTTTTTGAGACAAGGTTTCTCTATGTAGCCCTGGCTGTCCTGGAACTCACTCTGTAGACCAGGCTGGGCTCAAACTCAGAGATCTTTCTGCCTCTGCCTCCCGAATGCCAGGATTAAAGATGCACTATCATGCCTGGCCTTGATTTTTTTTTTCTTTTAAGGTCAATGAAAATGAATTTTAAGTGGATTAAATTTTGATTCATGATAAGATTTTCTTCTGATATGAATTTATATTTTACTCTGAACAAATCTGTGTTCTAAGACTTTGACATAAGACAAAGCATGTTAAGCTGACCTTGGCTCTCAAATTAGGGAATAGATACCTGTTTTTTTCTTTAATTAAAACTGAATTTTTAAATTTTATTATGGCTATGGTTGTTTTGCCTGAATGTATGTCTGAGTACTATGTGTGTGCCTGGTTCCTTTGGAGCCTAGGACTTTAGATCCTCTGGAACTGTAGTTAACATGTGATTCTGAGCCATCAATTGGGTGCTGGGACTTGAACCCCAGGTCACCTGAAAGATCAGGCAATATTCTTAACTGGTGAGCCATCTCTTCAGCCCTAGATGCATGTCTTAACTGAGGAACAGATGAATTTTTGAGAGTTCTGTAGGGTAGTGGTGGTGATTAGGTAGTTTGCTTCGTAACCTGGTGTATGAGGCTTTGTTCTTTTTTTTTTACTGCCACCAAGACTGACTCTTATTAATACCCATTTAACAAGGGTTTGCAAGATCACAGTAAAACCTAGTCTATCTTTCAGGGATATGAAAAAGATATATGCATTATTAGCAATTAGAGTGTAAGAATTATTTTTTGTAAGACATATAATAAAATATATATTCAGTGGGATACATAAATTTTCTTGGTGAATCTATAGTTTTGTACAGCTGATTAAATTTTCTCTTCCGAGAATATTTTTATCAGGTACATTCCTGTTCATAGTATAGCTAAGTCAGGGGAGAGGGAGGATTAGTCTTTGGACCTATACTGAGATGGAGAGTTATATTTAGATTTATTATAAAGCCTAATAGGCTAAACAGACACAACAAGTGGCATTTATAGAAGCCCTCATTAATCAGTGAATGAGCAAAAGTTTTATTCAGCCTACTAAGATGTAGGCTTCTCCAAGCAAAAAGTTATTTTATGTTTGTTCTTTGTTGTGTGGTGTTGGAGACTGAACCCAGGGCCTCCACAAGGCAGGCACAGCCATAGCATTATTTTCTTGCTAACCCTGGTTAGCATCTAGACAGGCACTCAATGAGTACTTGTTGAATGAATAAATAAGAACAACTTTTGTATTCATTTGTTTTCATATTATCGAGGAAAACAAGGCCTAGCTGGAGAATGTTGTGCAGGTAGTCAGGAGTGTAGGTGGAATCGAATTTGCTGTGGTATTCCATACTGCACTATGATGTCCCTTTGGGGTTATGAAGTTGAAGTCATAGGTGTAAATGTCAAACAAAAAACATTCAAAACTTGATTATCTTGTATGAACTCAGCAAGACCAGCTAGGCTATGCTTGGGTTTAGGTGGCAAAAGCTATTTTCTGAGACAAGTTATTCCCACATAAGAACACCAAAGGCCTGCCTTCACATTCACCACAGAAAACCACTGTCCTCCAATGTTATTGACTTGGTTATATTTACTCCATTAACCTTTAATTAGGCACAAGACCAATTGCACAGTGCCCTCCAGCTTAACAAGCATGATCTGACTTACATAATGCTGGGGAAGATCCACTTACTGGAGGGAGACTTGGACAAAGCCATTGAGATCTACAAGAAAGCAGTGGAGTAAGTGACTCTTTCTCTTAGATTCTAACCAGCATGTCCACCCTTTTAATATTGCAACACAAAATTATCACCTACAAAGTTCACCCTCAAGAACTGCACAATTGAATAACAAAAAAATTATACACACACGAAAAAATCTTAGTTTTCTGTAAGTCTGCTATTTTTGTTGGGACACATTCATAGCTATTATGGAATGCATGCAGCCCAGGGGCACAGGTTGGGCACACCTTCTGGAAGCAATGAGAAAAGCAATGGAACAGATATGTAAACTCTTTGGAGAATAGATGATTTCTTTCTTTTGTAACAGTGTCTACTCGAGGCTAGCTGCTTCACAGGCCAACTTGGGATTTAGGTTCCTTAGATTTTTTTTTTTTTTTTCACCTGCATGTTTAAAGCTGAGTAACTAATTATAACGTGTGTTCCAGGCCATATTGAAGGAAGATGATACTGGAAGCTAAATATGGAGTAAGCATCTCTAGTTTTACATAACCCTAAAATTGTACACTTTTTGAAATTAGGTAGGAACACACAGCTGCAGGGGAAGTGGGCTGGCATGCACTCAACAAGAATATGAGGTCAGCTGGCAGTGTGATTGTCTAGTTTTAATACTTTATAGCAGATCCTATGTTCCTAGAGATCATATTAGGAACAGAAATCTCTTAGCGCAGTAATAGACATCTGGCTTTCTTAGTCTGATATTCTGTTTTTTTATGCTGAGGATAGAATTTTGCCCATGCTTAATCAAACACAAGTGCTACAACTGGGCTGCATTCGCTGCATTCCAGTCCTAATATCATGGGTTTTGTTGTTGCTGTTTGTTTAAAATGTATCATTGGGTAGTCTAACCTGTTGATAATGGATAACTGAATTTCTCATGCCACTGTCCCAAGTTCCCTCTCTGGGGACACATGAAATCTTGTCTTTTCTGTGTGTTATTGCCTTGTTTTGTTTATTTATTTTGAGATGGGATCTCAGTATGTAGCCCTGACTGCCTTGAACTTGCACTGTAGACGAGGTTGGCCTGAGACTTACAGAGATCCACCTACCTTTGCAACTGACTTGTTTCTTTTAAATAGGACAGCTGTAGTCAAATGCTCAGGTGTCTTGTTTGATCACAGAATAGAATATGTGTGACTCCTGGACTAACGTTTGGAACTGGTGCAGTGTACTGGTCACTTTTTAGCGTTGTTGCCCACAGGATGAACTTCCTGGCCGTGTCAATCATAGTACTGCTTTCTGCATTTTATTTAACCACATTTTGTGACAGAAAAATCTCTTGTGTTTGGTAAGCTACAGCAATTTCTTTCTTACTTTTTTTTTAAATTTTTTTTTTATTATGTATACAGTGTTCTATCTGCATGTGTGCCTACTCACCAGAAGAGGGCACCAGATCTCATTACAGATGGTTGTGAGCCACCATGTGGTTGCTGGGAATTGAACTCAGGACCTCTGGAAGAACAATCAGTGCTCTTAACCTCCGAGCCATCTCTCCAGCCCCCTTTCTTACTTTTTTTGTTTGTTTTTGTTTTTGTTTTTTTGAGACAGGGTTCCACTGTGTAGCCCTAGCTATCCTGAAACTCCCTCTGTAGAGCAGGCTGATTTGAACTCAGAGATCCATCTGCCTCTCCCTCCTGAGTGCTGGGATTAAAGACATGCACCACCACTGCCCAGCACTATAGCAATTTCTATCATCAAAATGTCAGGCTTATGTGGACAGGTTGGAAGGAGCCATAGAACAAGTCAAAGGCTCCTGTAATGCTTGAAAGTAGGCCTGTTCCTGACCCTTATCCTATACAAGGTAGCATTTTGAGTTAGTGCACGTGAACCCCAGTGAGGGTAGTGAAAGTGACCACTCAAAAGATTTGAGTCATTGGCTTTCCAGAGGACAAAACTAGACAGTTGAGTATTTGAGAAGGTATGTTCAAGACCCAAAGCTTTGGAGAAGACTGTTCTTAGACGGGGGATAGGTACTACTGATGGAATCAGAAGAGTAGGAAGCACAAGTTACATATGTGGTTTGGGAAGGGACATGATCAAAATGTATACTTAAATGTATATACTTTACAAAAAGTGAGAGGCAGATTCTCAGTTTCACTGAGAAAGTTTGCCAGCTCCAGCATGGGTTGGGTTTAGCTCTGCAGGTTCTGTACTTCCTACAGGGAACAAGCATCCTCCTTCCTTCCAAGGATGAGACAGCTCCTTGCTCTTTGTTGCGTTAGCCGTTGACACTGATGATATGATATATAGATGGTCTCAACCCTGGCTTTTTGACAAAGACAAGGATCAGTGAGAGAGACCAGTGTCTAAGTCTTTCCAAGGGCTGGTATGTGCTTTCCTTCTTTCTTTCTTTCTTTCTTTCTTTCTTTCTTTCTTTCTTTCTTTCTTTCTTTCTTTCTTTTTTAGATTTATTTATTTATTATGTATGGTATTCTGTCTGTCTGTATGCTTGCTGGCCAGAAGAGGGCACCAAGATCTCATTACAGATGGTTGTGAGCCGCCATGTGGTTGCTGGGAATTGAACTCAGGACCTCTGGAAGAGCAGTCAGTGCTCTTAACCTCTGAGCCATCTCTCCAGCTCCTTGATTAGTTTGGCAAGTTAGTTTAGAGAGCACAGTGTCAGGGGCCTTGGAGTCCTAAATGACATAGGAAGTAGGCTGACTGTAAGCATAGGGAAAGGGGCAGAGAGACTTCTCAACAGAAGGACTAGCATATTGTGTCCTGACTGACTTGGCTTACGCTTAATTCTTTTCAGTGTGATGTGTCATTCATCGCAGTTCTTTTTTAAGGTTGCTGTTTGTCCAAAAGAAAAACTCTAGCTGGGCAGTGCTGACACACGCCTTTAATCCCAGCACTTGGGATACAGAGGCAGGTGGATCTCTGTGAGTTTGTGGCCAGCCTGGTCTACAAGAGCTAGTTCCAGGACAGGCTCCAAAGCTACAGAGAAACCCTGTCTCGAAAAACCAAATAGCTAGCTAGCTAGCTAGCTAGAAGCTTTGGAAAGGAGTCTGGAGTCTAAGTCCCATTTCATTCTGCTGAGCAGGTCTTCTCTGTTGCCAGGATTGAGATGTTTTGCTTTTGAAGGAAATTGCCAAACTGCCCTCAGAAATTTACTTGGGAAAGAAAGGGGTTTAATAAAGGGTCCTGGGTGTTGGCAGTGGGGCAGATGGCTGTACAAGTCTGTATCGCATAGCCATGGTTTCCTTGTGAGCATCTCTCTGTTATAGGTTCTCGCCAGAAAATACAGACCTTCTTACAACTTTAGGATTACTCTACTTACAGGTAATGAAAACTGTTTTTTCACACACTGGTGTTAGAAATGCTTCAGGGTTTGTAGCTGTGATGGTCTCTTTCATTTCTCTATGTGGCACATTTTACTAACAGTCATAATGCATACATAAACCTTGGTTTGTTTTACATTCTCATTGCTAGAAGAACTGACATTGGCTCTCAAGTTATAATTCTATTTCAATCTAGTACAGTAGCAATATTTTTGTTTTTCTGAGACAAGGTTTCTCTGTAGCTTTAAAGCCTGTCCTAGCTGTTCTGGAACTCACTTTGTAGACCAGGCTGTTCTCAAACTCAGAGATTGCCTGCCTCTGCCTCTCGAGTGTTGGGATTAAAGGTGTGCACCACCACCGCCCACCTATAATGCAATTCTTCAGCAATAGGGAAAGTATGTACACACACGTACACACACACACACACACACACACACACACACACACACACACACACGAGACAGCTGTGTGGTTGGGGGCTATCATCTTATTGATGTGGGGAAGGAGAATCTGACATACTTTACCGTTTTGTGGGACTTTGAGGCCAAGATTGTTCCTGCTGGTTCATCTGGCTAGCCAAGTTCCTGCAGGAGAGAGGAACAAGAAAAACCTCCCCTTCCTTTCAGATTCCTAAATGTGGATGGGGCTATTAAGTCTGCCACTTCTGTCCACTTGAGTCCCCGAGCCCCAGGTCTCTGAGCTGTCTTACCCTGCCTACCTGACAGGTCCCTGCTCAGCCTGTGTGTCTCTAAAGTAGCTTTTATAACTACTGCTTTAAGAACAACCAAGAGTTTAGCTTTGGATCTGCAGGGCTTTGGCTTGCAAGCAGGCCCAAAGGGACATGAAGCTAACTATCACAGTCCCAGTCAGGAGGCATTAATATGGATCAGAATGAGTGTTTCTGAAAATTTTTTTTTAAGCAAAAGGTACTTTAACCTTATCAGAAGAAAAAATAAGAAAATCTCACAAATATGGAGATGTGTGTTTTATTTGGTATACCCACTTTATTTTTATTATTAATTATTATTATGATTTTGGGGGTGGGCAGGGTCAAGAAAACTCACAAATGACTGCATGTTTCCATTCAGGGTACAGTTGGCTAGACTCCTGAACGTCACATCACCCCCTGAGGTAAATTCTTTGGTTTGCTTTCTTTCAAGCTCGGTGTTTACCAGAAGGCATTTGAACATCTTGGGAATGCACTGACTTATGACCCTGCCAACTACAAGGTATTGCAGGCTGTGGAACTACAGAGCCTACAAGCATGGTCCCATGATCTCTAGAGATGATCAGAGCCTAGGGAACAGAAGATGGGTTTCTCATTTTAAATACCCAAGAAGTTAAATTTGTGTGTATCTGGATGTTGGTGCTGGGGTACAAAACCAGAGCTTTGTGTGTTCTAGGCAAGTAATCTACCACTGAGGTACATCCCTGTACCTGAAAACACCTTTTATATACAATTCTTACTTTTAAAAGTTAGTTCTTAATTCAAGGGTTAAGAGCACTGGCTTCTCTTCCAGAGGTCCTGAGTTCAATTCCCAGCAACCACATGGTGGCTCACAACCATCTGTAATGAGATCTGGTGCCCTCTTTTGGTATGCAGGCATACATGTGGGCAGAACTCTGTATACATAATAAATAAGTAAATCTTTAAAAAAAAAAAGTTAGTTCTTACTGAAACTATGGTAAAATGTTGATGCTCGACATCAGAAGAAGCACATTGTGGTAACAAACTGCTGCAAAGACCGAGTGATGTTAGAGTTCATTTCCACAACAACTATCGAAGAAGAATGTCTCGATCCTAATGGATTTGAAATTATAATTTCCAGATTGACCTGGGGGTGAGAAAGAAAATCAAGTGAATGAACATTACCGAGGAAGATGTAACTAGGTTGGGCTGTTAGCTCGGTCATCATTTAGGAAGTCGGTAGCTTGGCTCTGTGGGCTCCCATCTTGACACCCTTCCTTAAAGAAATGATAGGGTTGGACTGATAAAAACTAAAGCCAAGCCAGGCATGGTGGAACACACCTTTAATCCTAGCACTTGGGAAGCAGAAGCAGATTGATGTCTGTGAGTTTGGGACCAACCTGGTTGAGTTCCAGGACAGCAGAGCTGTTACACAGAGAAACCATGTCTTAAAAAACCAAAAACAAACAAAAGAAAACCCCCAAAAAACTAAAGCCATTTCGCTTTGCATCCTGAGCCAGAAAGAGCTGAGTATTAAGTAGCCATATACAGGTGTATGTGAGTTGTCTGGAGCAGTTAGTGTATAAAGATGAAAGGCAATAGTTACCAGAATACTGATTTCCCTAGCTAGAAAGAAACAAATGGAGCTAGATAGAGCCAATGACAGTATATGTTTTTCATGCTGTGGAATTCCCAAAACATTTCTTTTTCTTTCATTCTTTTTTTTTTGGGGGGGGGGGTTCCCAAACAGGGTTTCTTTGTGTAGCTTTTGGCGTCTGTCCTGCAACTCACTCGATAGACGGCTGGCCTCGAATTTACAGAGATCTGCCTGCCTCTGCCTCCCGAGAGCTGGGATTAAAGGTGTGCGCCACCACTACCTGGCTCCAAAGACATTTCTTAGGAGCACTTGTCTTAGTAGTTTGGATATATTCATACTTAGAAGTTTCTTGTTCATGTCTGTGCTGATGGGCTTACTATATACACGCAGAGACTGTCTCATGGCCTTGGACTTCTTGGATGACTGAATTACTAACTTTACATGCACTGTATTTTTCAGGCCATCTTGGCAGCAGGCAGCATGATGCAGACCCATGGGGACTTTGATGTTGCCCTCACCAAATACAGAGTTGTAGCTTGTGCTATTCCAGAAAGTCCTCCACTTTGGAATAATATTGGAATGTGTTTCTTTGGCAAGAAGAAGTATGTGGCAGTGAGTGTTCTCTACAGTTTATACTCATCCATGTAGCTATTTAGTCTGCTGAACTTGTCTTACCCTGGGTTGAATGCCCCTGTTTCTGCAGGCTATCAGCTGCCTAAAACGAGCTAATTACTTGGCACCCTTCGATTGGAAGATTCTGTACAATCTGGGCCTTGTCCATTTGACTATGCAGCAGTATGCATCAGCATTCCATTTTCTCAGTGCAGCTATCAACTTCCAGCCAAAGTTGGGGGAACTCTACATGCTCTTGGCTGGTAAGGGACATCTATATAGAAACCCCTTCTTGTGAGTTATAATGATGGTAAAGTTAATTAAGATCATAGTCAGTAGCTAAATGCCCTAACATAGACATTCCTTTGAGGCAGGAATCAGAATTACTGCCTCACAGTTTGAAGAAGTTTAAAAGAAAAGGTGGCCAAGTATCTGGTTGTTTTCAACTGAGGGATCTGAACTCAAGAGTCTAAACAGGTTAAGTTGAGATCATCCACATCCATAGCTTTTTTTTTTTTTATTTTTATTTTTATTTTTTTTTTTTTTTTGAGACAGGGCCTGACTATGTGATCCTTGCTGGGCTGAAACATACCGTGGTCTCCAACTCAGAAATGTGCATGCCTCTGCTTCTAGAGTGCTGGGGTTAAAAGCGTGTACCACTATACCTAGCTTTTTATAAAAGGATTAAAAATTTATTTTTAATTATGTACATATGTGTATGTCTGTGTGTTAGTTTATGCACATGTGAGCCCAGAAAAAAAGCATTGGGTTCTTTGGAACTAGAGTTACAGAGAGTTGTGAGCCATCTCACAATGTGGGTACGTGAACCAAATTCGGGGTTCTCTGCAAGAGCAGCCAGTGCTCTTAACCATTGAGCCATCTTTCCAGACCCCCCCCCCTAGTTCCCCTCTTATTAACATGTTTTTTTCTTTTTCCTATTGGTGTTTTTTCTTGTTTGTTTGTTTGTGCTGGAGACTGAACCTTAGGCCTTGCATGTAGCTAGGTAAACACTCTACCACTGAGCTGTACTAACAGCCCTTATATACTCATATATACTGAACCTAATTGATTTGCGTTCAATAACTAAGAACCTGGGTGTAAGGTGGAGTTCTGCCTCCACTACTAATTGTATATACTCAGGATCAATGTGAAGATTATATGGCTAAATATAATAAATCATAAACCCTTGGAGTTTATCATGGTTACTAAATCATTTGTCCCTTTTCAGAAGCATTTATATCACAGTGTATATATGGAGGTCAGAGGATAACTTGGGGGAGATGTTTGTCTCTTTTTGTCACGTCATATGGGTTCTAGGGATCCAACTCAGGTCATTAGGCAGCAAGCATCTCACTCACTGAGCTGACCCATTGATCCCACTAGTACTTTTGTTAATATAACTGATGTTTGGTAGTTCAGGTCAAATTAGACTATTATTCTAGTTCCAACTTCCATTTATTTCTACCATACAAAATAAATTAAAATTAAGGTGGGCAGAGGTGTCTATAATCCGAGCTTTTGAGGTAGAGGTAGGAAGATGATGAATTTGAATCCAGCCTGAGCTACATTAGTGAGACCCTGACACTGTCACAAACACAACAAAAATCATTTTAAAAAACTAATGAAATATTTCTTCTGGCGAGTATTTTCTGGTGTGTATTTTAGTCATTCCTGTGGTGTTTTCAATTTGAGAGAAAGGTCAAAAACAACTACATGGTTGTTTGGAGAACACTAGAATACAAAGCTAGTTCAAGTTTCAGGAGAGGCTCAGAGCCTTACTGTAAGATAAGAGTGCCTCATCAGGGCAGAAGCATCAGTTCTAACTTGAAAAAGTAGAGCCAACCTCACACGGTCCAAAGGACTAACTAGGCTTGAATGGCCACATAGTGTGGGTCTGTGGAATGACGCAGGGTCCTTCTGTATTCCTTGTTCTCATAATTGCCTGTTTGGCTGCTGGGGAGGTGGAGTTGCCAGTACTTTCAGAATAGCTATTTTTAGGTTTATATATTAGGCTCTCAGGAAATCCTGGTTTTGGATTAAAAAAAAAGTGAATGTTCTGTGGCTCACTAAAAGTTTTAGAAATCATTGTGGAGAACATCATCTATAAGATGAGGACTCTTAGGCAGGACAGTGATGTGGTCAGTGTATTTGTAAGTCAGCGAGAGGCTGGAGGCAGGTGGGGACAAATGGAAATCTTGGTTTGGGCTTGAACAAGGCAATGCCTGAAAAGCAGTGGCAGAAGTAGGACGCATGCTGAGGTGAGGCACTAATCTGAAGGATGAGTGGTCTAAAGTATTATTTTTACTAAGATGAGCTCTCCTGATTTTCTCTGTGGCAGTGGCTCTGACCAATCTGGAAGATACAGAAAATGCCAAGAGAGCTTATGCAGAAGCTGCCCGCCTGGATAAGTGAGCATTCTGTCCTATGGGGAAGGGCCAGGGAGTGTTCTGCAAAGTGTGCCATAAGACTAATGCTGGAGTCAGCTTAGTCACTATGTGGCATAAACTTAGGAGGTTGTGGTTCTTAAGCAAGTAGAGCTTGGCAAGAATTAAAAGCCTGAGAAAACAACTTCCATTTCTGATCGCTGTAATCAGGAATCCAAAGCAAGTCAAAGAGTTAGCACAACTCTTTGACTGATAAGAGTTGCTGATAAGCTGTGAACTAAACAATTAGCAGCTGGGACTCTGGGCTCATCTTAATCAAAAATAAATGAGATTCCTGGGGGAAGTTTATTCCATCAGCATTTGCTACACACCAGGTCTGGGATTTCTTGTTCAGCCCTTCCCTGGGAGGCTTTGCTGGTGCCAGTCTCGATCCTTATTCTGCTTTGCTGCTTGGGCAGTTAGTTCCTTGACACTGGCTTGTGGGCCAGTCTTAACAGCACTTTGCTGTATAATGGGGACAACCCTAGTTTTGTTTGGATTTCATATAATGAGAAGGATTTTCAAATGACTAATTATAACAGAGCCTTAGTCCGAGTCCCTGTCTCTCTGCCACAGGTGTAACCCCTTAGTAAACCTGAACTATGCTGTGCTGCTGTATAATCAGGGTGAGAAAAAGGGTGCCCTGGCCCAGTACCAGGAGATGGAGAAGAAGGTCAACTTTCTTAAGGACAACAGTCCTCTGGAATTTGACTCTGAGGTATGTCTCTTATTAGTAATTATCATTATCATGGTATCATCATGTCTGTTATTAAGCAAACTGTTAGCAGATGAAAGGTATCATAAGCTCTTATTTCTTTTGGCTTCTTGTTCTTTGCAGCATGAACTTACCAGTTTTAGACAATTTACAGTCTTAGACAAATATTGCTAGAAGAAAGTAACAAAATAGTTCAGTTTACTGAGTTATGTTCTCACTAATATAGTTTATCAGGAACAGGCAGTTTGGCCAGTGAAGCATCAAACTTGAATTATTGCATCTTGAGATCCTGTAAGGAGTCCCCTTGGTATCCAGTAAGCAACTTCTATTCTCTATTAAAGAATGATTTCGTAGCCCAAGCATGAAAACACTTGTAATCCCAGCACTTGAAAGTGATTTCCTTATTATAAGTACTTCCTCCTTCAACTGCTAGTACCAGCAGGCAGCTTGGCTCTGCTGATCTTGTCAATTGTTTTTTTTTTCTTCCCATGTGGGCACAAGATGGTAGAGATGGCTCAGAAGTTGGGAGCTGCCCTCCAGGTTGGAGAGTCACTGGTCTGGACCAAGCCAGTCAAAGATCCTAAGTCAAAGCACCGGACCAATTCAGCCAACAAATCTGCTCTCCAGCAGCCTCTGGGTTCCAATCAAGCGCTAGGACAGGCGATGTCTTCAGCAGCTGCATACAGGAAGCTCCCTTCAGGTAGGAGGCCACACGGAGCTCTGTGAAGACTTAGTGGAGAAAAGCTACTTCTATTAGCAGAGATCCCAGCTTTTGAGTAAGGCTTGCACACTGCAAACTCATGGACAATTTAGTACTAGCCAACGGGGAAAAGCCCAGAGTGGAAACCAGCATTTGTTTCTGAAGGGAAAGCTGTTAGGCAGATAACAATACAGGCAGGCTTAGCTGCGTAGTCAGTTTTTAGATTTAGAAATGCTGCTTGCTGTTGTATATTTTTGCTTTAATTTTCACAAGCTTAATGTTTTGTTCCTTCAGTTATGGGCATCCCTCCTAGCTGCAGGATGCACTACAGTCTTGATAGTCTCAGACAATAGAGGTCCCTCTTAAATGATTTCTTATGAAATGGAGTAACTAAGAATTCAAGTTTTGTTTCTTTGCAAGGTGCTGTAGGAGGAACCCAGCTCACAAAACCACCATCACTTCCATTGGAGCCAGAGCCAGAGCCCACTGTGGAGGCAAGTCCAACAGAAGCATCCGAACAAAAGAAAGAAAAATAGCAAAAGACACAAGAAAAACAGGATAACCCTGGAGTAGGGGGTCTCTTTGGTGAGACCATATAGAAGGTGGTCGGTCATAGGCCCAGGCAGGTGGAAGCCTGCTCTGTTCTCTGGGTGAGCACTGCAGAATTCAAACAGAACCCTGGGTGCGGTGTGATGATCAGGAGGAGCCTATAAGGCCCATGCAGCTCTTGGCTGGCCCCATCATCTAGGCACAAGGGAGAAGACATGCTAGATAGGCTTGAGGCTCTGCGTGTATAGCTCCAAGAGTCAGCAAGGCAAATGATCAAAGATCATCACTCGATGAAGGACTTTTATGTTTATAAAGGGAAACGGACCTCTTCAGTAGCCTGTGGTGATGTAGCCCCATTCTCACTGGATTGTGGAAACATACCAGTCCCCACTGTAAACACAAACCTTGGATTAAGAACCTAGTTAAATAGGGCTCTCCCCCGCCCCCCTTAGATTAAGTTGAGACCCAGTCTGGAATGTATCCTAGCTAGATTGGCTCAGAGAATTTAAAACAAGTCCCTATTTTCATTTTTTAAAGAGTGAAAGAGGTTAGACTCTGGAGCCAGATCATGACAGTATAAGTAGTAGGAGTCAAGGCTGGTCTGGAATCGGCACCAAGGATTTAAAGAAAAGGGTGTGGGTAGGTGACTGGAGAACAGTTCAGTTGTTAGAGCTCCTGCTCAGTTTGCCAAGGCCCTGAGTTTGATCCCTAGTACAGCTGAAAAAAGAACAGAGCTCTTAGCCAAAGAATTTTAACCGAGACAATCAATGATAAATGCTGACAGATGCTCTCCTGGCCCATTAGTGGCCTTTGTAAAGATTATGGACCACAAAGAGGTCTCATTAAAAGCTTTTTAAAAAAACAAAAAAAACCCAAAAACCTGTGATCACTGTCTTTTTTTCTTTGTTTGTTTGTTTACCTATTTCCAGGCCTGGTTTGAAACTATAACCATCTCAGAGCCAAGTTGGTCTTAGCTATAGTGTAGCCTCACAGCAACCTCAAAGGTTGGCCCCTGGAGGCAGTCCAAGTTTTCACTATAACTGGCAGCTAGAAAACTGACACGCTGTCAAGCCAGAGTGTAGAGTTTTTGATATTATGGCTAGGTCTGATTTGACAGTACTGAACAGAGGCCCTCTTCAGTTTTCTCATCTCCGATGGCATGCATGATAATTCCTTTGCCCAAGTAGCAGATTTGTCATGAAGTAATCAAGAAAACTCACCTCTACATCAGCATGAAGGGTAGTATAGACTAAATTGATTGACTAAAACTAAAAGGTGTTGGTGAGAAATAATAAGGGTATAGGCTTAGAGGGAGAGGAGAGAAAAAAAAAGAAAGAAGGAAGGAAGGAAGGAAGGAAGGAAGGAAGGAAGGAAGGAAAGAAAGAAAGAAAGAAAGAAAGAAAGAAAGAAAGAAAGAAAGAAAGAAAGAAAGAAAGAACATGAAAGAAAGCCAAGCGCTAAATCCATAGAAAGGAGGGTCTGGTTGTAGGTGGCAAATGAGAAGAGGCTATATAAGTAGGTAGATAAATATTCATTCTGGACTAGGAATATGGATGACTAGGATCAAGGACTTTTCAAGTCTGGTTATAAGTTGGTCTGTCTTTGAGGTAACCCAATGATACCTTCTAGACACCTAAATTACCTGACTTGAGAAAGAGTCTGTTTAAAAGTTCTGCTAGAGAAATGGTTCTCAACCTGTAGTTTGCATCCCCTTTTAGTGTCAAACAAGGGCCGCATATCAGATATCCTGCATATCTGATAGTGCACATTATGATTCATAATACTAGCAAAATAGTTGTCAAATAGCAACAAAATCATTTTATGGTTGGGGTCAGCACAACATGAGGAACTATTAAAGTGTTAGGAGGTTGAGAACCACTGAGCTAGGGGAATCTGGATTTTTGTGCTAGCTGAAGAGCATGGGCTTAGAAAGTCTTTTTAGGATGAAGGCAAAAACAGAAAAAGGAAAACAAGCCCGGCAACAGAAGCCCATGTAGAGATTAAACTACTCATTTTATAAAAAGCAGAGGGAAAAAAAAATCTAAGATTTTTCTGAATTCTTTACTCTGAAAGGACTTTAAAATATTTTTAAGACAGGGTCTCATGTAGCCCAGGCTAGCCTCAAACTTACTATATAGCTGAGAGAATAACCTCTACACCTGATCTTCCTGTCTCTATCTTCAAATGCTGTGGCTAACAGGTGTGTGCCACCATCCCTGGCTAAAGTCTTAGTGTCTGAGGACAGACAGGGGCACAGTGCTGTTCTCTTCAGGTGAAGTTGGTAGAAACTAAGAGGCCTGCTCATTTCCCCACTCCTCAGGGGCAATACGGCACCTTTCTTCCAGGCAATGCTTTCCATAGTGCTTGGATTTAGGCTTCCTTAGGTAACAGGCTGCACATGTCCATTCTTCTGGGTGTCTGCATTCAGTTTCTCATTCATCCTGAAAAGAATAAAAAGTTACTCTATGAAGGGAGCTCACAGCAGTTTTAACAGACTTAGGAAAATAAGACCAAAATGATAATCACAGATACAGCTATGGCTTTGAGCCTTTAGAAAGACTGAAACCCAAAACATTGACATAAGTGCTAGCAAGGCTTCAGCATAGGTACCTTGGAGCTAAATTTGGCAGATTCTTTAAAGACTAAACAAACTAAACATATAATCCATGAGTCACACTTAACGTATTTGCTGAAATGAATTGGAACTAATCACAATCCCCCACACAGCTGCCCAAACCTGGAAGCAAATCAAGATATCTACAAGTAAGTGGGTGAATAAATTTCAGTAGAGCCAGACAAAAGGAAGAGTACAAAATGGAGCTGAATCAAGCTGAGAAAATTTATGGTTAGTGCATAATGCTAAGTGAAAACCAGTTTGAAATACAAGCTGCATGATCCCAATGATGATCTGAATATCTTGTCATTCCACAATGTGAGCAATGTTTCAAAACCATGTTATCCCCACCCACACACATAAAATAAAAAATCTGTCCTCAGATTAACACTATGCATAGGAATTAAGTCAAACTCCATTACAGATCTAACTGTAAACACTGAAGTTATAAAGCGCCAAGAAACCCCCACCTGAGACTGCATGGATTATGTGTCATTTTTTCCAGGGAAGACAACTGTTAGGACATTAACATTAGGCTGAAGCCTGGAGAAAACAGACCTAAAAGGACCTTATCAGACCTGAAAACATGAAGAAATCGTACAGCTCAATAATAAGAAAAGCAAACATCACACTAATCCAACATCCAATTAGGACAAAGTGTTGTGCAACTTTACAAAGGAAAGTATAGGAGTGGCCAATGAGCACTAGCGCCTAGCGTTTGTCATGTGGGAAATAGAAAAAGCAGTCATTACCCACCAGAATGGCTCCAGCTGAACGCTGAAAACTCCCACTGTTAGCAAAAACAAGACAGAATCAGAACTTATCAGCAGAAATGTAGAGTAGTCTAGCCTGGCAATTCTGGTGCTACAGTTTCTTGTCTGAAAAGAACCTATTCAAGCTCTTGTTGGTGAGAGATTCTTTACCTCAAAGTGGAAGCTTGTAGGCACTTACAGCCATAAAATATGGAGCTGTATGAAACATGCGTGACTCTTTTTTTTTTTTTCTTTCTTTTTTTGGTTTTATTTTTCAAGAGGGTTTCTCTGTAGCTTTGGAGCCTGTCCTGGATCTAGATTTTATAGACCAGGCTGGCCTTGAACTCACAGAGACCCTCCTGTGTCTGCCTCCCAAGTGCTAGGATTAAAGGTGTGTGCCACCACCGCCCAGCATGGCTCTCTATATTCAATAAGCAGCTTTATATGGACTAGGCAGTGAAGGGAAAGAATAGTTGACTAGGGGTCAGTGTTAGGGATGGGATGACTTGGAGGAAACATGGAGGATTTAGCCGGTGATGGAAATACATTTGCTGAGACTTACCAAGTGATAAACTGTGCCGCTTCATCACATAAATTTTTAACCTAAAACACACAAAAAAACAAGAAAAAGCTGTATCACAACAGCTTTCTTTTTTTTTATTTTTTTATTATTAAATTATAAAAGTTTCCATTTCAGCCCCTCCTCCCACCAACCTCCCACTCCCCCCACTCCCTCTCCCCCTCCCTCTCCATCCCCCAGAGCAGTCAGGGTTTCCTGCCCCACAACAGCTTTCAAATGACTTAAAATGGTCTTAGACCCAGAGGTTGCCTGTTCAGCTTAGTGAGAAGTGATTATTAAAATTATGCACTATATACTGTGTTAAATTAATGCAGAGTGCATCTGTCTCCTCTATAAACAACCCTGAGAGGAAGGTACCACGATAGCCCCATTTTACAGCTAAGTGAGGCTAAGCCAAGGGAATCTGTTAGACAGCATTATCAAGTAACAATCGCCAACTCAAATATCCTTCATGAATTTGGATTATGCCTACTGATGTGTACCCCTGCCTTAAGCCCCTCAGTAAGAGAATAAAATGCAGACTCAATGTGATGATAAGGGTTACCTGCCTTTGACTGCCATCTAATTTTCTAGTGGTATTGCAGGCTGCAGCTTTTCCCAGGTTAAATCAGTTTCAAGGGAGCGTACCAGGGTGTGTAGTTTCTAGGTGGCCTCTATTACTGGCTAGGGGATGGTCAAATCCTTTGTCTCCTTATAAACCCTGTGTGGAAACCTGAGTCTGGGGTTGAGGAGCACAGTCCCACCTGTTGAGTTCCACCCACCTCTGCACATTCATCCCAGGCAACAGATTCTAGTCTTGCTTTTATGGCTTAGCCTCCTTCACAGAAATGCATTCTGCAGACAGGTGTATGCCCTGTCAAGTCTGTGGGCATTCATTCTATACAATACAGTTAAAACCTTCTAACATACATTCTGGTACATTTTACTCTCATCAAAAATTGACCTATCAATTTTAGACAAATAATTTATTTTGTGTTTGACAGTGTAGGTGCTGGGATTCAGATCAGTTCAGACTGGGTCTTCCTGACTGCAGTAGGCACTCTCCAGCCTCCTGGATCTAGCAACCATTAATGCCCAAGGCCCATCTGTGACAAACACTTGGAGGGGCTGGGGCTGGAGTGTGGTGCCAAAGCTGGCCCTGCTAATTCTCAGGGGGCAGCAAACATGCCAGTGGCTTAGGTGGCGCTCACTACACCTGTCACTATAGTCTTTACTGGTATTACCAGCAACACCCAGAGAGGTGTTTGAGACTATACTTAGGGCAGAAGCTGAACAAATAAAGACCAAAGAAAAGAACACATGAGAGTTTACAAAGTCTTGGCCTTAAAAAAGTTATCTCCTCTCACTTCAGCTTCCTGAAATGCTGAAGCACTGGTGGTGCTCACCTGAATCTCAGCACTTAGGTGACTAAAAAGAAAAGGCGTAGAAATTTTTGTTTTGTTTTGTTTTGTTTTTTGAGACAGGGTCTAACTGTGTAGATCAGGCTGGCCTCAAACTCAAAGATCTGTTTGTTTCTGCCTCCCAGAAAACTAATTTTAACTGAGCTTCCTTGGAGGCGGAGGATTAAGCAACAGCCACGAATACCTTTAGATGTTTGCTTTCAATTTCAAGAGTCATAATTGTGTAGACTTCAGTTTTCTCTAAAAAAGAGCAAGACTTTCCTGCTTACCCAGAGCAGAGAGGGTAGTTTGTGATCCCAGGAGCAGCTGCAGGGCTGGCATGAATGGCTCCTGTCCTGTGCCACACACATCTTGCACTTTGAACTAGGAAGTTTTTGGCTCTTTGACATGGCTATGCTTCCACTTATCTTGAAGGTAGCTCCACAGCAGAAGCTTCTGAGACTTTGATCCTGACAAGCCTACTGCTAGGGCTCAGCCCGGGGACTATCTAACCCACTGGCAGGAACAAAGAACAAAGGCCTCAGCAGCCAAGTGCCATGCAAGTCACTATATCTGTCCATAGTGAGATGATAACAAAATCGATTAGACTCAGGATCCCTGAAATGTAAATTCTTTTAATATTTTTAAAAGCACACAGAAATCTTGATTTGTTAAAAAAATATACAACATGACACATTTATTCATGATCTTGGGGCTCTTATGAAGTCAAACTCTTTAATGGCTGTGTCAAAGCAAACACGAAACACATGTGTTCTACACAGAAGCACATTCCAGTTGTAAAGCAGATCTCTTCAAGGCTCAGGAGGAACAAGAAGTACCAGGGTTCTGCTGTAGAGAGCTCTTCCAGGGCTGAGCAATGGGGCTGGCTGAGTCCAGCCAGCCCCAGTCTATGGAGCTGGGGCAGGAAAGCATGGTCCTTCCAAGCAAGTTTAGATTGATGAGGTGGCTCAGGCCTTGCCAAGCATCTCCAGTCTGCGATCATAAAGCACAGGACAGTTTTATCCTTTCTTGTGGCTCTGACCTATGTCTGAGCAGGAGGCTGAGAAGGAATGCACATCAAATATTGTCACTGTAACACTGAACGGACAGCTTGATTCTGCCCAGGAACGTAAGCTGTCATGACTGCCTTTGCCAGGCTTTATGAGCAATTAGGCTTGTGGGGAGGGACTGCCCTTCTCTAGTGGGCAAGGAGAAAAGTGCTCTCTGTGGCTGGATGAACTCTTCAGAGTTAAATGTCATGTAACACCTGGTGGTACATCAACTGGGGACTCAGGAATGGAGGCTCTAACCTTTGTAACACAACATAAAAAACAAAAATCTTATTAGTACATGACTAAGTTTCAATTAAACCTGAAGTGTTTTTATGCAATTGCCAACAGGCTGGAATGTATCTGTACAGTTTAATCTTCTGTGATTTCTTTGGCTGTCTTCCAATTAGGTCTAGGAACTGTTCTGACACCCACAGCCTATTTTCCAAGCTATATTATTCCTGGAATTCTTAAGATGGGTGGTTTTCATTCCTCACGCAAACTGCCTACAGTTTTCCTAATCAGGGTGTGCTTCTGAATAGAAGAGGCCTTCAGCTGAAATGGCATCACCAAGACCCACAGTTCGAATGGGATCTTTACACACCAACACAGGTGTGAAATGGAAGGTTATTCCCTCCCTGTGCCACTCCACCACTGGCTTATTTGGGTTTAATACAATTCTGGAGCCGGACTCTGAATGGGATGTCATGAACTCTTGAGGTGCTCTTAGAGATACTCGGCTGGCATCTATGGTTTCAGTGGCGCAGGCTTGTGTCCCAGCCACACGAGCTCCTGCAGCCACAGCTGCAAGTTGGTTGGCCCAGTGTCCATCCACAGTTGCCAGGATGTGGTAGACCAGCGTGTGGAAATGGATCCTGGTGAGATCTGAGGATCTGGTTTTACTCCTCCCATGTTCCTTCAAGATCCAGAAGAGAATGTCACTGACCATGCCCACATCAGGAACACCGTCCCAGGAGGAGAGAGAAGCATGAGGTCCAGATGCTGACTGGCTGAGAAACAACAGCTCCTGTTCATTCAGCCCAAGAGAAGTCACTGCGGGAAAGACCTGCTAACAAAAATAATGACAGGTCTCTTTTTGGTGGACACAACCTAGCTCCTGGTGTATTAGTATTAGGACACAGTCAATGATGAAATGTCAGGTAGGGACCATTTTTCTTCTCTGAAACCAGTTTCACGAATTAAATCTGTTTCCATTTTATGACTACTTGGGAAACTGTATAGAGTTGCCTCAATACCCTCCAGACCTAGACTCGCTATATGTCACTGTAGAAAGAGCAGAAGACGTGCTGTGGAGGCTCTTCCCTGTGCCTTTGCCTCTGCACATAGATCAGATACTCTCACCACTGAGAGCTCATGGGTGTCAGCAGGCATCCTGCCTGTTAAACTTCTGTGTTTTCTTACCAATGCATAAAATAAGACTGGAGTTATAAATGAAACTGATGAGATTGCTGAGCAGGTATGGGGTGGAAGCAGATGTCACCCTAGATCTTTTCACACTATCTGGTGTAAGTTCATATAACACCTAAGCTCATAAAGCTAATGAATAGCTAAGCTGACATGCCAGCCCAGGTGTGAAATGTCTATGTTTAGCCCTGGCTCAGTGGGACTTATCCAAATCATCCCTGCTGTCTAAAGGGAGGTAACCCAAGATACCTAGCACTAGGGAGTTATGTTTACCTAAAGTTTGTGTTGAACTGAAAGGAGCTGACTTGGGCTTTCAGCTTTGCCTCTGAAATTTGCAAAACAAAAAAACAAAATCCCCCAACACTCTTCATTTCAACATCCTCTCTCCAAAGGAAGAAACATGTCTCAGGTCATCGGTTATTCTGCCACAGTCCTAACCCAGTAGGAAATATTATCCCAACAGTCCTTGATCCATTCTGGCTCATCCATACTTATATCTTAGTGACACAACTTACTTATGTCAGTTAGTAAACCTGTCAGAGCCCAAACATCTGATTTCACGGGAGAAAGGAACTTCCCTTTGAGGCCCCAGAGCCAGAGGCAGCGAATGAATGGCCCATGTGGTTACCTGATGCACAATGCTGCTCATGAGCTCCCTGTTGGTCATACTGGCCAGCTCTAGATGAATTGGAATACCAGTGGGGATGTCAGAAATGGAGGTCACAACCTGCAGAGAGGAGGACAGCAGTGCCATTAGGATAGAAGTCAGGCAGGAGGGAGGGCAAGATTATGTCCTGAGTAGCCTGGATGTACTCGAAACACCCTTTGTGTTCTCATGAACTGTAGTGTGGGTTCCCACCTCCTCTGTGAATAATGTTGCTTTTCCCCAATAGAAAAACTCTACTCTGTAGGGAGCAACCAGGGCTTTAGAATCAGAGGACACAGAACTGCACCCGTATGTTCATGTCTCCTATTCCTGGGACCTAATCTGAGCTGTTGGCCCCAATGTATACAAACCTGCAGGAAGCACAGCATAGCCGGTGTGAAGTGAGATGGTACAGAAAACACAGGACATAGCTACAAACCCTGCAGCTTGTAGCCACACTCAGTTAAGCACAGCGTGTAGAGGCGCAGGCAAGATGTCTTCAATTGCCTTTCTCCTCCTACTACTTTGACGGAGCAGAGCCTAAGACAAGCCAGCATCAGCTAGAGGCTCAGTGGCAGGAGCCTGACAGAAAACACCAGCTGAGACCTATAGGTCTGTAACAGAGCCATTACCTCCAAGAGCCTCTTCCTCTGGAGCTCCTTGCTTTGTCCCTCCATCATGTGCAATCCAGAGAGGACCACCAGGTCAGGCTGGAACTCCTCCAGGCTAGACACAAACACCTCCAGCATATTCATGGCCCCGTTGGAGAGGTCGTGAGAGAAGATGAACCGGTTGGCATGGGGAGCTTTAAACGGGCCCCACTCCTCCCCTAGAAAATCCCAGTCAACACATGGGAGAAAAGGAAGAGGCTTTCAGTTTCCCAGCTGCAGGGCACAGCAGGGGCCTCACAGGAGCCTCGGCTCTGAGCAGACCCTAGAGCAGTGTAAGGTCTGCAGGGTGCTATATCCAGGACCAGACTGCAGTAGATAAAAACACAAATCGAAACCTAAACCCAAATCTAATAAAGAAACAGAAATAGGATGAGCCCTGTGCCTTTTAAGGTCACCAGCTCCCCTTTAGTTCCAAAAAAGCTCTGCTGAACTCCAGCACAGGTCATGACTACAGAGCACGTGACTGCCCCACATGAGCACACAGAACATATCAGTATACATAGTAAGCCTGCACACCCAACAGATGGGCCATGCTGCCCTCTCAAGGGCCATACCCTGAGCACTTTTCACAGTTGGAAGCTAAATATGCTGAAAGCCTGAGTCTAGCTGATTGCACCTTTTGCTGCTGCCCACTGGAGGTTTCTGGGCTTGTGGTCTAAGACTATCTAGGTGTTCCAGCCATTTCTGTGCAGAGTGGCTTTGGAGTAGTGACTATTCAGTGGCAAGTTAAAATACTACTTCTTCCCTAAATGGGTCCTTCTCCTACTTTCTTGGCAGGGCCACTAGTGTGCCCGCCCCACTGTAGGACCTGGCACAGTTCTGCACTGACCTGTTCAGGTATCCATCGCCTACAGCCCCTGCGCTGAGGGCAGGCTATGTTTCCCTCATCACATCCCCACTGCCTCACAATGCATCTGCCACACAGCCATGAGAATGAATTAGCAAAGAACAAGGGAATCAGAAAGCAGACAGATGACCTAAATGACCACAAGGACAAAAAAAAAAAATCTAGTACTCAGAAGTACTGCAATCAAGACTACACAATGGTTAAAACAACCTATTCTCCATAGGACACTGCTAGGAAGTACTGACCCTCTTAGCCTGGGGAAAAGGCCACTGAGTTCTTCAGGGAATGACCAGGCAAAAGTAAACAGGCCTTTCCCAGGCAGGACAGGAGAGAATGGAGAATGCTGTGTTTCCACAGACATAGGACTGAGGGAGTGGCCCGATACGGGTGCAGCTAAGGCTCCTCTCCTCACCAAACTCTATTAGTTTCTGCAAGCAATCTCTTCTCTCAATGTATCAACTCAGTGAATCTCTGCAGTGACTCACTTAATTTCCAGACTAAGCCTGAAAGTGAGCTTCTCTGAGGTGCTCTGATAGGACAGAGAGAAGAAAAAAAGAAAAAGAAAAAGAAAACTGAAAAATATTCTTAGAATTCATCAATCCAGGCTACAGAAAAGCCACGAACTGCTTCTGTTAAGATTACCAAGGGCTGCTGCCATCGGACTCTACCTGGAACCTATGGCAGTGCAGCTTCACATGAAGGTAACAGAAGGCCACTGCTTTGTCCAAGAAAACAAAAAACAAAAAACCTAGGTATCCGAAACAAAACTAGGAGGGTTATCAAGCCAAGGACAGAGATTCTTTTTGAGAGAGCTGAGTGGGCTCCCTACCAAAAGAGTCAGAGCTCTGACACAGCACCATTTCCACTCCCAAGTCACCGTGAGAAATTAACTGCAAAATGCCCAGGCATTTTCTCTGGGTGCCTATGGAAGTGGCAGAAGCAGGGCCCTGGCACACACCTTAGCGATCCAGAACCTTCTAGGCAGTGGTCCAAAAGCAGCTCACAAGGCTTAAAACCCACTTCCAGGTTCATCTTTGCCACCACATTTAGTGGTAAAAAGATACATTTATGTCCCATTTGGGGAAACTGAACTCAGCAACTCAAAGCCTGGGTATTATTAAATGTCAATTTCCTATTAAAATATTCTGCTTCTAAGTTTAGACCTGCCCTCCATGAGTCCCCGGCTGTTTCTAGTGTATGTCAGAGGACTGGAAACAGTCAATCCCTTCTGTGTACTTTGAGAAAGGGGTACTTTTCAAGAAGCATATATTTGTACCACACATGACAGTTTCTTACTTTAGATGAGGGTCCCTGTTTGACTTAGAAGTGACTCACTGAAGACCACTAAGTACTGCTCTAGGACACCCATCAGTCTGTGTGGATGCCCAGTCAGAAAATAGAGTTCTTCAGCACAGGAAAAGATACAACAGGAAACACACAAAATTAATTGTGTCCAGGTATTAAAGATTTGTTGAGGAATCAGACCTTCGTTCTTCTAACATAAAATTCACTGGTATGGGTTTAGTTTGGACTTATAATCCTGGAATATTATGTAACAGGAAGAAACTTAAATAACACTGCATTTCACCTCCAGGAAAAGAATGACATGCTCCCATGAAAGCTTGCCAGAGGCCTGGTACCAATCTCAAGCAGCCTGGAAGGGCTGGGCCTGAAAAGTTCATGGCAGAATCCAAGAGAAATGAGCAAACATTTGCTGCCCTTCTTAGCTCCCGGTAATAAAGAAAAATTTTATTATAAGCATGTGCTGAACACATTCTTACTTTTAATCAAGACAGATCTCTCCTGCAGCCTCTTTCTCTAGGTTCATACCAGTGCAGTCTGCAGATGGGAGGGAGCACTGTCTTCAATACTGTTATACTCCATGGAGACAACTGCTAATGGCAGCGCCTTAAGACAATGGGCCGGGAAATCATTGGTTCAGGAGCCTACTATGACAAGGACTTCTGGCACAGTCACACCCTCCACCACACAGTCCTCTCCCCATCTTCCCATCAGCACTCATATGCTCCACCACCCACACCCCTGCCTTCCTCACCTGCTAGGTACTCTAGAATGAGGTGGAACTCATCCACTTCCTGCAGTGACTCTGGTGGAACAAACACATTGTCATCAAGAAGTTCATGCAACTTTGGACCAATTGGACCACAAAGAAGAACCTAGAGAGAAGAAGCAACATCAAGTCAGTCTCCTGCAGAATCCAAACAGTAACTAGGAAGGTGTGTTTGAGTCAATTCTATTCATTTAGCAAGGTATCAGAATCCAACTGAATTTCAAAAGCTCCTGCTTTGGAGGTTTGTAGCACAGGACTCTTCATTGCCAAGGCTTAGGATTTGAAGAGTATGATCATAATGTGCCTAGAAATGGGAATGACAAAGTCATTGTTATTCGGTATCTATACAACTTTTGTGGCCCACACTCAGTTACAGAATGAACATGTCTTCCTCAAGTCCGAACACTGAAGGCCTAACCCCAAGGTGATACTGTTAGAGCCTTATGAGAATGAAGATTAAATAAGGTCTTAATCAGACGGAACTCAGAGAAAACGATCTGTACACCCCCACTCAAGGCTACACTGGAACACAGTTGGCCATCTACAAGCAGCAAAAGGGCCCTTTACACCTCCATGAGATCTTCGTTTTGGACCTTTGAGCCTCCAAAACTGAGAAAGTAGATTTTTGTTTTAACACAGTTTATACATACACACCCCCTATATTCTCAGGGTGGAGTGGGTGTGTTTCTTTCTTTTCCAGAGATGATACTGGCTAGCTAAGTAGCACAGGCTGGCCTCAAACTCACCCTCTGCCTGCCTTAGCTTCCTGGGTAACTGGAACGGCAAGCATGCATTACTGTGTGAAGCTCCTACAAAGTCTTGTTTAAACTCCTTGTATTCTGTGTGGGCAGATAGACATGGAGGTGTTTGCACAAAGCTGCCAGATAATAAATACTTGTCTGGAATTTTTACATAGTATAGGAAAAGAGGGCTACTTCCTTTCACCAGATTGTAATGCCCAGTGACTTAACCTGTGAGACTGCACACTCTCATTAGCCTTAACTGTTACATGGCCACAGTCTTTCAAGCTTAGGGGGCATGTGCTGCAACTTTTCCAAACCCCTTTCTTCACCCTAGACCTGAGATCCCCTGGCTGTTACCTCTAGAGGCCCCTTCCTTCCTCGGCCCCTGAGCCGAGCCACAGTCCAGTGTACAGTTTCTCTTACGCCCCTCAAGGTCAGCCTAACAGACTCAAAACATGAAGAGGATTTGGGGGCAGGAGGGACGGACCCTAGAATCCCTAACTTTGGTTCAGATTGATGCACCCTGCTCACATACTTCAAAATCATCTTCATTAGCAAATGAGCTCCTTATTTGTAAACTGTTTTGTACACAGACTCTTGGGCTTCTGGGTAAAGTACACCTCCCTCCTGCTCTCAACTTTGACACGAGCCTCTTGTCAGTTTTGAAAATTTTTGGTCCTACCACTTTATTTCCTTCCCCTAATTCTAACCTGGACTTTTAATTCTGAGACAGTAAGAGCCACATTCCTAAAACAACAAAAAACAGGTCAAAAATACAGTTTCAAAGCACTTGGACATTAGGCCAAGTACAGTGATCCGTATGATGCATGAACAAACCTGTTGAGCCCTACAAACACATCTTACCATGAAAGGGCTTCCAGATGTTCAAAATCTGAAAGAATCTATGATTTACTAGCATACCCCTATCAAAGGAAATGTTATTAATAAAAGGAAGTCCTTTAGGCAGAATAACAACAAGAGGAGGTAGAACTATGGCTCAAGAACAGGAATGAAGAGAAACAGAAATGCTAACTCTAGAGTCATGCTGCTTGAAATATAAAGATTAAAGACACAAACAACACAGCCGGAAGATTTATAACACATGTTAAACAGGTACAGCAATAACAACAGATCCTGAGATGGCTCAGTAGGTAAAAGCACTTGCCACCAAGCTCAATGGCCTGAGCCTGATCCCTGGAGCTATATGGTTGAAGGAGAGTACTGACTTCCATGGTCTGTCCCCTGGCTTCCATAAGTATCCATGTGTATGCTGTGGCACATGCACATCCACACATAAACAAATGAATACATTAAAATACAGAAACTGGGCATGGTGCTACATGCCTTCAATCTCAGCATTCCAGAGGCAGAAAGAGCAGCAGGTCAACTTCTTGAGTTCAAGGCCAGCCTGGTCTACATAATGAGTTCCAGGTCAGCCAGCAGTACACAGTGAGACCTTATCACCATATATATAAAAAAAAACAAATTTCTATATATCTACATATATAAACAAATAAAAGTAAAAAAAAAAACCTATTTTTTAAAAAAGAAGTACTTACTAAAATCTAGTTCCTGCTCCTGTAACTATAAAAAAGGTTGTGGTCTTACCTAGTGCCTGGTTTCTAGGCTGGAGTAAGTCACAGTCTGGAACTCCAGCCACTCCCCAGAAGCTGTGAGTCAGAGATCCCCATTGTGGAGAGATCTGAAGGTTCTTCCGGCCTCCTCTCCTGCCCCTCATCATGTTATGTTTAACAGCTAGCTCTCCTAAAACAGCTGCTCTCCACTGGCCCATCCCCTATGAAGGTCTTTGGAAGGTGATCTTGTGTCGGCTCCTTTCCAGCAACCTGTCATTCTTTTTTTAATTGTTTCTAATAACACATGGCTGTAATAAATTGTGACATTCTGTTTTCTGGGGATGACACTGTCATTGTCCTCTTGAACAGCAGTTGTGATCACCTATCAAACATTAAGTTTATTAAAAGCTTTTACTGGGGAAGAGAGGTTAATTAGGCCACAAACTCACAAGGTTCTGTTCTCCCCCTCTCCAAGAGGCAGTTTACTAGGAGAGAGATGGTGTGTGTGTGTTTGTGTACACGTGTATATGCACACATACCCGTGCATTTCCTCAGTGGTGTATCAGCTCCATGTTCCTATAAATAATACCTCACTCACACTTTTAAAAGCAACACTAATTAAACTCACTGGTTCTGCAAGCTAGATTTGAGTGTATGCCTTACTTTGGTCTGCTGGTGGTGCCCTATTTGGGGTGAAAAGACATTTGTTTGTCTTCCTGGGAAAGGTTTACATAACTGTGATAAAGATATTCAGTGTAGGATTGGAGAAATGGCATGATGGTTAAGAGCACTGGCTGCTCTTTCAGAGGAACTAGGTCCAATACCTAGCACCTACATGACAGCTGTCAACCACTTGCAACTTCAATTTCATATGGGAGAAGCCCTTCTGGCTTCCACAGGCGCTGGACATATGTGATGTACAGACATATGAGCAAGCAAAGCACCCATACACATTTAAAAAAAAAAAGATGTTGGCTGAGCGGTGGTGGTGCACTCAGGAGGCAGAGGCAGGTGGATCTCTGTGAGTTTGAGGCCAGCCTGGTCTATATGAGCTAGTTCCAGGACAGGCTCCAAAGCTACAGAGAAACCCTGTCTCAAAATAAGAGGGGGGCTGGTGAGATGGCTCAGTGGTTAAGAGCACTGACTGCTCCTCCAGAGGACCTGGGTTCAATTCCCAGCACCCACATGGCAGCTCACAGCTGTCTGTAAATCCAGTTCAAGAGAATCTGACATCATTATACCAATATGCATGAAATAAAGTTAAATAAAGTTTAAAAAAAGGGGGGGTGGGACTTGTTTCCAAGATTGACAGCCGATTTAATCCCCAGAACCCATATAATGGAGGGAGAGATCCAACTTGGAGGACTTATCTTCTGACCTCCAGGAGTGAAGGTCAGAAGGCCTTCACTCGCACAGGGCGTACATGCACCCCTCCCCCAGCACCTTGCCCCTTACAGAATAAAAGCAAAACAAAATAAAACTGGAGGCAGAAGAAATAATCTCAACTTATTCTACTATGCAATGCCATTATTATTCTCATAGCAAAACCAGACATAAGAAAAATACAAATCACTATCTCTCCATGGAAACTGACATAAACATTTTAAACAAAAGTTTAGTAAACAGAACTCAAGAACTTACAAAAGAGTAATGCATCACAAACAGTTTCCCCCAGGGATGCAAAGGTGTTTTAATATTGAAAAATGAGGCTAGGGGTGTAGCTTGGTAGTATGGTGCTTCTCTGGCATGCACAAGGCCCAGCAACATATTAAAAAAAGAAAAAAGAAAAAAAAAAGATAGCTAGGCATGGTAGCACATGCCTTTAATCCCAGTACTTGGTGGGTAGAGGCAGGTAGATCTCTGAGTTCAAAGCTAGACTGTTCTACCCAAGTTCCAGGAAAAGCCAGAGCTACAGAGAAACTAAGGCTCAAAAATAAATAAATAAAAAGGAATATCAATATTTAAGAAAGGACAAGTCAATATTTAAAAGGGGGGATGCCCTGGATGGCTCAGTGGTCAAGAGTTCTGGCTGGACATGCACATATGTATGCACACATGTCTTTTTAAAGGCACGGTTTCTCTTCTGACATCTGACTTCGCTTTCACTGATGCACTAAACTGGCCTTAACTAGACTCCCCAGGTCTACTTCTAAGAAACGGAGGACAATTCTGAAGCTGGTCTACTTAACACTAGGCAACGAGATGTTCTTACTTCTGCGTACCTCACTCTCCTATCTCCAAGGGGGAAAGTAAAAAGAGGACTTTCTTACAGGCACTGGTGAGGATTACAGGAGTGAGTGTGTGTATATGTGAGTAGCACTTCCAACTGTGTCTGGGCTATGGTAAGAACTATGTATGGGATAGCTCTTATTAGCACTTCTGGAAAACCTAGTTCCTTTTTTGGTTTTTCGAGACAGGGTTTCTCTGTGTAACAATCATGGCTGCCCTGGAACTCTCTTTGCATAGTGATTTTTTTTTCCCAAAGATTTATTTATTTATTATGTATGGTATTCTATCTGTCTGTATGCTTGCTGGTCAGAAGAGGGCACCAGATCTCATTACAGATGGCTGTGAGCCACCATGTAGTTGCTGGGAATTAAACTCAGGACCTCTGGAAGAGCAGTCAGTGTTCAAAACCTCTGAGTCATCTTTCCAGTCCAGTGATATTTTATGTGTTTTAATAAATAAAGCTTGTCTGAAGATCTGAGTGCACAATTAAGCCCTAGAGATCAGGGAATGGTGGCACACACCTATAATCCCAGGACTCAAGGCACCCTGGACTACATGAGATTCAATCTGTCTAAAAAGAGAAAGAGACTCACACAAAGGTGCTCCAGGCACTAGGGAGTCACACGCCTTGAATCCCAGCACTAGGGAGGTGGAGACAGGGGTGGTATGGCTGGGCAGAGAGAGTTATATAAGGCAGGAGGAGACAAGAGCTCACTGCAGTCTAAGGTTGGTGGAGAGCATTGCAGTCGGCAGTCACACTGAGGACGAGACCATGCCTTTGTTTGTCTGAGCCTTGGTAGAGCCTTGGTAGAACTCTCTAGTGGCTTGGCTGCTTTGCTTTTCTGATCTTCACCTTGAACCCAATATCTGTCTCTGGGCTTTTATTATTTGTGCTATGTCTGGCACCCAACTTTTGGGGTACAAATTTATAAAAAAAAGTCATTTGCTGGTGGCTGGACCAGAGCTACACATGGCCAGAGTCACTACCCTACAGGCTAGGTTTTGCTTTCCTCTCTCCTGGTGGGCTTTCCCGGAAACCCCTTATTAAGCTGCTGCCAAACTAGGTAGCTGCCTTGAAATCCAGTCAGGTTTTTATTGTTCTACACAGCAGCAATCAGCCTCATATCTTCATCATCATTGGTGGCAGATTTGCTACGAAAATTGAGAATTCTTTAAGGGAGAAATTAGTTCAAAGGGAGAGTTTTTCCCATGTTAAAAAATGGGAAACACAATTACAATAGAAAAAGTTAGGTCTCTGCATGATCATATAATGCATGATTTAAAAATGGAACTACTAAATGAAGGGATAATCAGCATAACCAGGATTGACATACTGTTAATTATCACTTTGATAATCCTTGTTGTTGTTTTGATAATTCTTGGTTTATCTCTTAAAATGTTGTTTAGTTTGACTGCCAACATACAGTCTTTAGAAAAACTAAATAAAACAGATCATAGAGATATTCAGATCCAGAGGAATTTAAATGACAACCAATTTCAGCATTGCATTATAAAGTTAGAGAGGAACAGCCTAAGTTTTTCAAACAACCAACGTTAATATATTCAGTAATCTTATAGGAATTGCCAAATGATAGAGTCTGAAGAGCTAAAAGGGCTCCTGTGTCAAAGTTAGATTTAAAGAGATTCAAGGAAGTGATAGCATCATATGGTATGTATTCACCTTTTACAAAGCAAATATTAAACTTGCAGTCACTCTGTAATAGAATTATCTCAAAAGACTGGATAGACTTGGCTAAAGCTGTTTTAGAGCCTGGTTCACAATTACAATGGAGTATTTGGTTCAGAGATGAGGCTAAGACTATTAAACAATGGAGCAAAGCTAGAGGTATGGAAATCTCCCAAGATCAACTAACTTCTTGAGAAGGGGATTATGCTACTATAGAAAGGCAATCTTTATATATTGACCACACCCTGGCTTTCTGCCATGTAGCAGCTTTGAATGTTGGGATAGAACTGGAGAAGCAGAAAAAAAATTGACTCATTTACTAAAGTTATACAGGGTCCAAAGGAAACCGTCACAGATTTCTTATAAAGATTGACTTCAGCAGTAATAGAATGGTACCATATCCAGAAGCTAGACAAGTGATAATTGAATCTCTGGCTTTTGAGTATGCTAATTCTCAATGCAAAAGAATAATTAGGCCTTTAAAGGCAAGGTCAGAACCTTTGGAGGAATGGATCTGAGATATAATCAATATTGAATCTCATGACCATGATGATGCTTGGCTGGGAGAAGTGATTTCCAGAGGTTTGAGAAAATATCAAAATGGGGGCTGGAGAAATGGCTCAGCAGTTAAGAGCACTGACTGCTCTTCCAGAGGACCTGGGTTCAATTTCCCAGCACCCACATGGCAGCTCACAACTGTCTGAAAATCCAGTTCCAAAGGATCTGACACCTTCACACCAATGTACATAAAATAAAGATAAATAAATCATAAAAAAAAATTAAAAAAATAAAAAAAATGTCAAGTATTATAATTGATGCAAACAAAGTCACCTCAAAAGAGATTATAAACAGGACATTCCTAGAAACAATGTTTTTTCTAAGCATAATCCAAGCAGAATGCCCCTCCCTTCTAGATTATGCAGAAGGTGTGGCAAAGGCAGGCACTGAATGTAGATCAGCCAAGAGATATACAAAGTAACTCTTTGCCACAGGGAAACTTCTTGAGGGGCCTCTCACAGGCCCCTATGCCAAATCTGGTTCAGTCATTTCCTGTCATCATAGAGGAAAACTCCTTCCCAGAGCAAATAAAGAACATAATGCCTATTGTAAGAAACTATACTGCTCTGGATAATAGAACAGCTATAAAAGTGAGAACAAAAAATTAAGGAAACAACAGAACGAGTATTTTCGCAAACATATAAATGAACAAAGATCAAAATTAAAAATATGAATAAATGATGTTGTCATTGAAGGTATGATAAACACAGGTGTGGATGTAACAATAATCTCACCAGAATCTTGCTATCCAAATTGGCCTCTTCAGGAAGTAAATGTTCATCTTTTAGGGATCAGAACTTTATCTCAGGTAAAACAGAGCGTGACATAGGTAGAATGTATAGAGCCAGAAGGACAGGAAAGAAAATTAAGGCCATATGCGACTAACATAGCAAGGAACTTGTGGGGACATGATTTGTTACATGGAATACTCAGATTAATATTCTCCCAATCTTAGAAACAAACCATAAATTAACCTACATATCTGGAAAAAATATTAGAAGTTATTATAAAAAATGGTCACTGACCACTCAAGTTGTACAAGAACAGGGTACAACAGCTGCTGAATTTCCAAAGGCACCAACAGTCCTACTTTTAAAATGGTCAACAGACAAAACTGTATGGGTTGTGCAGTGGCCTTTAACAATAGAGAAACTGCAGGCTTTAAAACAGCTGGTACAGCAGCAACTAAATGCTCTCAGCATATTGAAAAATCAACCAGCCCTTGAAATTCTATATTTGTTATTAAAAAGAAATCTGGAAAATGGAGAATGGTAACAGTTTTAAGAGTTGTTAATAAGGTGATTCGGCCAATGGGCTCTCTACAGTCTGGAATTCCTTTGCCTTTTCTATTGCCTAAAGGATGGTGTCTTATAGTTACTGATTTAAAAGACTGGTTTCTTCACTACACCTTTACAAGAAAAAGACAGAGAAAAGTTTGCCTTCACAGTGCCTATTTACAATAATTCTCAGCCTGATAAGAGATATCAATGGAAAGTTCTCCCACAGGACTGTTAAATAGGCCATCCTATGCCAATTATATGTCAGTCATTGGAAATAATATGTAAGAAATTTCCTCAATCAATAGTTTACCATGATATGGATGACATCTTATTAGTTTAATCAA